>NC_069680.1:62801449-63401449 GCF_023699985.2 Odocoileus virginianus
TGCTTGTTATATTCAACAAATGGTTCTGGGACACAGGATAACCATGTGCAAAAGAAAGAAGATGAACCCCCACCTCAATCACATTATAATAAAAAAATTAACTCAGAAGGGATTAAAGATCTAAATATAAGAGCTAAAATTACAAAACTTTTTGGAAAAAAACATGATGTATATCTCTGTGACCTTAGATTAGTCATTGCTTTAGCTATGACATCAAAAGTAGAAACAATAACAACAAAAACAAACAGGACATCATCAAAATAAACTGTAATTTCAAGAGACATGAATTTCAGAACAGCATTATTCATAATAGTCAAAAAGTAGAAATAACTCAAATATCTATCAAAAGATAGATAAAATGTGGTGTATCTATACAAAAGAATATTGCTCAACCATACCCTGAAAACATGCTAAACAAAAGAAGCCAGACACTAAAAGGTCACGTATATGATTCCATGTACACAAAATATTCAAGAGAGGCAAATCCATTAAAAACAGAAAGTAGATTAGTGGTTGCCCAGGGTTGGGGCAGGTAGGGGATTAAGGATTGGGTAGTTATGGCTGAGGAGTGTAAAACTTCTCTTTGGGGTAATGAAAATGTTCTAAAATTAATTGCGGTGATGGAGGCACAATTCTCTAACTCTACTAATAACCACTGACTTATACACTTCAAATGGGTGAATTGTATGGTATATAGTTCAATAAAGCTTTTTTTTGGCCACACCAAGCAGCTTGCAGGATCTTAATTTTCCAACCAGGGGCTAAACCCATACCCCCTGCATTGGGAGATCAAAGTCTTAACCACTGGACTGCGAGGCAAGTCCCTCAATAAAGCTATTTTTAAAAGAAATACTTATTATAAAAATTTCAAAGAGTATAAAAGTACATGAAGTCCCTTTCCTAGTCTCAAAACACTATTAACAAATAGATATATATCCTCTCAATAGCTTTTCCCTGTGTGTAAACAAACTTACTGAGAGAATTAAAAAAAAAAAAAAAGAATCCACCCTTCAACCTTTCACCTTAAAATACACATATACTTTTTTCTCCCTAAAAATACTTCTGACATATTTCCTAGTTAATACACATAATGCTACCTCATTTTTTAAAATTACTGTGGTAAAAAATATACAACATAAAATTAACCATTTTAACCATTTTTAAGAGTGCAATTCAGGGGTGTTAAATACATTCACAAAGTTGCACAAGCATCACCACTCTCTATTTCCAAAACTTTTTCTCCATCCCACACTGAAATTCTGTATACTCTGAAACAACAATTTGCCATCTCCTTCTCCTCCCATTCCTGGGTAACCTCTAGCCCACTTTTTGTCTGTATGAATTTGCCTATTCTAGATACCTCCTATAAGTGGAATCATACCATATTTGTTCTTTTGTGCCTGGCTTATTCACTTAGTAAATATCCTCAAGGTTCATCCATGTTACAGCATGTATCAGAGTTTCAGTCCTTTTAAAGGTTGAATATAGTCTGTGATTTGTTTATACCACATTTTATTTATCCATTCACCCACTAATTGATACTTGGGTTGCCTCTACCTGTTGACTATCATGAATAAGGCTGTTATGAACATGGATGTACAAGTAATCAGTTCGAGACCTCTTCTCAATTTGGGGGGATATATACCTAGAAGTGGAATTTCTAGATCATACCATAATCCCATGTTCGACTTTATGAGGAACTGCCGGCCTGTTTTCCACAGCAACTATACCACTTTACATTTCAATTCATCACTTTTTTTTAATTACTGTTTTTTATTTTTAACATTAAAATATCTTTAATTCCAAGATGACCACAAAGGTCAATAAAGCACTGGTTTAAAAAGTCCGTTTCTAATTTTTCTCTATTACAAACAATATTGTAACAAATTTCTGTATACATTTTGCATACTTCTGCAACTATCTCTGTAGGATAATTTCCTAGATGTGGAAATACTACATGAGTTTTACATTTTGATAAATGATATCAAATTGCCTTCCAAAAGTATTTGTGACTTATACTTCTGTCAACTGTTTATGAGTGCCCATTTCATAAAATCCTTGACAGTATCAATCTTTTTAATCTTTGCCAATCTTAGAGGCAAAAACATTTTAATTGTTTAAATTTTTTAAAAGTTTTAATTTGCACTTCTCACTCTATCATAAACTATCTTAATAGAAGGTTTAGAAATTAAGCCTCAGATGAGAGACAGTCACTGATAACCACAGCTTTAAAAGAAACTGCTATAGTCACGGCAGAGGAAAATGAGTTCTACATAGGAGGTTATTTCACTTAATTTGACTTTTATATGAAACCTCTCCAAAATATAGTAAGATTCTCCTAAGCTGGAGAACACATTTAAAACATTTTACTCATCCCATCCTTAAAAGCAATACTGCTAATCTGTCTTCAGGAACATTATCGTAGACTTAGTGGATAGTTGAATTAGCTCAGTTATTTTAACACTACTAAAAATGACAAGACAATGATACTGTAATATGTTAACTGTTCTTTAGGATCTAGAAGTCTTACTCCTACATTAAATTAAATAAATAAGATATCAACATTCTTCTAGAATTCAGTGCTTTAACTGAGTTAGAATGTAAAATTATAGCATTTACTGTAACCTGGAAAAAAATCATTTGAAGAACATTCTCTATCTTTTGTACAATTGAAAATGTCAACTAAGTTATACAGTGTTTTTTCCACAAAAAAATAGTTCAGCGCTAGGAGAAAAACAGAACTCTTTATGTGTCTTCTTTTTCCATTAATAATTAGATAACCCAAAATCTATTTCTTTTGGTCTTAATGACAGGAACTGAGAGTTAAGTTGTACATGCAGAGTAACATTGACATTTTTTCATTTCTAAAGAGTTTCTGCTGTAAAAAAAGTTCATTATCCTTTTAATATATACTTTAAAAATATCACTGGAATGCTTTATTTAAGTAAGAAGAAACAGTCTGACGTTGCATGACTGTATTTCTAATACTAAGAAACACATGCTCAAGTAAACAGACAACACCACTTTGGAGGTTTTTAAGTGAAAGTCACTCAGTCATGTCCAACTCTTTGCAACCCCAAGGACTGTACAGTTCATGGAATTAATTCTCCAGGCCAGAATACTGGAGTGGGTAGCCTTTCTCTTCCCCAGGTGATCTTCCCAACCCAGGGATCAAACTCAGGTCTCCTGCACTGCAGGCAGATTCTTTACCCGCTGAGCCACAAGGGAAGGTTAAGATTGTTACAAAACTGCCAAAAGAAAACATGATTAATGTAATCTGCATACCACTATGTGATTTTTTAGCAAAGGTAAAATATAATTCAGGGCCCAAAGTTACAGAGGGCAAAACTTTCAATAACTCTTCCCTATGTGCTTCACAATTAACAAAGAAAGGCTAATCATCTAGACTTGGAATTTATCCAGTCCCTTTAGTTCTCAGTGGGACAGTTATACAATAACACTATAGATCTATCTAGATCTATCCATTTCAGTTATCTCAATCTGAGAACGACTGTTCTAGCCAATAGAAGGGGATGTTGTTGTTACAAGCTATGCCAATTAAAAAAAAAAATTGGTATCACTCAAGGCTATCCGCCTTAACCTCTAAACTGTAAAAATATTCATACATTTTTACACTCCATTTGCTCCTTTTTAACATGGGGTAAATTAAATCTTAAGCATAATAAGATATCATATTATAGGAAATCCGTACTTCAAAGTAAAAAATGAAATCACTTCCAAGAAGTGATACTGATTCCACCAAAATTAAAGAAGCTTTTTCTACCACACTCAATAAACTGTTTATTTGCAATATATTACTTTAACTGGACTTATGAACTCATATAACTGCCTTCTCTGAGTAGACAACTGAATGTGTATGGGCGTATGTGTGCTCAGTCACTCAACTGTGTCCAACTCTTTGTGACCACATGGACTGTAGCTCGCCAGGCTCCTCTATCCATGAAATTTTCTAGGCAAGAATAATGGAGTGGGTTGCCATTTCCTTCTCCAGGGGATCTTCCTGAGCCAGGGATCAAACCTGCGTCTCTTGTATCTCCTTCATTGACAAATGGATTCTTTTATCACGCACCACCTATAACTGAATGATTACCTCTCAAAAACTAAAATTCCATTACTTTGATTTAGCCAAACTATTAGCTTCTCCAGTAACAAGCTGAGGTGGAGCGGTGGTAAAGAATTTGCCTGCCAAAGCAGGAGACACAGGTTCAATCCCAGAGTTGGGAAGATCCCCTGGAGAAGGAAATGGCAACCCATTCCAATATTCTTGCCTGGAAAATTTCATGGAGAGAGGAGCCTGAAGGCTACAGTCTACGAGGGTGCAAAGAGTCAGACACAGCTGAGCACACACACACACACAGTAAAACTTTAGGGTGTTTTTTTTTTATATATATATACTGGAAAGACAAAAAATGATTTGCCAAAAGTTCACATGTAGTCAATAAAGTAAATATTTTGTTTTTTAAACAGTAGTGGATTTCCACACGTATTCTGCCCAAAGAAAATTCTATTTGCTAGAACATGAACATATTTTCACTTCCACAGATGATGATGCAATCATTTAGAAATGTCTCAGAATACAGATATTTGAAATTCCCTTCTGACTCTTTCAAAATACAGATGTTCCCAGAGAAAAAGGGACCTCTTTAACTGACATCAGTACACACAAACTCTTTCTGCTGTTTTGCACTGGAGATGCCTTCTTCAGAGGTATAAAATATGAAGGAAACATAAAACACTCATTTATTTCACTTGTGAGATCTCCAAATTTCAGATTTACAGTGATGGGTAGAAAATCTCTCAATAGATATTAAATTTTCAAAATAGTAAAAGCTTTTTATTTGTTAAAATATGAAATGTACTGGACATTTCAAGGAGCAAATTCTTTCCTTAACTATTAAGACCTCTCTCTCACTTTAAAGATTTTATTTTTTAAAGGGCTGATGAAAATTTTTCCTTTAGAGTAAAAATGAAAACCACTGTGCTATGGAATTCTTTTTTTACTAGGTTGTTTTGAACACAAACACACACTCACACTACATACTTTGCCAAGTCTGCGTGAATTTACTGTGGTGTTATTCACTCTTTCAATGTGTCTAATGTTACTGGCTAAGTATCTTCTGTTGTTAAATATAATATAAAGTATGGCTATACCTTTCTCAAAAATCCAGAGCTATGAAATTATAATATTTTCAAAAATAAGCTCAGAATGTTTAGAAATATTTAGCTCCAAAGAGGGGAAAAAAAGGTTTGGATCACCTTTCCAAGAGTAATTTGACTTTTGGTAAGAGTCCAGTGACTCTGTGGGCTGAATATTTTGTCAAAAAGTCCATTGTATATATAGAAAATTTCCAAAAATGACTTTGAAAACACTAAGTTCATAAAATTTTAAGTGCTTCCTAAAAACATCCAAATCTGGAGAACTTACTAGTTTTATGACACTTAAAAAAAAAAAGCCTAAAACCATGTAATAATCTCTAATAAAATATATAATGGATTTATATTTTTTAAAAAATAGATGAGCTCACTTTTTAGACATGAAAAGGTTCTATAAATGGAAAATTACTGTACTCAACTTCAAATGAGGGTTAATTATTATACAATGCACAGAAGCATTATAATCATGGTTTAACATGTTTGTCCAAATTAATTATTGCAAATCCTTACCTTGTATTAGTATTGACAAACATCAAAATCACATTACAGGAATGTGATTGGGGTAAGGGGATAGATAGCGGTATAGGACAGACAGTATACCAAAATATGTGTGTGGGGATGCTGAATACATGAATAAGACTTTTAGTCATAAAAATATGTTTTTATATATATTCATCACATTATACTTCTCCACAACAAAATATTTATGTAAACTGATAAAAATATAAATTTCCTGTAACATAAAGGCTTAGCTGTTTAAAAAAAAAAAAACATGTCTCCTAGAATGGGTTATTACAATGCTTTTGAATTGTGGTGCGGGGGAAGATTCTTGAGAGTCCCTTAGACAGCAATGAAGTCAAATCAATCAATCCTAAAGGAAATCAACCCTGAATATTCATTGGAAGCTGAAGCTCCAACACTCTGGCCACCTAATGTGAAGGGCCAACTCACTGGAAAAGACCCTGATGCTGGGAAAGATTTGAGGGCAAGAAGAAAAGGGGACGGCAGAGGATGAGACAGTGAGATAGCATCACTGACTCAATGGACATGAATTTGAGCAAACTCTGGGAGATAGTGAAGAGCAGGGAGGCCTAACATGCTGCAGTCCGTGGGGTTCCAGAGAGTCGGACATGACTTAGCGACCGAACAACAGCAATCTAAAGAGCACAATTAAACAATCATCATCAAATACAAAAAATGAAAATATATTAAAATATTCCTAAGGAGATGAAGCTTAGTTAATTTTCAATTAAGTATTATATGTGAATAAATATTCCTTGTTCCTACAATGAGACAGAATTCAGCTCAATGACACTTCTATTTTCATGAGAGCTGAGAAACTTTATTTATACAAATAAGTAGATGGAAAAAGAGTTCTGTTGAAATAACATCATTTATTTTGTGAGCTTCTATTAAGTTATATATAGTTACAAGTTACATAGTGATCTTTTATTAAAAATTATTTCGGTGACCTATCAGCCAATAACTTAAGATTCTCTTAAATATTGTTAAAAACAAAGAATTTGAAACCAACTGACTTACAGAGGACTTTTTAGGTAACCTTTCAAGGTGTCATTCTCACTACCTATAGCTACTGAGTCACCCTGAGATTTTTAAGCCCCTGCTTTACTACAAATTAAATTAGGCCTTGTTCTATGGAGAGTCTTTGGGAACTTCTGTTACTTTAATATGAGAACACAACTTCACTTACCAGGTAGGGTGTGTGGGCTATCTCAGCAGGCATTTTAAAACCTAGCAAGTCACTTTGAAAAACCTCTATCAACTTCCCCATAACCATGTCCATCATGAAAAGTCATGCACAGCTATCAAATACCTATGCCTAATAGCCAAGGTCTTAGAAACCATAAGATGGGTTTTGTGAAAACTAGACTCTCAAGAAAGAAAATAGTCCAAATATGACTAAAATTCTTCCCATTACTCCCTTACCTCTTAGATACTCTGTACTGGGCTGTGGTCAATTTTCCAGTCTCAGGGTCATGTACTGTAGCTCGGCTCAGCTACAAAAAAAGAGAAAGGACAAGGGCTTACTCACGTAGCAGGCAATTTGGGGTTTTTGTTTTGTTTTGCCAAGCCACAGGTGATTGGAAGGGTTCAGATTGGTCTGGATGGTAGGCAATGGTTTCAAATCAGCAGAAACATTTAGAAAAGTGGCGATAAGAAAAGCCACTTCCAAATCAAGAAAAAAATGGGTTGACAGATTTTTGTTGCAGATTGTCCTTTCACTTTTTTTTTTTTAAATCATTTGAAGCTGTATGTAAATGATTTATAGCACTGGGTTTCACAGGTACTTTCTCAGATCTAGAAGTTTAATGTTCTCCAAATTATTTGGCAAAAGAATAATTAGTAGTCTCTTTAAATTCATTTTTTAAAACTCTCACCAAGCTATAACTGTTGTTAAATCTCTCTGGTAAAGTAAAAGGCAACTAAACTCATAAATAATAGCATTTGGAAGACTGAGATCTGAAGCATAACTCTGTTCTTTCCATTGCCAACGTTTAAGTCAGCAAGTTTTTTAAAATAAAAACTCCAACAGGAGAAATACAGATTACTCCATAATGACAATGTTATTTTATAAGATGCATGAACAAATGCCAACACAATCATCATGAAGAATGATGTGAATTCACTGCAGCATATTTATGAATATGAGAGAACTACATAAACAAAGACTACTCCCAGATTAATCCAGGCTGCTGCCTTTTTTTTTTTTTTTTTCCATCTTTGGCAAGAAAAAAGAAAAAGGAATAAGAAAACAAGTATTAGGCCAGTTCCTGGACATTTGATTCCTAACCTGAAGAGAGATGAAAAGTATATTAACTCCCTAAAAATAATAGATCAATTAAATATTAAAAACAGAACTTCTAGTTAAAGAGAAAGACCCGTGAAACACAAAGCAGTTTTTCCATGCTTAAAAATAGGCGGTGACTTGACTGGAGACTGAAAATGACCTACTTCCCTTAAATGAATGACTCCTGTAGGATGTACAAAACACTCATTAGAGGGCAAAATATGCAGCATACACATCTCTTACCTTTTGCTAATTCTGTAATGTACCGTCTCCAAGTCTCCTGTTATTGGGTTTGAAATGGTGGCTCGCCTCAGCTGTGAAGCCAACCATCAAAATAGTTGCATTACAAAACAAAAAAAAAAAAGGAATCACATTTATCCAATCAGTCAGAAATCTGGGATTTTTACAAAGGAGGCTAAAAAGAGAAAATAACTCCATAAACTTCCAGTCACCTGTGTTGAACCTTGAAAGCCAGTTAATTTTTAAATTTTTTATATTTAAAAAAAAATTTTTTTTCATGAATGGAGGGTACACAAACAAAACAGACTGGAAACTAAATTTCCTTGAAAGGTTACAGGATGTGAAATGAAGAAAAGAAATTTCTAAAATTTGAAATAAATTTATAGTTACAAGAATGGCTATATACATTCAATAACTCATTACAAACTTTTTGCTTTAATTTTTTTCAATGACGGAAATGTTTGCAAAGCTAATGTTCAAAATCAGTTTGAAGACAAGATGGCAGAGTAGGTGGACGTGGAGTACATCTCTCTCCGTGAATAAATCAGGAATACACCTTCAGACACAGAAGTGCATGCAGAACACCAGCTGAGAGTGGACAGGAGTACCTGATCAGATGAAAAGAATATATAGACCCACACAAAACTCAAGATCAAGCCCTGAGCCTATGGAGTAGGAGCACTGACTCCAAGACCCTAGACTACCAGAGAACTAACCCTAGGGAGTATCAAATAGTGAGAACTCACACAAGGAAACCACTGAATACAAGACCTGGCATCACCCAACCACCAGTAGCACCCTGTGCAGGACGCCTCATCTAAACAACAAACAAAACAAAAATACAAACCCAATCATCAGCAGACAGAATTACCACCTCACTCAGCCTTGCCCATCACAGGAAAAACAAACAAACAAAAACTCAGCATAAATCTCACCCTGTATAAAGCTTTCACAAACCACTGGACCAACCTTAGGAGGGCAGAATCCAAAAGGAAGAAAGAATTCGACCTTGAAGCCTGGGAAAAGGAGGCCTCAAACACAAAAAGTTAAAAAAAAAAAAGAAAAGAAAAGGCAGAGAAATACTACACAAATGAAGGAACAAATGAGAAACACAGAAGTCCAAATAAATGAAGAGGAAACAGGCAAACTCCCTGAAAAACAATTCAGAATAATGATAGTAAAGATGATTAAAAACCTTGAAAACAAAATGGAGAAAATGCAAGAATCAATTAACAAAGACCTAGAAGAATTAAAGAATAAATATTCAGAGACAAACAACACAATTACTGAAATTAAAAATACTCTAGAAGGAATCAATAGAATATCTGAAGCAGAAGAATGAATCAGTGAGCTGGAAGATAAAATAGTGGAAGTAACTTCTGAAGAGCAGAATAAAGTAAGAAGAACAAAAAGAACTGAGGATAGTCTCAGAGACCTCTGGGACAATATCAAAAGCACCAACATTTGAATTATAGGGGTCCCAGAAAAAGAAGAGAAAATGAAAGAGTGTGAGATAATTTTTGAAGAGATTACAGTTGAAAATTTCCTCAATATGGAAAAGGAAATAGTCAATCAAGTCCAAGAGGCACAAAGAGTCCCCATACAGGATAAACCCAAGGAGAAACATGCCAAGACACATACTAATCAAGCTAACAAAGACTAAACACAAAGAAAGAATATTAAAAGCAGCAAGGGAGAAGCAACAAGTAACATATGAGGGAAACCCCATATGCTTCAGGAACTCTGCAGGCCAGAAGGGAATGGCAGGGTATATTTTAAGTACTGAAAGGGAAAAATCTACAACCAAGATTACTGTACCCAGCAAGGATCTCATTCAAAACTGATAGAGAAATAAAAAGCTTTCCAGACAAGCAAAAGTTAAGAGAATTCAGTACCACCAAACCAGCTTCACAACAAATGTTAAACAGACTTAATAGTCAAAAAAAAACAAGAGAAGGAAAAAGATCTACAAGATCAACCCCAAACTACTAAGGAAGCTGAAGTAGCAATCCTCATATCAGACAAAATAGACCTTAAAATAAAGAATATTATAAGAGATAAGGAAGGACACTACATAATGATCAAGGGATCAATCAAGAGGAAGACATAACAATTGTAAATATCTATGCACCCAACATAGGAGCACCTCAATACATAAGACAAACAATAACAGACACAAAAGGAGAAACTGACAGTAACACAATAATAGCAGGAGACTTTAACACCCCACTCACACCAATGGACAGGTCATCAAAACAGAAAATTAATAAGGAAAGACAAGTCTTAAATGATATATTAGATGAGATGAATCTCATCAATACTTTTGGGACATTCCATCCAAATGCAGAAGAATACACCTTCTTCTCAAGTTCTCTCCAGGATAGACCACATCTTGGGTCACAAATCAAACCTCAGTAAATTTAAGAAAACTGAAAGAGTATCAGGCATTTTCTCCAACCATAATGTTAACAGACTAGATATCAATTACAAAAAAAAGAAACTGTAAGAAACACAAACACATAGAGATTAAACAACATACTTCTAAATAACCAACAGGTTACTAAAGAAATCTAAAGGGAAATAAAAAAATTTCTAGAAACAAATGACAATGAAAACATGACAACTCAAAACCTATGGGATGCAGCAAAAGCAGTTCTAAGAGGGAAGTTTATAGCAATACAATCCTACCTCAAGAAGTAAGAAAAAGACTGAATAAACAACCTAACTGTACACCTAAAACGGCTGGAAAAAGAATAAAAAAACACCAAAATTAGTAGAAGAAGAGAAATCATAAAGATCTGAGCAAAAATAAATGAAAAATAAATGAAAGATACAACAGTAAAGATTAATAAAACTAAAAGCTGGTTCTTTGAGAAGATAAACAAAATTGACAAAACTTTAGCAAGACTCATCAAGAAAAAAAGAGAGAAGAATCAAATCAACAAAGTTATAAACAAAAAAGGAGAGGTTACAACAGACAATGTAGAAATACAAAGGATATAAGAGAATATAAGAACAACTATACAGCAATAAAATGGATAACCTGGAAGAAATGGACAGATCCTTAGAAAAGTTCAATCTTCCAAGACTGAACCAAGAAGAAACAGAAATTATGAACAATCCAATTACAAGCACTGAAATTGAAGCTCTGATCAAAAATCTCCCAAAAAACAAAAGCCCAGGATCAGATGGCTCCACAGGAGAATTCTATCAAACATTTAGAGAAGAGCTAATGCCTATCCTTCTAAAACTTTCAAAAAATTGCAGAGGAAGGAACACCTCCAAACTCATTCTACTAGGCCACCATCACTCTGACACCAAAACCAGACAAGGACAACACACAAAAAAGAAAACGACAGGCCAATATCACTGATGAACATAGATGCAAAAATCCTCAACAAAATTTTAGCAAACAGAATTCAGCAATACATCCAAAAGTTCATACACCATGATCAAGTTGGGTTTATTCCAGGAATGCAAGGATTCTTCAATATATGCAAATCAATCAATGTGATACACCATATTAACAAATTGAAAGATAAAAACCATATGATAATCTCAATAGATGCAGAAAAAGCCTCTGACAAAATTCAGTGCCCATTTATGATTAAAACTCTTCAAATAATGGGCACAGAAGGAACCCACCTCAACATAGTAAAGGCCATATATGATAAGTCTATAGCAAACATTATTCTCAGTGGTGAAAAACTGAAATCACTCCCCCTAAGATAAGGAACAAAACAAGGGTGCCCACTTTCACCACTATTATTCAACATAGTTCTGGAAGTCCTAAATACAACAATTAGAGAAGAAAAAGAAATAAAAGGCATCCAGATCAGAACAGAAGAAGTAAAGCTCTCACAGTCTGCAGATGACATGATACTGTACATAGAAAACGCTAAAGATAGTATCAGAAAATAACTAGAGCTAATCAGTGAATTTAGCAAAGTTGCAGGACACAAAATCAATACACAGAAATCACTTGCATTTCTATATACTAATAATGAAGAATCAGAAAGAGAAATTAAGCTTACCTAAGGAGACAAAAGAACTGTACACAGAAAACTGTAAGACACTGATGAAAGAAAACATAAATATGTTCCTGGGTAGGAAGAATCAATATTGTGAAAATGACTATACTACCAAATGCAATCTACAGATTCAATGTGATCCCTATCAAATTACCAATGACAGTTTTCACAAAACTAGAACAAAAAATTTTCACAATTCATATGGAAACACAGAAGACCCCGAATAGCCAAAGCGGTCTTGAGAAAGAATGGAGCTGGAGGAATCAACCTTCCTGACTTCAGATTATACTACAAAGCTACAGTCATCAAGACAGTAAGTTACTGGCACAAAAACAGAAATACAGACCAATGGAACAAGATAGAAAGCCCAGAAATAAACCCATGCACCTATGGGTACCTTATTTTTGACAAAGGAGGCAAGAATATACAATGGGGCAAAGACAGCCTCTTCAATAAATGGTGTTGGGAAAACAGGACAGCTACATGTAAAAGAATGAAATTAGAACACTTCCTAAAACCATACACAAAGGTAAACTCAAAATGGATTAAAGACCTTTATGTAAGACCAGAAACTATAAAACTCTTAAAGGAAAACACAGGCAGAACACCCGATGACATAAATCAAAGCAAGATCCTCTATGACCCACCTCCTAGCAGAAAGGAAATAAAAACAAAAGTAAACAAGTGGGACCTGATTAAACTTAAAAGCTTTTGTACAGCAAAGGAAACTATAAGCAAGGTGAAAAGACAACCCTCGGTATAAGGGAAAATAATAGCAAATGAAACAACTGATGAAGTATTAATTTCCAAAATATACAAGCAGCTCATATAACTCAATGTCAGAAAAACAAACAACCCAATCAAAAAGTGGGAAAAAGACCTAAACAGACATTTCCCCAAAGATGACATACAGATGGCTAACAAACACATGAAAAGATGTTCAACATCACTCATTATTAGAGAAATGCAAATCAAAACTATGATGAGATATCACCTCACACGGGTCAGAATGGCCATCATCAAAAAGTCTACAAACAATAAATGCTGGAGAGGGTGTGGAGAAAAGGGAATGTTCTTGCACTGTTGGTGGGAATGTAAATTGATACAGCCACTATGGAAGATGGTATAGAGATTCCTTAAAAAACTAGGAATAAAACCACCCATATGACCCAGCAATCCCACTCTTAGGCATATACCCTGAGGAAACCAAAGTTGAAAAAGACACATGTATCCCATTGTTCATTGCAGCACTATTTACAATAGCCAGAACATGGAAGCAATCTAGATGTCTATCAACAGATGAATGGATAAAGCTGTGGTACATATACACAATGGAATATTACTCAGCCATAAAAGGAACACATTTGAGTCAGTTCTGATGAGGTGAATGAACCTAGAACCTATTTTCCAGTATGAAGTGAGTCAGAAAGAGAAGATAAATATCATATTCTAATGCATATATATGGAATCTAGAAAAATGGTTCTGAAGAATTTATTTACAGGGCAGCAATGGAGAAACAGACATAGAGAATAGACTTATGAACATGGGGAGAGGAGAGGAGAGGATGTAGATGTATGGAAAGAGTAACCTGGAAACTTACATTACCATATGTAAAATAGATAGCTAATGGGAATTTGCTGTATGGCTCAGGAAACTCAAACAGGAGCTGTGTATCAATCTAGAGGGGTGGAATGGTGTGGGAGATGGGAGGGAGGTTCAAAAGGGAGGGCATATATGTATACCTATGGCTGATTCATGTTGAGGTTTGACAGAATACAACAAAATTCTGTAAAGCAATTATCTTTCAATAAAAAAATAAATTAAGAAAAAAAATCAGTTTCAAGGTCAGTCTTTTCTTCCTTCAAGGTATTTGCTTATATATTTCAAATAAACAGTGAAAAAATCTTAGACTGAGCACAAAGACTGATGAAAAGAACTCATAAATGTTATTTTTAAAAAAAAACACAGAAAGAGATGACAGCCAAGATAATGATTTTAAACTTTTTTCTAAAAATGAAAGATGGTTCGGAGGTTAACAAGAATATAAAATTTTCATTGTCATTGTGTTTTTTGATCAAATAATCTAATTGAGGCATCCCTTTTAAGACTGAGGTCTCCAAACTCAGAGATATAAGACAGTCTCCAACCTGAAATGAATTCCTAATTAATATTCTACCGCAATAATTTTGGTTTACTGACACAAATAAAAGACTAAAATAAAAAAAAAAAGACACAATATGACATCACTATCTTTTATCTGCTTAAAAGATTTATAAGAGCTCCCTTGGACAACACCCATTTTCATTTAAAATACTGGAGTGGGTTGCCATGCCCTTCTCCAGGAGATCTTCTCAGCCCAGGGGTTGAACCTGAGTCTCCTGCATTGCAGGCAACTTCTTTACCATCTGAGCCACCAGAGAAGCTCATAATCTTCAGTAAAGAAACAAAAAGTACCCATTTGGAAAAGCAGTAAAACTTAACAGTAACAAACATTCTGACTTCAAGTTTATTCTGCAGTACAGATATCCAGACAAGGAACAGCAAACTATGGTCCATGGGCCAAATTCATCCAGTCACTTGCTTCTAGAAATAAAAGTTTTACTGGAATATAGCCATACTCATTTATGTATTTTCTATGACTGCTTCTGCATTACAACACCAGAGGTGAGTAGTTATAACAAACTGTATAGCCTGCAAAACCTAAAAAGATTTACTTTCTGGACCTTTACAGAAAAATTTTCCAGCTCCTGTATAGTAAGTGAACAAAAATATTTCTAGTGTTTATTTAACAGCCTCTTTATGAAAATAATCATAGTTTGTATTTTGCTGTCAATAAGACCAAACAAATTTTAAGAGCAAGCTGATGGGGAAAAGGTAAGAGCATAAAGGTCATTCTTGCTCACCAAAGATGAATTTCTATGCTAAACACTAAAGCTTATAGGATTGTGTTTATAATAGTCTTTCTTATTAAGATAAATGATGTAGGTTGAAGCCAGAAATCTATGATGTCATTATTTCAGATTAGCAAGATGTTCATGCCCAATGATATCCTCCAGTTAAGTAATAATGTACCTAGGCAGATAAGTATTATTTCAGATAAAACTATAGAAGTTATATATAAAAAGTTGGCCTTTAATTAGTCTCTGAGATTACAGGGCTCCAAAGTACATAGAAACTTTTTCAGGAAGATGCTGAAACACAAATCTGTTAAGTGTCAATAAAAATATCACCTATGATTTTCATAATTGAGTACTTAAAACCTAGTTGCAAGGTTACATACAAGGTATGCAATATGTGTTGATAACAAAAACAGAAAAACTGGTATAAATAGAGCTTAGTTAATTCCATTAGTTTGCAACAATAATATCTAAAACTATCTATGGGGTTATTGTCATGTCAATTATCATTTTTATAATCTTGCAAAGGAAAAGCTGAAACACAAGTAAATTGAGGAGAGAAAAAAAGAAAAAAATTATTTACCCTTGGTTTTGCTAGATCTTTAACAATTTCAATTTCTGCATCAGAAATAATATCATGGAAGCGGATAATACGAGGCTTGTCCCATTCATCCTCCTGTTTGGCTGGAGCCAGAATAAATTTAGGATTCCGGTTTCCATCATGGTAGCGACAGAAGAGTTTTTTCTGTCTCCGAGGAGTCTGAACAAAAAGTTTAAAAAATTGTAAATATATTAGAATAATAATTTTTTTTAATGCTTGTTCCTATGAAGAAGCAATAATCATGCTGGTGTATAGACAGAGTACTTGAGGAAGAAGGGCAAAAGAAATCGTACTCTGCAAATATTCTGCATCAGACAGGACCTTCAGAATTTTAAAAGTTTTATTAATGATTCTTTTCTGGAAGAGATAGTGAAGTTTCTCTTTAACCCTTCTCTCATCAAAATAAAGTTCAGCCCTTGTAAATATGAAAAAAATAATAAAATGATTATAGAAATACGAAATGAATGACCAGCCCTGCTCCAAACTTCACCAAGTAACTGGGAAGAACCTAGGAAAGTTTCTTAAAGAAAAAAACCTAACCAGGTTTTCCCAAGTGCCTCCCAATTTTAAAAAATTTAAATGATTTTTTTTTTTAAGATGAAAATCAGTAGCTCTGAAAAAGAGAAAATTAGTTATTAAAGAAGCCAGGTGCTTTCAGTAGCAGATATTAAAGTCAGCAAAAATCAACAAATGTACTTTTCAATCACCTATGTATCACATTAACTAAATATAGGGTTGGCCAAAAAGATCTTACCAAAACAAAAACACCCCACATGGATGTTTTGGCCAATCCAATGTTATGCCATTGCTGATTCTTCTCTTGATTAAACAAGTATTTCATATTATGAAGTAGAACTAATAATGATTTATGTTTATTCTTGTTCTTTATTTACAAAGAATCAAATCCAAGGTTTTAATTATATCTTTTATATGATGATAAGACCAATTTAACTATTCTGAGAAAAAGGGTGCTCCTTTGATTTTGGGCTGAGTTTACATGTGTTTCACATCAACAAATGGGCAAATTAACAGACTTCTGTTATATACCTACAGTTCTATTTTGCTCTCTTATTTAAGAGTTTCTAAGGGCAGTAAAAAATATCCACTCACTACTGGAAATCTGAACACTGACTAGGTACTTACTGATATTATGGAATTACTAACTGCTAACGATACTAGAAATATCATGATAATGGTATTGTGGTCATTTAAATGTTCTTATCTTTAAATGATACACACTAAAATATTTAGATGTGAAATTTTTTAAAAAATGTTTCGTGAGTCTAATTTGTATTTACTCATCAGATCAAAGCAAAAGTAAACATGTTCTCTGGGAATCCATGAACTTATCAAAAGTGTCAACATAGATAAGATCTACTTATTTGCTGGTAGAGGTTAGGCTGTAAACAGTAAATCACCAAATATCAAGAAGTCATCAATATCAAAACATAAAACCCAGCCTGAGTTTATCAGTAGTAAAGAAAAATTAAACACTATTCAAATGATTTCACTTAAAATTATTCCAAAACTTCACTAAATCCTTCTACATACACCAGCATTCAACTGAACACTAGTACCACATGATACTCCTTTAAAAAGGGTTCTATGAGAAACAAAGTAGATCACATTCATAATCATCATAAAAAGGATCTGAAAAGTCCTAAAGCTGAACAAAAAAACCTATGATCCCAAGGCTTGAACTGTATTATTTTTGGCCTATTACCTTTTTAGTATTCTGGTAAACTGAGTATAAATATATAATATAGATATACAATAAACAAAGGGATATTTACAGACACATTTTAGTATTTTTAAAAATGTTATAAAGCCAAAATCTATTTAAAGTCTTTATGCATTTTTAATATTTCTTAAAGAGACTAAAACATTACATTAGGCAGTCTTATCAAGGCTGACTAGGGGCAAAACCACAAGATATCACTGTATAGATAACTTCATCATTTCATCGGATACGTTAGAATGGTATATTATTTCTACATAAGACTGCTGAAATCTCTTTTGCATTAAGATATAAGAAAAAACTGTATCACTTCTCTTAAATAATCTGATCCCTCACCTTACAAAGCCTCTTCTAATCTATGAAAAGGGTAATAATTACCAAAAATGCATGTAACGGTATATGAGTCACAAGTTTTATGTTAAAGCTACTTTACTAGAAGTTGGAACACATTAAGTGCAACACCAACAATAAAGTGATGTGACATAATGTAATACTTTAGGAATAAATCTGATTTTTACCACAAAAGTTTAAAAGAATTCTGAATCTCTCCAGAACTATGTACAAACACACATGCACATTCACACACACACAATTGGCTTTTCCACTTTACCATTTTGATACCCTCCCCACGGCACAGCATTTCGTACTTCTGTCTCTCTGGCAGGTAATCCACAGCAGCACCTTTTTTCTTCAGTGTGGTTTTCTGATCAGATTGGTCTTCTGAAGACTTATTGGCATCTTTTTCTTTAGCCATTATATACTCAAAGTATTTTAAGTTACCGTTAGCTCTCTGATGTTCAGGATCTATTACAAAAGAAAGAAAGCATGTCCATGAGTAAGTTTACAGTTGTTCAAGCAAGAGCGTAAGATACAGTGGAGGAACATGTAATTTACCTTCCAAACCAGGTTGCTTTATGAGAGTGCAAGGAGGCATTAATGAAAATTATTATACCAAAACAACAGGTGTGAATCAGTACTGCCCCAAGCAAATCAAGATGTACAGTTGCCATATATAATGAGAGTTCTGGAGATGGAATCAGCCATCTATTTCGAAGTAGTAATTGTTGCCTTTACTTTGAGAATATTTCATGTGACAAGTTACTAAGCAGCCAAAGGAACTATGATCAATTTGATGTCAAATGAATTTTCAAGTATTACTGATAAAACTTATTTTAAACAAGAGAAAAGATTTTTCTAAGATTGAAATGTTATGACCATGGGGAAGACAGGGTATACAGTTCAAAGGTAACCTTTACCACAGATAGTATTATAAATGCTGAACACAGTCTACTTCTGAGGGCTGAGTGCATTTCAGTCCCAAAATTCTAAGTGAGACAGAAAAGAGAAACTAAAAATATAATTTTCAAATAAGCCAGAATCCACTAACTGCCTTAGAATTGCTAGTCATAACTTTTAGCTCTTTTAGTAGGGGGAAGGAAGACTACTCCACCCACCTGGGAGGAAAAAAATATAAACCACCCCACACACACACACAAATGAAGCAGACAGACTAGGACACAGAAAGTTCACTTGTGACATTAATTGAAGTGTTCTTAAAAAATCCAGCCTTAGATTTGTAAAATACTTCTTGTCTTTGAGAAACTAATGTTAATATGTTGTGATGTACAGAATATGAGGCTAAGTTTGTAAAAGAAATGGAAAAATGGGGGGAGAAGAGGGTATGCTACAAGGAGACAAAAAAAATTGGTAGGTATCTCTGGGTGATTGGTTTATGGTGACTCTTCTGTATCTTTTTCTACTTTTAAAATTTTTTCTAAAATGAATGAAGTATTTTTAAGTCAGGAGGAAAAAAATCACTTAAAATACTGGGGGGAAAGGGCTAAATGAATATCTCAATTTATCAATTCATTCAACTAAGAAATAACCTAATTTCAAAAGCTTATTTCAGATGATCAATCCTTTTGAATTGTTTGACTCCTAACATACACATATTTACCTAGTCATAAAAAGAATGTAAGTTTTAAAGCTTCATTATATATCAAAGGTCACACGACTTTTTTTAGCATACAATTCCACCACCACAGATTCTAAGTTAGTAGGTTTGGGGTGAGATCAAGGAATTTTCATTTCTAATAAACATCCAAGTAATTCTGATCATTGGCCTTTGGATCATACTTGTAGAAACACTACATCCCTGTTAAAAATACTAGTGGTAAAATATTTGTATCACATTTTCCTAATATTTAAATATGACAATCAAATATATTTTCATTCTATTTGTTTCTGTGAAAGAATTTCAATCTCCGATGGAACTGGAAGATATTAAATAGAAAATCTCATGCATGTGCCCTGAGGAACACAAACCTTAAAGACTGAGAGACTGATTTCCCATAAAGGCCTGATTTTCAGAAAACTGATAATACTGGAATTTTCTTAAATTTCAGGGAATTGGTCAGGGGTTGCCTCATATCAATCTTGGGAAATTTTGTTTACAGTTTCCAGGGGCATGAACAAGAAATGATCCAGGTTGAGATGGTCTTACAAAGTAAGCTAAATCGAGCTTTGTTTGTATGACTGGAGGGTTTTGTCTGCCTAGGGAATGTTCAGTGCTGGTCCCCATTTGTTTCTGATTTCAACAAACTCTAACTGAACTCTTGCTTCTTTATATTCCCTGCCCTATTCCAAACCCTTGACGGACTTACCTGTAGCTTCCCACAGCTTGCATGACCCAAATGCAGTTCCTCTGCTATTCCTGAATAAACTCATTTTTTGACAATTATTTTTGCTTCATTTGACCTTTTTATTTAGGTTGATATTTCAAATCACTTTCAAATTTCCAAATAGGAAATTCAGTAAACCAAAAATTTCCTTCAAAGGATACTGGTTAATATTTAATATGGCAACATGGCAAATAAACATTTTTGACTGAGTTAGCTATGTTCGATTCAATTTTGAAGTTCCTAAGAAGTACACAGCAGAGAAACACAGCTACTCTTATAGTACTATTAGGTGAGAAAAATCAGTTGCCATTTATTTAGAGGATAAACAGAAAGATAAAGTATGTCTGACAGATGAGCTCTTGACTTGTGACAAAAAGTACCAAAACTATATGACAAATATACATACTCACACACAATTATAATTAATATATCTATATATCCCCCAGTATATCCTTAACCTTGAATTAGGCCAAACTAACATACCTAGTTCAAGAAGTTTCTTTGTGAGCAAAAGCGCCTTATCCAGGTCTCCCTGCTGGTATACTGCATAGCTCAAATAATCTAGAACAGAGACTTTATCAATGGTAGAAACTTCGCCTTCATCCAGCTGCCTCAGTGCTTGTTCCATCCACAGTTCTGTATGGTAATAATCTGCTTCTGTGTAGGCCACTTTGCCCAACTCAAAACAGTCCTCAACTGTTAGAAAAGATTTGTCTTTTACTCCTATGGAAAGAAAATACAGAGAACTTTAGGAATCTTAATACTATTATATGTTTATTTAGGACTATACTGCTTTCAAAGTACTATGTCACTCTCATCTGAACCTCCCAACAACCTTCTGAGGTAGGAAAAGCAGGAATTACCCTAGATTTATAAACAAAGGAACAAAGTACAAGGTAATGAAACATGGCAAGGATCACACAGCTAATAGGTGACGTGGGACCTAGAGAATCCAAGATTTCAATTATTAGTCATCATACCAAAAAAGATGCACCCATTAAGCACCAATTTCCAACACAGTGGGAATCACCATGTGAGATATATCTAACTCTTAACCAACAACTTAGGATCAAGGGATTCATGGAAGAGAGACAAACCTGTCTATTGACTCCTTCCCCTACCATTCCCCTTTTCAAAAACATTATTATTATTATTATGTAATTTACATATCATAATAAAGTTCACCCAGTTAAAGAATTCAATAGTTTTTCACTATATCTGCAGAGCTGTACAACCATTACCATAATATGATTTTAGAACATTTTCATTACCCCAAAAAGAAACCCTGTAACCATAAGCAGTCCCTACCCATTTTATCTCCCCTTTCCTGCCCTATCCCTAGATACCACTAATCTACTTTCTGTATCTACTTGTCTATTCTGGCTATCATACATAAATGGAATTGGACAACAGGTAGTCTTTCGTGACTGGACTGCTTTACTCAGCATAATGTTTTCAGGTTCTTTTTATTGCCAAATACCAGCCCACTGTAGGACCGACTACATTTTGCTTATCAGTTGATAAGACATTTGAGTTGTTTCCACTTTTCTGACTTTTATGAATAATGTTACTATAAACATTCGTGTACAAGTTTTTGTGTGGAAATATTTTTTCATTACTCTTGAGTATATACATAGCAGTGAAATTGCTGGGTCTTATGGCAACACTATGCTTACCATGTTCAAAAACTGCCAAACTGTTTTCAAAAGTAGCTGCACCATTTTACAATTTTACAATCTTGTATGTATGCTCATACATAGAGCAATGTATGAGGGTTCCAATTTCTCTTTCTCACCAATACTTGCTACTGCTCATCTTTTTTATTATAGCCCCTGAGGGTATGAAGTAGCATTTCATTATGGTTTTTAAATTTTATTTCTCTAATGATGATGTTAAACATGTTTCTACATGCCTATTGTCCATCTATATATCATCTTTGGAAAAATGCCTGTTCAAATCCTTTGTCCATTTAAAAACTTGGTTGTCTTTTTACTATTGACTAATTATGTTTCAAATGTTGTACAATCACCATTACTTTTATAAGAATAAGGAAAAGATGAAGAACTACAGAAAGAAATAAATGTAAAAAATATTCTCTGAATGATAGCAACCATATAACATTCCATTTTATAAACAGTAAATCAGATGAGTTAAGTAGAGACTTTAAGAGCCTGAGTATTTTATGCTGTTCTTTGTTTATAGCATGTTAAGTAAGCAATAGTGAGAAAATTACATCTGGACCACATATTCTGGGGGTGGAGTGGGGAAGGGAACTGCTTCTGATAAAACACAGGTGATCCGTGAACAACAAAGTTTGCATTGCATGGGTTCACTTACATGTGCATTTTTTTCAACAGATGCATGTATGTATTATAAATGTATTTTCTCTTCTTTATGCTTCTCTAAATAATATTTTCTTTTCTCTAGCTTACTGTACTGCAAAAATGTAACATACAATACACACAACATATGAATTGTGTTAATAAGCAACTGTTTAAAATATCAGTAAGGCTCCTGGTCAACAGTAGGCTATTAGTAGTTAAGGTTAGGGAGAGTGAAAATTTACATGCTGATTATCAACTGCTCAGGAGCTCAGCAGCTGTAACACCAGCATTTTTGAAGGATTAACTCTACCTAGAAATTCTGGATAAAATGTAACAGTTATCCATTTATCCATCTGTATGATGACCAGATTCACAGGAATTAAGCAAATTTTTTGAGGTCAAAACCAAAAAGGAACTTGAAACCTAGAGAGGTAAGTAGAAGATGAAGCTGCATCTCCTCTGGAGGCAGTCGTCAGATGAGAAAACTAGAAGCATGATTTTTAACCATCAAGAAAGGGATAAAGGGATAAAAGAGGGCTTTCCTAATGGCTCGGTGGTAAAGACTCTGCCTGCCAATGTGGGAGATATGGGTTCGATCCCTGGTCTGGGAAGATCCCACATGCCAAGGGACAACTAAGCCCGTACGCCATACCTGAGTCTGTGCTCTAGAGTCTGCGAGCCACAACTACTGAGCCCATGTGCTGCAACTACTGAAGCCCCAATGCTCTAGAGCCTGTGCTCCGCAACAGGAGAAACCGCCTCAATGAGAAGCCCATGCACTGCAACTGGAGAGTAGCCCTGCTTGCCCTAGCTAAAGAAAAGCCTGCACAGAAATGAAGACCCAGCACAGTCAAATAAGTAAATAAATTTTTTTTAAAAAAGAAAGGGATAGGAGATAAAGCCTCAGGCCCATGCAAAATGACAGAACAGACCTTTGAAAGACTACATCTTTTTTTTTTTTGGAATTAAGCACCGCTTTTATTAGCACAAAACGAAAGACTACATCTTGAATAAAAAAAAGAGCTAGAAAAAACTCTTGTCAGCTGGCAAAGAGAAACAACAAAAGAACTTATTTTTCTCATTCTGCACTGTAGGTAAGGAAACAATCTCTTAAGAATTCCCCGGGCATGCCTTCTGGGAGGTTTCGATTTCCAAATATACGCTATCTCCATGGTCTGGGAAACTAAAGCCAAGAATTTAACTTAAAGTGGTTGGAGGCTGGTAAGGTCAAAAGACACCTGGCAGAAGCAACATTTATACTCTGCAAAATGCAGCCTCACCTCAGGTTTTACAATATTCCCACACACAATCTGAAGAAATGCACACAATTCAAAATCACAAAGCACATGATGAAACAAGCCACTATGAGCAAAATCAGCAGAAGCTATTCAAAACCAGTATTAGACATCACCCAATATATTCAGATGTTATCAGATTAAGAATACAAAATATCTATGATTCAAATGTTTAAAGAATTTCTAAAAAAAGAAAATATGAACACGTAAGATACCCTAAAAAGACCAGGAAGATGTGAGTAGGAGGAACAATAGAACTTTCAGAAATTACAAATATTATCAATGAGACAAACATGTATTGCTCAAGTTAAACAGCCAGTTAGACACAACAAAAGAGAGAAATAACATACCTAGAAGAGAGAACTGAATAAATTACCATGGGATAAACTACTCAGAACATAGCAGAGAGGAGGAATACATAAAAAGTGCTAGTTAAAAGGTAAGGAAGAAAAACTAGGAAGACAACAGAATGTGGAAAAGGCACTATTTAAAGAAATAACAGTAAACAATTTTCTCAAATTAGAATGCATGAAACCAAAGATTCAGGAAGCACAGAGAATCCTAAGCCAAAGTACATGCAAGGGATTCTCAAGGACTTGTTTCAACAAGGAGGAGGAAAGTAATTCCAAAAGAAAAGTCTCAGGTACAAAAAAAAAAAAAAAAACTGATAAAGAAACTGGTATATATTTAAAGAAAAGTGAGCTATCAGATTGGCAAAAATTTCAAAGTCTGGAATTTTTTTTGTGATGCTATGGGGAAATAGGCACTCTCATGTATCACTGGTAGAAAAAATGATACAACTACTATGGAGGGAAACTGGAACAATATTAGCAAAATGTCCTATACATCTACTCTGAATCAGTGGCATCATTTCTAGAAAAAATATCCCAAAGATCACTTGGCAAAAAAAAAAAAAATATGCACAAGGTTATTGGCAATATTATTTTTATAATAGTAAAAGACTATAAACAAAACAAGTATCCATATAAACGGGGCCCCAGTTTATAGTAAATTCACAAAATAGAGTAACAGGTAGCTGTAAAAAGAAATGAGGATTTCTACATAGTATATGAGGTAATATCTAGAGCATATCAATAAATTAAAATACCAAAATACAGAAAGTATACTATGCCGCCTTCTCTGCTGAGGCTGAGAGGAAACAGGAATATATATACACATTTGCCTATATTTTAAAGAAACAGTGGAAATGAAAAATCTAATCAAGTGGTAGTTCATATAGGAAGAAGAAAGCAACAGGCTGGGAAGTACAGAAATGATAATCAACCTTCTATAAGTGGACCTTATTAATACAGCTTGGACTTTGAATGAATAAAAAAAGTTCTGCATAACTAAAACTAATACAAGAGACATGGTGATGGTGGTCAAAAGGTACAAACTCTCAATTATATGATAAGTCCTGGGATGTAATGTACAGCATGTTAACTATAGTTAATAATACTGTATTGTATATTTAAAGTTGCTGGAAGAGTAGATATATTTTAGAAGAAAATTTTTGTAACTATGTGATATGATATGATGGTGCATGTTAACTAAACATATTGCGGTGATCATCTCGCAACACATACATATCCAAGTCATATTGCACACCCAAAACTAACGCAAAGTTATGTATCAATCACATCTCAGTTTTTAAAAAGTTTATTTGGGCACCTCTTTTAAATAAAAACATTTCATTTTTTAATAATAGAAGAGGACAAAGATAGGATATAAATTAAAAACTGAGCCTGTGGGGTTTTCCTGGTGGTCCAGTGGTTAAGGATCCGCCTTGCAATGCAAGGGACACCAGTTCAATGCAAGAGACATTGGTTTGGTCCCTGGTCCAGGAAGATCCCACAAGACGCAGAGCAACTAAGCCCATGCACCACAACTATCGAGCCGATGCTCTAGAGCCTGTGAGCTGCGACTTCTGAGCCCACACCCCGAGAGCCTGTGCTCTGCAACGAGAAGCCACTGCAGTGAGAAGCCTGTGTACCAAACAAAGACGAGGCCCTGCTCACCACAACTAGAGAAAGCCCATGTGCAGCCACAAAGACCCACCACAGCCAACAAAGAAATCTAAAAAAAAAAAATCCTGTGATAAATTTGCTTTTAGTGAAAAAGATATAGAAGAAGAAGAAAAACGGAAGGGGAGAAAGAAAAGGAGGGGAGTATTTTCCAACTTTTGATACCAATGTTCAAACAATAAATGTGAAGCTCTCAGTGGTTTAATGTTAATGTCAAAATATCTTACCTCCTATACCAAAACAAAAAGATATAGCACGTCCATGGATTAGAAAATTGTCTTGTTAAAACGACTATGTTGCCCAAATTCTCCCCAAGATTCAAAATAAACCTAATTAAAACTCCTACAGGCATTTTTGTATAAACTACCAAGGAATTCTAAGATTTATATGGAAATTCAAAGAATCTAGAATAGCCAAAGCAATTTTAACAAAGAACATAATTAAAGGACTTATTCACAAGTGTTTCCAAGTACGTGGAGGTACTGAAATGCTCATATACTAATGACAAGAGTATAAAATGGTACAACTATCTGGTAGTTTCTTAAAAATCAAATATATACCAATTATTTTACTTTAAAAATAAGATATATACCTACCATGCAACCCAGCCAATTCACTTCTAAGTATTTAACCAAAAGAATCACATGCCTAATATGTCTGATGACAGCACAAAGGAAATAGATAGAAAAAGGAACACAATGGTGTTTTCCTTAAAAACTTCTGATTGAATATACTTCAACAAATCAGTATATTGACTGGAATCAGACTTGGCTCTAATCTACCCAATGATTTCAACATTTTTTTTCAGTGCTAGCAGAAAAGGTTCATGAAAAATTAAGAAGAAATAAAATCAAGGACACATTTTGCTAGTGATTCTTTGTCCAGGCAATAACATGCTCTGAAGATGTTAGATTTCAGTAAAAAGCAGAGTCCTAATATGGAGGTATACGTACTGGAGGATCACGTGGACCAATACAATCAAATATTCAAATCATACAACTACCTCCACTTACTACATAATTTTTTGCCTCCTACTAGTCACTTATGGATAGTAACTGATTATCATGCTTGCATGCTCAGTCCCTCAGTCATGTCTGACTCTGCAACCCAATGGACTATAGCCTACCAGGCTCTTCTGTCCATGGAGTTTTCCAGGCAGGAATACTAGAGTGGGTTGCCATTTCCTCCTCCAGGACATCTTCCCAACCTAGGAATCAAACTCAAGTCTCTTCCATCTCCTGCATTGGCAGGTGGATTCTTTACCACTGTGCCACCTGTGAAGTCCATAACTGATTATCAGTGTACTACTAAAATGAAGATAAAGATCCATATTTTGACAGTTACTCTCTACTTAACACTCTAATCTAGAAAAGGATACCAACAAACTAACTTATTAATAGTTTAACATGATGCAATTTCAGAAACAAAAGAAACATACTGAATTTTGACAGTTATTTTTCAGTTACGAGAACTGGAATATAGTTCTAAGATGAGCTTTACAATGCAGAAATTAAGAATGTCTTTTCTCAGGGACATACAAAAGACACAAGAGGACAGTATGCTATTAATAAATGTAGACAGCACCAGTAAAATTTTTCACATGACCTTATATCCTGGCAATATTATTTGAAAGCATAATGGAGATGGTAGAGGATCTTGAGCTATTCTGCCTTGGTAAAGTGTCTCTGGTTATTTTACCTATTGATCTCTTCACAATTATCAAAGGCAAAATGTCTGGGAACTGTATTAAAGAAAATGAAAATGAAAAAGAAGTGATGCAGCATTTGAAAGGGAAGGCTGCTTCCAAAGTAGAGAACATGAGAAGAAAAAGTAATGGACAAGAAGACAAATAAAATGACATAAAGGAAGTGATGTTGGCAGAAAAAAAACCATAAAGAGTGTTCACACAAAGCATGAATAGTTAGAATTTGATGACAAAAAAAAGGCAAATTCTTTCGGTTCAAAGCAAATGGCACACATGATTGACATTAGCATGTCAAACTGAATGCAGTGAAGGAGAGGATAGGATGAATTGAGAGTAGCACCGCCATATACATACACTACCATGTGTAAAATAGATAACTAGTGGGAAGCTGCTGTATAACACAGGGGAGCTTGGTTCGGTGCTCTGTGATGACCTAGAGGAGTCGGGGGTCGGGGGTGGGAGGGAGACTAAAGAGGGAAGCGCTATATGGATACTTATAGATGATTCACAATGTTGTGCAGCAGAAACTATCACAACATTGTAAAGCAATTATCTTCCAATTAAAAAAACCTGAATGTAGTAACCCAAATTTACAGTCAAAACACAAAAGTCCTTTAAATTTATTATCACAGTATAAACTATAATAATATGTGACAGTAGACAGTATAGGAAAATTTACTTAGAAATTTTTGGCTCACCCTTAAACTGCAAGGTTTAATTTTAAAATTCTTACACTTTATAGGAACACTTACTGGATAAAAACTTGATTTGTAAGGAACAAATACATTTAGAATACACATACCTGGGGAAGCTGATGTCTTGCATCAGGGGCAATATGGTACACTCATAGCTGAGTGCACTCCAGAGATGTACAGAGAATCTACTGCTTGGTGTAGTAAGCTTATCAGTTCACCAAGACAATGATGCAAATGACCAATAAGAACATTCAACTTCTACCCGAAGTAACTAAGACTTTATATATGACATATTCTACACACACAAAAAGTGTAGAGGACACACAGTTTTGAGGGCGTTAGCTCCGTGTTGTCCCCTTTGCCTATCAAAGCAATACCACCATTCTTTTCTACTTTACCACCTCCCCCAAAAAAGTGCAATATCTCTGGAAGCTATGAATCTATTAAACAAATTAGGGTTAGGAACAACCTGAAACTAAAGGAACAGTCCATACGAACTGTAAAAGCATCAGAGATGCCAAAATACATATAACTTATCAGATTTTATATTAAAACATCAAGAAAGCATTTCAAAGGGTAGGCTCAAAAAGGAGAAACAGACAAAATCAATCAAGGAGTAACATCGCATCGATATAAATCCACTGAGAAAAGCATTTCTCTGATTTTTGGGGCGTGAGGCAATTTAAAAAGGCAAATCATCCTTCCCTCCAGTCCTCATCCTTGAGGCTTCACATCTCAACTGCTGCAATTTTAAATCTGACAAAACCAAGTGTTAGCAAGGACATTAAGAAATGAGAACTCCCATACATTGCTGGAGGGAATATTACTGTAATTGGGTATATCTGCCCTGGAGAACAATCTGGCTACATCTAGTAAAGTCTGAGAACCTTATATCCTAGAGAAACTCTTGCATGTGTGCAATGGACACAAGAAAACATAATGAAAATGTTGGTTGAAATCTTGGCCCTGCAAAAATTGGAAATAACCTAAGCTACCACTGTCATCTCTTAAATTTTTACAACAGCCTCCTCCCTGATTTCTTTGTTTCCACCTTCGGGTCTCAAACCATTCTGTAGCTAGAATGATATCTCTAAAATGAAAATCATAAAATTTCCCTGTTTAAAACTTTTCAGTAACTACACATTATACTCAGAATTGGTTCAAACTTCTCTACATAACTTACAAAGTCCCTCAAGAGATGGCTTCAGCTTTACCTATGTATCCTCATCTCTCACTATTCTCACACCATTCCGTGCCCCTAGTTCATGCACTTAGCTCTTAAACAAACTACTTGTTAGCTATCTGATTTAAACATTCTCTCCTCTCTGGCCTATATACATGTTCTGTTTGGAGTACTTTTTTCATACCCCCTATTTCCTGACTAATTCCTTGTCCGTTATGTCTCAGTTTTTTAACATATTCTGTCTTCCAGGAAGTCTTACTTTACACCTCTCATTTATCAGGTTCAGAATTAGATTTCTGTCTATGTGCTCTATGGTCTCCTTAGCTATCTCCAGCTAGGCATTCATCATACCATAGCATAAGAATATAAATACCCTAAGGGCAAAAACAGTGTTATTCATTATTGCATCTCTAATACTTATACACAATGGTTATTATGTTAAAGAGATATTAAATAGATACTAAATGGCTTATATCTATTAAACAAATTATGTTTTAAACCAGAAGTAAATTAAAAAACAAGCCTGTGATCTTATCATAAGTGTTACAACAGTAGAAATAGAAAATAAAATTTGCAAATGTATACTTTTTTGGAAGTCCAACTTAATGGAATTGCATTACAGTTTAATGGAACACCATGGTTAGTTTTTCTACTTGCTACTTCATTCCAAATTTAGAAAGATAAGCAAGAAAAACATCTTAAGTCATTCATCCCACTGTATTTTCTTACTGAGAAAGTCAATTTCAGTATGAAGACAGAGGTAACATTTTATTTTTCCAATTGATAAGGACAAGAAGATAGTAATGGTGTATTCATAGAATAAATGAAGATGGCAATAGTAAACTATCACGTGAAGGTTGATATCAGTAACACAAGTAAAACTGGAAAATTTCAAATTTTGCAAAAATTAACACACTCCACACTCTTTAACAGCTAACAGAAAAAAAAAAAAAAAAACGAAAAGAAAAGAAATCACAGGGAAAATTAGAAAATACTTAAAAGACAAATGAAAATGAAATTACAACATACCAAAACTTACAGGACACAATGAAAGCAGTGTTAAGGGTGAAATTTATAGTTATAACTCTTGCATTAAAAAAACAAGATCTCAAATCCACAACCTAATTTTACAACTTAAGAAACTAGAAAAACAAGAAGAAACAACTGAAAGCTAGCAAAAGAAAGGAAATATTAAAGCACAGAATAGAAAATAATAGATAAAATTAATGAAACCAAAAGTTGGTTCTCTGAAAAGAATTTTGTCAATAAAACTGACAATCTTTTAGCTACATGGATCAAGAAAAAAAAGCCAAATTACTAAAATTAGAAATGAAAGTGGAGATACTTCTACTGATTCTATAGAAAAACAAAGGATTATAAGAACTCTATGAAAAACTGTACACCAACAAACTGAATAACCCAGATGAAATGGACAAATTCCTAAAAACACAAAACCTACCAAGACTAAGAAAAAAATAGAAAATCTGAATAGACCTTTAACTAGTAAGGAAACTGCTGACGCGAAGAGCTGACTCATTTGAAGAGACCCTGATGCTGGGAAAGATTGAGGGCAGGAGGAGAAGGGGACGATAGAGGATTAGATAGTTGGATGGCATCACCAACTCAATGGACATGGGTTTGGGTAGACTCTGGCAGTTGGTGATGGACAGGGAGGCCTGGCGTGCTGCAGTCCATGGGGTTGCAAAGAGTCGGACACGACTGAGCGACTGAACCGAACTGAAGTAAGGAAACTGAATCAGTTATCAACAGTCTTCTGACAAAAGCTCTGTCATTAACACAAATAAATGGAAAACATGTGCCATGTTCATGGATTGGAAGACTATTAGCTTCACTGGAGAATTCTATCAAACATTAAAAAAAATTAATACCAATCCTTCTCAAACTTTTCAAAAAGACACGAAAGAACACTTCTTATCTCATTCTATGAGGCCAGAATCATCCTCATACCGAAGCCAGAAAAAGACACTACAAGAAAACTACAGACCCACATCATTTATGAACACCGATGCAAAAATTTTCAACAAAACACTAATAAACAGGGACTTCCCTGATGGTACAGTGGTTACGACTCTGCCCCCCTAATGCAGGAGTCCTAGATTCAACCCCTGGTCAGAAAACTAGATCCAACATGCCACAACTAAAGAGCCCATGTGCTGCAACTCAGATCCAGCAAAGCCAAATGAATAAATATTTTTTTAAAAATGCTTGCAAACAGAATCCAGCAGCATATGATTATACACCATGATTACATGGTTACACACCATGACCAAGTGGAACTTACTCCTGTAATGCAAGGATGTTTGAACATACGAATATTGATCAATGTAACACACCACATTAATGGAATAAAGGGGAAAAAACATACATATGATCATCTCAACTGATGCAAAAAAAGCAACTGACAAAATTCAGTATTCTTTCATAATAAAAAAAAAACACTCAAAAAACTAGGAATAGAAGTTGAACTATCAGTACTTTAATATAATAAAAAAGACATATTTGAAAAACCCACTCAATGGTAAAAGACTGAAAGCTTCTCCTTTGAGAATGAGAACAAGGATGCCCACTTTTGCCACTGTATTCAACTTAGTACTTGAAGTTCTAGCTAGAGCAAATAGGCAAGAACAAGCTTAAAGGTACCCAAATTGGAAAAGAAGAAGTAAATTGATCTCTATTTGCAGATAAGAGTTTTTTGTTTTGCCACACCACACAGCTTGTGGGATTTTAGTTCCCCAACCAGGGATTGAACCTGAGCCCTTAGCAGTGAAAGCTCAGAGTCCTAGCCCCTGGACCATCAGGATACTCCCCACAGATAACATTATCTTATACTAGAAAAGCCTAAGAATCCTCCCGCAAAAACACTTGTTAGAACTAATAAATGAATTCAGTCAAGTTGAAGGATGCACAGACAACACACAAAAATGAGTTGCATTTCTATGTACCAATAATGAACAATATAAAAAATTACAAAAACAAATCTAAGCATAAAGTACTTAGGAATTAACCAAGGAGGTGAAAGACATACAGTGAATACTACAAAAAGCTACTGAAAGACAACATAAATAAATGAAAAACACAAGCCATGTTCATGGATTGGAAGACAACATTATTAAAATGTCAATACTACCCAAAGTGATCTGCAGATTCAATGCAAAAGACAGAAATAGAAAACTCCATCCTAGAATTCTTACAGAATCTCAAGGAACCCAGAATAGTCAAAACAATCTTAAAAAAGAACAAAACTGGAGAACTCATACTTCCTGATTTCAAAACTTAATACAAAGCTACAATAATAGTGTGTAAAAAACCAACTTATAGACCAGCATAAAAACAGACTTAAGAGACCAACGCAATAGAGAGCCAGAAATAAACCCTTGTATATATTGTCAAATGATTTTTGACAAGCGTGGCAAGACCATTCAATGGGAAAATGATGATCTTTTCAACAAATGGTGCCAGGAAAACCAAATATTTATATGCAAAAGCATGAAGCTGAACCCTTACCAAATACCACATGTAAAAATTAACTCTAAGTAAATCAAGGACCTAAATATAAGACCTAAAACAGTAAAACTCTTAGAAGAAACCATAGGACAAAAGCTTCATAACACTGGATTGGGCAATGATTTCTTGTATATGACCCTAAAGGCATAGGCAACAAAAGAAAAAAAAAAAGCAAAAAACCGGACTTTGTAAAAATTAAAAAATTTGGATACAAAATACAGTTATCAATGGAGTAAAAAGGCAACCCATAGAACAGGAGGAAATATTTGCAAATCATGTATCTCATAAGGAATTAATATTCAGAATATGTAGAGAATCTCTAAAACTCAACAACAAAAAAATGAATAACCCAATTAAATAACAGGCAAAGGAATTGAACAGATATTTCTTCAAAGAAGACATACAGACAGCTGCTAATAAGTACACGAAAAGATGCTCAACATCAGTGATTAGGGAAATGCAAAACTGCAGTGAGATACCACCTCACATGTACTAGGTTGGCTACTAACAAAAAAAAGAAAAGAAATGGGGAACGAAATAGCCACCCAAGACCAAGAGCCCAGAGAGTCCCATACAAGACAAACCCAAGGAAAAACAACAAGACACATGTAAATCAGACTAACAAAAATTAAACACAAAGAGCAAATATTAAAAGCATAAAGGGAAAAGCAACAAATAATATACCAGGGGATCCCCATGAGGCCAACAGCTGATCTTTAAACAGAAACTATTGGAAAAGAATCCACCTGCAATGCAGGAGATCCTGGTTCAATTCATGGGCCAGGAAGATCCCCTGGAAAGGATAGGCTACCCACTCCAGTATTCCTGGCCTTCCCTTGTGGCTCAGCTGGTAAAAAATCTGCATGCAAGGCGGGAGACCTGGGTTCAATCTCTGGATTGGGAAGATCCCCTAGACAAAGGAAAGGTTACCTACTCCAGTATTCTGGCCTGAAGAATTCCATGGACTGTATAGTTCATGGGGTCACAAAGAGCCGGACACAACTGAGCGACTTTCACTTTCATATGGGCCAGAACGGAATAGCAGGATATGTTTAAAGTGATAAAAAGCAAAAACCTACAACTGAGATTACTCTATCCAGCAAGAATCTCATTCAAAGGAGAAATCAAGTTTTACAGACAAGCAAAAGCTAAGAGAATTCAGCACCACCAAACCATCCTTTCAACAAATGCTAAAGGAACTTCTCTAGACAAGAAACACAGAAAAGGCCTATAAAAACAAACCCAAAACAATAAAGTAAGTGGTAACAGGATTCATACTCATCAATAGTTACCCTGAATGTAAATGAGCTAAATGCTTCAACCAAAAGATAAAGATTGGCTCAATGTATACCAAAACAAGACCCCAATATATACTGTCTACTAGAGATCCACCTCAAACCTAGGGACATGAACAAACTGAAAGTGAGGGATGGGAAAAAGATATTCCACGCAAATAGAGACCAAGCGAAAGAGGAAATAGCAATGCTCATATCAGACAAAATAGACTTTAAAATAAAGAACCCTAGAAGAGACAAAGAAGGACACTACATAATGATCAGGGGATCAATTCAAGAAGACATAATGATTACAAATACATATGCACTCAACACAGGAGCACCTCAAAAAATAAAGGCAAATGCTAACAAATAGTAACACAGTAATACTGGGGGATTTTAATATCCTACTCACACCAACGGAAAGATCATCTAGACAGAAAATTAATAAGTAAACACAGGCTTTAAATGATACATTGTACCCATTGGACCTAAATGATATCCACAGGGCATTTCATCCAAAAACAATAGATTTCATTATTTTCCCAAGCACACATGGAACATTCTCCAGGTCAGATCACATCCTGGGTCACAAACCAAGCCTTGGTAAACTTATTTAAAATTGAAATCATTTCAAGCATCTGTGCTGATCACAACACTGCAAGATTAGATATCAACTACAGGAAACTAAAAAACACAAACACGTGGTTGCTAAACAACACACTTCTGAATAACCAAGAGATAACTAAAGAAATCATGCCTAAAAACAAATGACAAAAAATCATGACAACTCAAAATCTATGGGATGCAGTAAAAGCAGTGCAAAGAGGGAAGTCTACAGCAATATAAGTCTACCTCAAGAAACAAGAGAGACATCAAACACACAACCTAAACTTACAGCTAAAGCAACTAGAAAAAGAACAACAACAACAAAAAAAACCCTAAGTTAGTAGAAGGTAAGAAATCATAAAGATCAAAGCAGAAATAAATGAAAAAGAAATGAAAGACTTTAGCAAAGCTGCTTCTTTAAGAAGATAAAATTGACAAACCATTAGCCAGACTCATCAAGAAAAAAAGGAATTAAAACTCAAATCAATAAAATCAGAAATGAAAAAGGAAAAGCTACAACAGACAACATAGAAATACAAAGGATCCTAAGAGACTACTATGAGCAACTATATGCCAATAAATGGACAACTTGGAAGTAATGGACAAATTCTTAGAAAAGTATAACCTTCCAAACCTGAACCAGGAAGAAATAAAATATGGACAGATCAATCATTAGCGTGGAAATCAAAACTGAAATAAAAAAAAATCTCCAACAAACAAAAGCCCAGGGCCAGATGGCATCATAGGTGAATTCTACCAAAAGTTTAGAGAAGAGCTAACACTTATCCTGATCAAACTCTTCCAGAAAAATGAAGAGGAAGGAAAACTCCCAAATTTATTCTATAAGGCCACCATCACCCTGACACCAAAACCAGACAAAGATGTCAAAAGAAAAGAAAATTACAGGCCAAAATCACTGAGGAACATGGAGGCAGAAGTCCTCAACAAAATTCTAGTGAACAGAATTCAATAATACTCTTAAAAGATCATACATCATGAACAAGTTAGCTTTATCCCAGAGATGCAAATATTCTTCAACATGCAAATAAACATGATAACCATATTAACAAATTCAAAGACAAAAATCATATGATCATTTCAATAGATACAGAGAAATCCTTTGACAAAATTCAAAACCAGAAGGAACATAACTCAACATGATAAAGGCTATATACAACAAACCCACAGCAAATATCCTCAATGGTGAAAAACTAAAAGCATTTCTTCTAAAATCAGGAACAAAACAAGGATACCTACTCTCACTACTATTATTCACCATAGTCTTGGAAGTCCTAGCCACAGCAATCAGAGAAAAGAAATAAAAGGAATCCAGATTGGAAAAGAAGAAGTAAAACTCTCACTGTTTGCAGATGACATGATTCTCTACATAGAAAACCCTATAGATGCCATCAGAAAACTATTAGAGCTAATCAATGAATACAGTAAAGTCACAGGATATAAAATTAATACACAGAAATCCCTGGAATTCCTACATACTAATAATGAAAAATCAGAAAGAGAAATTAAGGAAACAATCCCACTCACCATTGCAATAAAAAGAATAAAATACTTAGGAATAAATGTACCTACAGAGACAAAAGATCTGTATGCAGAAAACTGTAAGATACTGATGAAAGAAATCAAAGATGACACCAAAAGACGGAGAGATACACAATGTTCTTAGATTGAAAGAGTCAGTATAGTGTAAATGACTATATGACCCAAAGCAATCTATAGATTCAATGCAATCCCTATCAAACTACCAATGGTATTTTTCACAGAACTAGAACAAATAATTTCACAATTTGTATGGAAACACAAGTGATGCTGAACAGCCAAGGTAAACTTGAGAAAGAAGAATGGAACTGCAGGAATCAACCTTCCTGACTTTACACTATACTACAAAGCTACAATCATCAAGACAGTATGGTACCAGCACAAAAACAGAAACACAGACCAATGGAACAAGATATAAAGCCTGTAGATAAATCCACGCCCCAGTGGACCTTATCTTTGACAAAGGAGGCAAAAATATACAATGGAGAAAACAGTCTCTTCAACAAGTAGTTCAGGGAAAACTGGTCAACTACGTTACTAAAAGAATGAAATTAGAACATTTCCTAACTCCATACACAAAGATAAACTCAAAATGGATTAAAGACCTAAATGTAAGACCAGAAACTATAAAAATCTTAGAGGAAAACATAGGCAGAGCACTCTCTAACATAAATCACAGCAAGATCCTCTATGACCTACCTCCTAGAGGAAAGGAAATAAAAACAAAAATAAACAATTGGGACCTAATTAAACTTAAAAATTTTGCACAACAAAGGAAATTATAAGCAAGGTGAAAAGACAACCCACCCTCAGAATGAGAGAAAATAACAGCAAACTTGATGACTGACAAAGATTTAATCTCCAAAATATACAAGCAGCTCATGTAGCTCAATACCAGAAAAACAAACAATCCAATCAAAAAGCAGGCAGAAGGCCTAAACAGACATTTCTTCAAAGAAGACATACAGATTACTAATAAACACATGAAAGATGCTCGACACTGCTCATTATTAGAGGAATGCAAATTAAAATTATAATGAGGTATCACCTCTCACTGGTCAGAATGGCTATCAAAACATCTACAAGCAATAAATGTTGTTTGATGTAGAGAAAAGGGAACCCTGTTATACTCCTGGTGGGAATACAAATTGATATAACCACTATGGAGAACAGTATGGAGATTCCTTTAAAAACTAGGAAAAAACTAACATACGACCCAGCAATCCCAATACTGGGCATTTACCCTAAGGAAACCATAATTGAAAAGGACACATGTGCCCCAGTGTTCACTGCAGCACTGTTTACAATAGCTAGGACATGGGTGTAACATTGAAAGATGACATGGATATACACTGAAAGATAGGACACTGAAAGATGAACTCCAGGTTGGTAGGGGCCCAATATGCTACTGGAGAAGAGTGGAGAAATAACCCCAAAGAGAACAAAGACAAGGAGCCAAAGCAAAACAACACCCAGTTGTGTATGGGACTAGTGATGGAAGTAAAGTCTGATGCTGTAAGAACAACACTGCATAGGAACCTGAAATATTAGGTGCATAAATCAAGGCAAATTGGAAGTGGTCAAACAGGAGACGACAAGAGTGAACATTGGCATTTTAGGAATCAGTGAACTAAAATGGACTGGAATGGGTGAATTTAACTCAGAAGACCATTATATCTACTATTGTGAGCAAGAATCCCTTAGAAGAAATGGAGTAGCCATCATAGTCAACAAGAGAGTCCAAAATGCAGTACTTGGGTACAATCTCAAAAACGACAGAATGATCTCCATTTGTTTCCAAGGCAAACTATTCAATATCACAATAATCCAAGTCTATTCCCCAACCAGTAATGCTGAAGAAGCTGAACGGTTCTATGAAGACCTAAAAGAACTTCTAGAACACCAAAAAAAGATGTCCTTTGCATCATAGGGGACTGGAATGCAAAAGTAGGAAGTCGAGAGATACCTGGAGTAACAGGCAAATTTGGCCTTGGGAATCCAAAAAGAAGCAGGGCAAAGGCTAACAGGGTTTTGCCAACAGAACACCCTGGTCATAGCAAACACCCTCTTCCAACAACACCAGAGACAACTCTACACATGGACATCACCAGATGGTCAATACTGAAATCAGACTGATTATATTCTTTACAGCCAAAGATGGAGAAACTCTATACAGTCAGAAAAACAAGACCACGAGCTGACTGTGGCTCAGACCATGAACTCCTTATTGCCAAATTCAGACTTATATTGAAGAAAGTAGGGGAAACCACTAGGCCATTCAGGTATGACTTATATCAAATCCCTTACAATTATGCAGTGGAAGTGACAAATAGATTCAAGGGATTAGATCTAATAGGCAGAGTGCCTTAAGAACTATGAACGGAGGTTTGTGACATTGTACAGGAGGCAGTGATCAAGACCATCCCCAAGAAAAAGAAATACAAAAAGGCAAAATGGTTGTCTGAGGAGGTCTTACAAATAGCTGAGAAAAGAAGGGAAACAAAAGGCAAAGGAGAAAAGGAAAGATATACCTATCTGAACGCAAAGTTCCAAGAAACAGCAAGGAGAGATAAGAAACACTTCCTCAGTGATTAATGCAGAGAAATAGAGGAAAACAACAGAATGGGAAAGATTAGAGATCTCAACAAGAAAATTAGAGACCAAGGGAACATTTCATGCAAAGATGGGCTCAATAAAGGACAGAAATGGTATGGACCTAACAGAAACAGAAGATATTAAGAAGAGGTGGCAAGAATACACAGAAGAACTATACAAAAATAGATCTTAATGTAACCAGCCCAGGTTGGGTACATGAGATAAGTGCTCGGGCCTGGTGCACTGAGAAGACCCAGAGGGATCGGTTAGAGAGGGAGGTGGGAGGGGGGACTGGGATGGGGAATACATGTAAATCCATGGCTAATTCATTTCAGTGTATAACAAAAACTACTGTAATGATGTAAAGTAATTAGCCTCCAACTAATAAAAATAAATGGAAAAAAAAAAAATAGATCTTAATGACCCAGATAACCACGATGGTGTGATCACCCACTTAGAGGCAGACATCCTGGAATGTGAAGTCAAGTGGACCTTAGGAAGCATCACTATGAACAAAGCTAGTGGAGGTGATGGAATCACAGTTGAGCTATTTCAAATCCTAAAAGATGATGTGAAAGTGCTGCACTCAATATGCCAGCAAATTTGGAAAACTCAGCAGTGGCCACAGGACTGGAAAAGGTCAGTTTTCATTCCAATTGCAAAGAAAGGCAATGCCAAAAATGCTCAAACTACCGCACAATTGCACTCATCTCACACACTAGCAAAGTAATGCTCAAAATTCTCCAAGCCAGGCTTCAACAGTACGTGAACTGTGAACTTCCATGTGTTCAAGCTGGTTTTAGAAAAGGCAGAGGAACCAGAGATCAAATTGCAAACATCTGTTGGATCATCAAAAAGGCAAGAAAGATCCAGAAAAACATTTACTTCTGCTTTATTGACTATGCCAAAGCCTTTGACTGTGTGGATCACAACATACTGTGGAAATATGGGAATACCAGACCACCTGACCTGCCTCCTGAGAAATCTTACACAGGTCAAGAAGCAACAGTTAAAACCGGACATCGAACAACGGACTGGTTCCAAGTCAGAAAAGGAGTACGTCAAAGCTATTTATTGTCCACCCTGCTTATTTAACTTATATGCAGAGTATATCATGCGAAATGCCAAGCTGGATGAAGCACCAGCTGGAATCAAGATTGCCGGGAGAAATAACAATAACCTCAGATATGCAGATGACACCACCCTTATGACAGAAAGCGAAGAAGAACTAAAGAGCCTCTTGAAAGTGAAAGAGCAGAGTGAAAATGTTGGTTTGAAACTCAACATTCAAAAAACGAAGATCATGGCATCTGGTTCCATCACTTCATGGCAAATAGATGAAGAAACAATGGAAACAGTGAGAGACTATTTTGGGGGGCTCCAAAATCACTGCAGATGGTGACTGCAGCCCTGAAATTAAAAGACGCTTGCTCCCTGGAAGAAAAGCTATGACCAAATTAGACACCATATTAAAAAGCAGAGACATTACTTTGCCGACAAAGGTCCGTCTAGTCAAAGCTATGATTTTTCCAGTAGTCATGTATGGATGTTAGAGTTGGGACTATAAAGAAAGTTGAATGTTGAAGAATTGATGCTTTTGAACTGTGGTATTGGAGAAGACTCTGGTGAGTCCCGTGGACTGCAAGGAGATCAAACCAGTCAATCCTAAAGGAAATCAATCCTGAATATTCATTGGAAGGACTGATGCTGAAGCTGAAACTCCAATACTTTGGCAACCTGACACAAAGAGCTGACTCATTGAAAAAGACCCTGATGTTGGGAAAGATTGAAGGTGGGAGGAGAAGGGGACAACAAAGGATGAAATGGTTGGATAGCATCACCCACTCAATAGACATGAGTTTGAGCAAGCTCCAGGAGTTGGTGATGAACAGGGAAGCTTCGCATGCTGCAATCCATAGCGTTGCAAAGAGTCGGACATGACTGAGCGACTGAACTGCATGTGGAAGCAACCCATATGTCCATAGACAGGTGAATGGACAAGGAAACTGGTACATATACACAATGGAATATTCCTTAGCTATAAAAAGGAATGCATTTGAGTCAGTTCTAATGAGATAAATAAACAGAGCGTATTATACAGAGTGAAGTAAATAAGAAAGAGAAAGACAAATATTGTACATTAACACATACATATGGAATCTAGAAAGTTAGTACCAATGATCCTATGTGCAGGGCATCTGAGGAGACACAGACATAAAGAACAGACTTTTGGACACAGTGGGGGAAGGAGAGGGTGGGATGATTTGAGAGAATAGCATTGAAACATATACACTGCCATATGTAAAACAGTCAGTCGGTGGGAGTTTGACACTTGATGCAGGGGACCCAAAGCCAGTGCATGGGGTGGAAGGGAGGAGTGAGGGAGTATCAAGAGGGAGGGGACACGTGTGCCTATGGCCAGTTCATGCTGATGTACGGCAAAATCCATCACGGCATTGCAAAGTAATTGTGCTTAAGTCGCTCAGTCATGTTCGACCCTTTGAGACCCATGGACTGTAGCCCATCAGACCCCTCTGTTCATGGGGATTCTCCAGGCAAGAATATTGGAGTGGGTTGCCATTTCCTTCTTCAATTGTAAAGTAATTATCCTCCAATTAAACATAAATAAATAAATACATAATTATGTGGCAATAAGGTACAATATTAATATGCATGCTAGGTGGCAGGTTCATGAATGTTATTCTCTATACTTCTCTGTATATATGAAATTTGTGTAAACAAATAAATTAACTTAAAAAAAGAAAATAACCAGTGTAGGCAACAGTCTAGAGAAACTGGAACCCTTGTGCACTGTTGGTGGGAATGTAATGCTTTATCTACTATGGAAAAGAGTATGGTGTCTTCTCAAAAATTAATACCATCTGATCCAGCAATTCCACTCCTGGGTATATACTCAAGAATGAAAGGCAGTGTCTTGAAGAGCTATTTGCATACCCTTGTTCACAGCAGCATTATTCACAATAGCTGACATGTGGAAGGAGCCCAAGTGTCCACTGATGGATGAATGCATAACAAAATATGGATATATACAATGGAATATTATTCAGTCTTAAAAATGAAGGAAGTTTCAACATATACAACAACATGGATGACCCTTGAAGGACATCATCTTAAGTGAAATAAGCCAGTCACAAAAAGGCAAACAGTGTATGATTCTACTTACATGATGTACTCAGAGTAGTCAAAATCAGAGACAAAAAGTAGAATGACAGTTGCTTGGGGCTGGGAAAGTGGGGGTTGGAGAGTTATTGTTTAATGAGTACAGTGCTTCAGTTTCACGAGATGAAGAGAGCCAAGCAGGTGGATGGTAATAATGGTTGCATAAAAATGAAATGCACCTAATGCCATAAACTGCACATTTAAAATTGGTTTACATGGTAAATTTTGTTTTTATGTTCTTTTCACAATAAAAAAAGTAAACGGATTATCATGAAATCAGCTGTAACTTAAAAAAAGAGGGTCTGGGGGCTTCCCTGGTGGTCCAGTGGTTGACATTCCACCTTGCAATGCATGGACACCAGTTTAATCCCTGGCCCAGGAGGATCCCACATGCCATGAGGCAACTAGTGTGTCAAATACTGAGCCCACACTCTAGAGCCCGAAAGCCGCAACTACTCATACCATTCTCCATAACTGCTCAAGCCTGAGTGCTCTAGAGCCTGTGCTCTGCAACAAGAGAAGCCACTGCAATGAGAAGCTAGCATACCGCAACTAGAGCAGCTCCCACTCTCTGCAACTACAGAAATCCCACATGAAGCAACAAACACCCAGAACAGCCAAAAATAAAGTATTTTAAAAAGTGTTTGTGAAAAAGAAGTCAGAAAGCAGGATGTTTCATACTATAGAATACTAAAAATCAGCACACACTCAACATGCCTTGGTTTTAAATTATTAAACATACTAACTTTATCAATTCCCTTATAACTTTACATACAAACTTTGGTATTCTAAAGAAAGACATTTAGAAAAATAGTTTGTCTTTCATGCTAAAATTGCTTAAGTTAGTCCCTAAAACACAGGCTTTCACAGTAACAAGCTAGCAGCTTATCTACAACTATTAAGAACAAGAGAAAACGTTGTTTTGACCTCAAAGGCTATGAAACAAACTAGTTAAAATTTTTTAAATAACTGAAGTCTCCTTATATTAATAGTGTCCTAATGGACTGAACAGAGAAGCCAGGAGATGGATTTTTTCATAGGCTACAAGAATTCTTACCTGGAAGATCACCCTTTGAGATGGTATCCGTATCCAAATTGTAGGTGTCCTGGAGACGCAACAGAGCTTTGGCTGCACCAACCTGATCTTCATCATTAGGGAAGTACTGTCTCTGAATGGTTAGGTTAGAGATAAAACCTTAAAATAGGGGAGCAAAAAAAGATTTAGACACAAGTTTGAAATGTACCATGTAGGGAATACAGTTGATAACTATGTAATATATTTGTACGGTAATGACATTTCATACCTAGACTTCTTTCTCATGGTGATCATTTTGAAATACACAGAAATATAGGATCAATATGTTGTATAACAGGAACTAACACAGTGTTGTAGGTCAGTTATATTTCAAAATAAAACTCATACAAAAAGAGATCAGGATTGTGGTTATCAGAGGCAGGTGGTAGGAGTATAGGGGATTTGGAGGAAGGCAGGCAAAAGGCACAAAGTTTCAGGTATAAGATAAATAAGTACAGAGGATGTAATGTACAACATGATAAATATAATTAACACTGCTACATAAAAAAAGTACATCCTTAGAGTTCTCATTACAAGGAAAAACATTTTTTTCTATTTTTTAAATTTCGTAACTACATGGGATGATGAATGTTCACTAATTGTGATAATCATTCCATAATGTGTGTAAGTCAAATCATTGTACTGTACACTTTAAACTTCTATAGTACCATATGTCAATTATATCTCAACAAAATAGGAAGAAAAAAAACTCTAGACCCTCACAGACTTTTAATTTCCAACATAAGTCTTATAAAGATTTTTTTAATCTATATTATTGTAATTTTCCACTATATCATGTGTAACAAGAAAAAATTAAATACACTGAATGAGACTTCATATACCTCTAACTTGTTAAATCTTCCCAGACCATTTTTAATGTTGCTTATGTAATCTGGCAACAGGGCTTCCCTGGTGGCTCAGAGGGTAAAGCGTCTGCCTGCAATGCAGGAGACCTGGGTTCGATCCCTGGGTCAGGAAGATCCCTGAAGGAAATGGCAACCCACTCCAATACTCTTTCCTGGAAAATCCCATGGACAGAGGAGCCTGGTAGACTACAGTCCATGGGATCGCAGAGTCAGACACAACTGAGCGACTTCACTTTATGTAATCTGAGGTCACTGCATAAATTATATCTATATGAATAGGTTTTAGTTACACAGTATAGCCTCTGCTAAGCTTGAAGCTTGACAAGCAAACAGATGTAAAGACTTGAAAACCATATTCACTGGCAACAAATTAGATTTTCAGATAAAATGTACACTCTTAAAGTTCTATTTTCTTCTTCCATGTGCCACATATCACATAAATGTGTAAATACACAGTTTGGTGGAATTCTTTAAGCTCATTTATTAAATATAGTGTTCATCAATCAAGGTTTGCTCTACATAAATCCTAATATTAATTTTAAAATGTTTTACATAAAATATAGCAAAAATCAAATTCAGAAACTAATTACTGATAACTATGTAACTCCTAGGGCTCCCCTGATGGCTCAGCAGGTTAAGAATTTGCCTTCAAAGGAGACACAGGAGATTTGATCCCTGATCAGCAAGATCCCCTGGAGGAGGAAAATGGCAACTCCTCCAGTATTCTTGCCTAAAAAACATTCCATGGAACTACATGATGATCTTTTACTTTTATTTAGTTTGTTTCACTTTTTCTATTTTATATTCAGTGCTCCCATTTCACTTAGATTATGTTTTCCAATTTCCCGTCTCTTTTTTTTTCATATTCTCAAGGCTTTATCAAGTACAGTAGTAAAGTTTTTGTATACATATATATGTATAATATATATATTTTAGAAAACTTATGAAATTTTGGCTAATTAAAAAATGTATGACATTTTGATTACACTTTTTTTACTTACTATGAATAAAACGCTAAATTTCTAATTAAAAAGATACAGATATACAACAAACAACAAAGGTTTACTGTATAACACAAGGAACTATAGTCAATATCTTGTAAAAACCTATGATGGAAAATAATTTCAAAAATAATATATGCATACATATAAATGAATCACCTTGCTGTGTACCTGAAACACTGTAAATCAACCATAATTCAATAAAATATATATATTAAGGAAAAAAATCCCTGGCAGGCTACAGTCCAAAGGGTTGTAAAGAGTCGGACACAACTGGGCAGCTAAGCACAAGGACATACACATAACTCCTAAGGAAAATGGGTGCTAAATACTCCCTTAATAAACCAATACGACAGAAACAAAAAGTGATTTAAAATGTGAATAATATATGTGTCATCATCTGCAGATCAAAGTTAGGTATGAGACTTCCCTCCATTCTCATTTACTTATAATCAACTATGCACATACTCTGACCATCAAAAGGCCAGGTATTTTTATGTTAATTGAAATGTATAAATAAACAACTAGCTGAAGAGGTCTAAGTTCATATTAAGCATATTCTTTAGTTTTAAGTCACAAAATCAACACAATTTTTACAAGCAAGTTTTACAGAGAACTGTAATGTTTTTTATGCCTCAAAAAAGATCTCCTAGAAGTTGCTTAAAATCCTCTCCAATAAGAGAAAATGTATATCTACTATGGCATTGTGGGGTACTACCATGGATTAAAATACCAAAGTCTTAAGGCTTATCTTATTTTAAAAACACTTAGGTCATACAGGTCGTTACTTGAGGTTTTTTTTAAATAATAAATAAACATGTATATACGTATACAAACGCACATATATGAATATATATGACCTTAAAAATATTCTCATGGTGTTATATGAGAGCAAATGACCACAGGTATTTCCTTCTCATGTCAAAATATTTTTAAGTGCTTGCCTTAATTTTTCTTAGCAAGGTTTTCCTGTCTATGCATAATAGTTTGGTTTACTGCTCACAAACACTTGAAAGCACCCTTGGAGTATTTCACCTACACAGCTGACTCAGTTCTTTTTTTTTTTTTTCTTTTTTTTGCCATCTTCAATCGTTCAACAAATAAATACTATGTACTAAGCATAATAATACCTTTACTTCCTTAAACTTCAAACTTAGTTTTCTGTATATGTTACTTAAATATCTAAAACATCTCATTACTCCAACTACAATTTTATTGTTTCATTGAGGACATTCATTACTACTGTTTGCAGTCTCAGTTTTAAATTTATAGTTTATGTTAAACATAAACCTAAGCTTCAAAGGACTAGGTAAAACACAGCTAATGTTTTCCCTTATCAGTACCACTCCCAATACATTAATAATTGATTAGAAGAGAAAGAACTAGCCATAAATTTTTAAAATCTGAAGGTAATCCTAAACGCAAATGATTACCATCAGAAATGAAGCTATATGCCAATAGATTAACTTTAATATATTTCAAAGTAGAAAGGACCAGTGTTAAGCAAATGAATAGTAGAAATTACTTTTTTAAGAATAAAATTTTATTTCTCTTTGTTTTCAGTTTTTACTCATTTTTTTTTTAAATCAAGAATTCAGGATCTAGGCTAAATTAACCCTAGTCAAATCAAACACATTTCAGCAATAATTGAGTTATAAGACTGATCACCTGATGTTCTGGGAACTGAATTTATCACTTATTTTGTCATTTCTACAGGTTGTACCAAAAATGCTTTTTTTTTTGGCTCGTTAGTTTTACCATCTGACTTACCATCTGACATATCCTTAAGGACCAGATTCTCCAACTCACTCCACTCAGTGTTCAGACGTTTCATTAATTTGAATGCATTTACAGGGTGTCCAACAAATCCTTCTGGATCTTTTGTTGCTGTGCTGGTTAACCGATCTAATTTCTCTGCCCATCTAAAATGTAAGACATAAATGGAATATACATAAAGTATATACACACTTAATGAGGAAGAACATAATTTAGTAAAGCACTCAAAACAGACTGGAGGTTTTTGAGTTAAAACTATATCTAAAAATTTTTTTAAACAAAATTATAAAGATTTTTTTTCCATTTATTTTTATTAGTTGGAGGCTAATTACTTTACAATATTGTAGTGGTTTTTGCCACACATTGAAATGAATCAGCCTTGGATTTACATGTGTTCCCCATCCTGATCCCCCCTCCCGCCTCCCTCTCCACCCCATCCCTCTGGGTCTTCCCAGTGCACCAGCCCTGAGCACCCGTCTCGTGCATCCAACCTGGGCTGGTGATCTGTTTCACCCTTGATAGTATACTTGTTTCAATGCTGTTCTCTCGGAACATCCCACCCTCACCTTCTCCCACAGAGTCTAAAATTCTGTTCTGTACATCTGTGTCTCTTTTTCTGTTTTGCATATAGAGTTATCGTTACCATCTTTTAAAATTCCATATATATGCGTTAGTATACTGTATTGGTTTTTATCTTTCTGGCTTACTTCACTCTGTATAATGGGCTCCAGTTTCATCCCTCTCATTAGAACTGATTCAAATGAATTCTTTCTAATGGCTGAGTAATATTCCATAGTGTGTATGTACCACAGCTTCCTTATCCATTCGTCTGCTGATGGGCATCTAGGTTGCTTCCATGTCCTGGCTATTATAAACAGTGCTGCGATAAACATTGGGGTACACGTGTCTCTTTCAGATCTGGTTTCCTCGGTGTGTATGCCCAGGAGTGGGATTGCTGGGTCATATGGCAGTTCTATTTCCAGTTTTTTAAGGAATCTCCACACTGTTCTCCATAGTGGCTGTATTAGTTTGCATTCCCACCAATAGTGTAAGAGGGTTCCCTTTTCTCCACACCCTCTCCAGCATTTATTGCTTGTAGACTTTTGGATAGCAGCCATCCTGACTGGTGTGTAATGGTACCTCATTGTGGTTTTGATTTGCATTTCTCTGATAATGAGTGATGTTGAGCACCTTTTCATATGTTTGTTAGCCATCTGTATGTCTTCTTTGGAGAAATGTCTATTTAGATCTTTGGCCCATTTTTTGACTAGGTCATTTATTTTTCTGGAATTGATCTGCAAGAGTTGCTTGTATATTTTTGAGATTAATCCTTTGTCTGTTTCTTCATTTGCTATTATTTTCTCCCATTCTGAAGGCTGTCTTTTCACCGTGCTTATAGTTTCCTTTGTTGTGCAAAAGCTTTTAAGTTTCACTAGGTCCCATTTGTTTATTTTTGCTTTTATTTCCAATATTCTGGGAGATGGGTCATAGAGGACCTTGCTGTGATTTATGTCGGAGAGTGTTTTGCCTATTTTTAAAAAGCAAGATTCTTTACAGATAAAATCTAATTTGGCAAAATTAAAACGTAAGACTTTTTTAGTTTGTTGTTTCTCCCAAATGGTTATAGTAAATGTAACATATCTTAGTAAAAGTTGATTGGACCCCTCTGTAAGAATCTAAAAATTTATTTCCCTACAAGTTCAAGCAATTGATTATTACAAAGTACAAATCAGCCCAATCCAAATTCACTTACATATTCATTTAAATCACACTTATAGAAAAATTTTGTACTCACTACTTAGAAACTATATTTTAAAACAGAAAAACTGGGGCTTTCCTGATAGTCCAGTGGTTGAGAATCTGCCTGCCAATGCAGGTGACACAGGTTCGATCCCTACACCAGGAAGATCCCACATGCCGAATGGCAACTAAGCCCACGCACAACTACTGAAGCCCATGCACCTAGAGCCCAGGTACACAACAAGAGAAGCCCGTGCACTGCAACTAGAGACAGCCTGAGTGAAGCAATGAAGACCCGGCACAGCCAAAAATAAATAAATAAATCTTAAAAAAAAAAACCTGACTACTTGGCTACTCATTAAACAAAGGCTAGGAACTCTCAGGTCAGGATTAACTATGAACCTGGGTCAATTAAAGATAAATTAGCATTTGAAGAAAAACCATATCAATTAAATAATACTACACTTACCACTGTAATCTCTAGAATGCAACCATAAAACTAAAGGATAAATAGCAGCGGAAAATTGCTTGATTAGGGAGGATAGAGATATTAGCAACTATTAAAAAAAAAAAACTGTCGGTCAATTACCTGTATCCATTTACACTCTTATCTCAATCCATATTCTTCCACGTGAAGTCTTTAATTGGGCCTAACTTTTGTTTTCTGTGGTCCTATTTTAGCCCTTATCTGGCCTTCTAAGACTGACAGAGGGCTTTCATTTTCACTTAAAGAATGTTTTAACCAGGAAGAAAACATCCAGGTGGAGTCAGTCATAATAAGTAAAACACTTGACTTACTTTTTTATTTGTTCTAATTTGTCCTCTTCTGCCTTTATATAGTCTTTCAGGGAAGTCACCAGATCTTTTTCAGTATGAATCAAATCAGTCATCTGACCTAGAAGGAGGAAAAGAGAAGAAAGTTATCAAATACCCATACTGTCAAAACAAGTTTTCTAGAATAATTTAAGAATGATTGAGAATGCTTCATTTAATGAACGGACTTAACTGGCATGAACCAGATATGTTGGAGAGAGCACCATTTTTTTTTCTTTTTAAAACCAAATAAATAAAAATTAAGCCCCAAACTTTTCTAAGCATGTGGTCCAATTCTAATTTTCAAGTTACTTAATTCTGCAAGTTTGGACCACATCGACAAATTGTCTTTTCATCGAAGAATTTATTTTTTAATTTCAAAACATTACTTTCCAAAGATCAACGTTTCTTCTTCCCTACCTCCCCCCTCATCTTTTTTGGGTTTTGAGAGTACTGAGAATTAAATTTTTATTCAATTTGACAAAGACCACACTAACAAAAAGTATACTTCACAACTGAAATTCAAATATCCATATTTAGTTATTCCTAATGGGATGAGAGAAAAAAGTTGCACAATTGTGTCTGTTTGCAACCACATGGACTGTAGCCCACCAGGTTTCTCTGTCCATGGGATTCTCCAAGCAAGAACACTGGAGTGGGTAGCCATTCCCTTCTCCAGGGGATCTTCCTGACTCAGGGATCGACCCAGGTCTGCATTTCAGGCAGATCCTTTACTGTCTGAGCCACTGCTGCCGCCAAGTCACTTCAGTTGTGTCCGACTCTGTGCGGCCCCATAGACGGCAGCCCACCAGGCTCCTCCCACTAGGGAAGCCCCAACAGGATGAGAAAACTCATCATTTTACATCCCCAAATCAAGTGTCATAAATATACTTGCTTGTGTTTTATTTAGCTCCACAATCACATAAGGGTAAAACTCGTCAACAGGATGTAGGAAAACACCTCTTTTAAAACATATAGAGTACGCACATAGGAAAATACAAAAGACTAAGTACATACATTAAGTGATTTGCCAGGTAGACTCTACCAGAGAATTTTCTTTTGTATGCTTTACTAAGTTTTGGCAATCAGAAAAAATTAAAAGAAAGACTTTTAGAGGGGTAGGAACTGAAGTAATGTATCAGTCCCTGTGAATACAATGTATTTGTTTTTATCCATTTAAAAGCATGAGAAAAAGGAAAATTTTAAATACAAAAACAATAACAAAATAATTAAGACTTACCAATAGAAGTAAAAAAGCCTGGATGGGCCAAAGACTGGGAAAGTAGAATCCCTACAACTAAAATATACCAGATCATCTTCAAAGGTTTAGTTTTACAGGCTCACACACCTACAAGAGAAATATGGCCATTATTTTTAAAAAGGAAGGATAGGAAAATTTCCTAACCTATTTTTCCTATGAATAAAATGTAAGTCAAACTTTAAGACTGCCCATAGAACATTGTTAATTCCGGTAAACTGATTTAATAACTTAGTAAGAGCTACTATCTTATTTTTCATAGAAGAGTACTCACTTGATAGTTCATGTTAAAAGAAAAATATACATGTTTGCTATCACCATGATAATACATGCTTAAAAATGCTGTTTGTTTTTTCTTTAGGTCCTCCTACAGTTAGATTAAAGGGATAGTAGTACACTTTTTCATTAAGTTTACTTTGTGATCTAGATCTAAGCCATGAATTTCCCATTAAAATATACCACTTTATTATAGCAACTTAATTTAAATACTACCCAAATACATTCTAGAATGTTAGAATATATTTAAAGGGACAAAATGTTTCAGAGCTTTCTGATTAATCCCCTTAATTCCTAACTTGGTCCATCTTTTCCCTACAATGGCTTTACATTTTAAAGTAAGTTCAATTAAAAGCTGTAGATTTGGAGGTGATGAATATGTTCCAAGATATACTGTGGGGATTGATGGCTGAAGAACACTGTGAAACTACTCAAAATCAACCAATCATGAACATTAAATAGGTGAATAGTGTGGTATTTAAGCCAGCAAGCTGTCAATTTATGCTAGTAATCTCTCTCAAAGGACCCAATGTTGAGTTTTTTCTCTTATCTACTGTGTTCCATGTAAAAAATCCTTAGCCCAGTACACAGCTGTAGCATGCAAAAAAGAAAAAAAAAAAAACTGGCAGCAAAGCCCTTCTGTCTGTCTTTCTTTTCTGGAATGGATTCTTCATGGCAGATGCAGATTTTCAACTAACCAGATTTTTTACCCTGCTTTCCCAAAGGCCCTGTTAGCACTCTTCTCTTGCTCCTCCTTTACCACATAAACATGGACTTTTAAGTTCTTCTTTATTACCTTACAGGAAAACAAGTTACCCCCGCAATACTATTTACCCCAATAACAGACACCCATTGCTTATTCTCACTTGTCACCCTATTTCTCTTTGTGCAGGCACCCCTGACTCTCCCCAAGAGACTTCACCGAAAGCAACAGGTTCAAGTCCACATTAGAAAACTCCCTATCTCACACACACACACACACACACACCATTTGCCACATTAGAAAACCCCCCAATCTCACACACACACACACACACACACACACACACACACACACACACCATTTGCCACATTAGAAAACTCCCAATCTCGCTCTCTCTCTCACGTGTGCGCACACACACACACACACTTTCTGCCTAACTTGAATCAATAAAAATAGATCAGCACAGAAACTGACATGCTGGAAGTCCTCTTAAGTTTCCCCCTCCAGAACCACACAGTAGTGACAGGCACTGTTCTCTTGGCTGCCTCACAGTAACTCTTTGGGAAGGCTTCTAGAATGCAGCAGCTGCAGACACTTCCTCTCCTGTGCTCTTGCCAACGTGCAAGTTTTTTTCAAAATCCTGGGCTGTCTGAACAGTCTAGAATTTTCTCACTGGTTAAACAGATTTCTGCCATAATTTCTTCATAAATGAATGTTATTTCCGGCAAACACAAATGCTTTTGCTGTACCAAGAGAAGGCTAACCAGAAATGTTGTCTAAACATTAACTCTGATGAGAAAGTTTAGATCTGTCAGATAAGAAGTTATCATTTTTTTCATTGCTAAAATGTATTTTGTCACTAAAGTTTCTCTGTCATCTTTCATCATCCTTAAACCTCACAATGAATCAAGAAACACCTACAGAAATTAACAAAAAAGCTTGAAAATTTCTTTATTCTAGATGAAATAGTCATAATCAACAACAAAAAAAACAACAAAAGTTACTGAACCTCTGAAAAGAGAATATTTAAACTTAAAAATAAGACAATCTATCAAAAGCCAGATGGAATTAAAATACACAAAAAATTTAGGTTTATATATTTTTTAATAAAAACTAAACTATAAACTAGGAAACTAAAGAAAACAGAGCTCATTTAAGGAACTCCTACAAATCAATAAAAAACCCAAGACATCAGCAGATAGGTGGGCTGAAAGTGAAAGTCACTCAGTCACATCCAACTCTTTGTGACCCCATAGACTGTAGCCCACTTCTGTCCATGGAATTCTCCAGGCCAGAATACTGGAGTGGGTTCCCTTACCGAGAGGATTTTCCCAGCCCAGGGATTGAACTCAGGTCTCCTGCACTGCAGGCAGACTGTTTACCATCTGAGCCACCAGGGAAGCCCCATAAGTGGGTTAAGAAACCAGAAAGCCACAAAAGAGGAACTATAGTTAACTAAACCCACCAAAACAAAAACTCACTCACCAGTAATCAAGGACACAAGAAGTTGAAATAAGATAGCCAGTTTTTGCCTGTCAAATGAACAATTAAACAAACTTAATTAAATTTAAAATACCTAATGATAGTGTTATATGTCAAGAAACTTAAAATGAACATATTCCTTACTTGTAAATTCAAATGAAAAACAAGATTTAAAAATTAACATCAATCCTAGAACATTCATTGCTGGTAGGATTGCAAAATGGTACAGTCAATTTGGAACACAGTTTGGCAGTTTCTTAAAAAATTTAATACACTCTTACCATATGATCCAGCAATCATGTTTAGTATTTACTCAAAGGAGTTGAAAATTTATGTCCACAAAAGCCTGCATATGGATATTTTTATAGCAACTTTATTTATAATGGGCAAAACTCGGAAGCAACCAAGATGTCCTTTAGTAGGTGAACAGATAAACTGTGATACATCTAGGCAACAGAATATTATTCAATGCTAAAAAATAAATGAGCTATCAAGCCATTAAAAAAACATGGAGGAATTAAAAATATTACTAAGTGAAAGAAGTCAATCTGAAAAGGCTATATACTGTATAATTCCAACTATATGATATTCTGGAAGAGGTAAAACTATGAAGAGAATAAAAAGATTAGTAGTTGGTAGAAGACGACGGGGAATAAACAAGCGGAGCACAGAGGATTTTTAGGGCAGTGAAAATACTGTGTAATATCATAATGATGAATACATATCATTATACATTTGTTCAGTTTCACAGAATTTGACATTTGAATCTCACTAAGAGTGAAGGGGTAATGTTAGACTATGGCCTTTGGGCAATTATGATGTGTCAATGTAGATTCATTAATTTTAAAAAATATGCCATTCTGGTGGGGGGCAACACATATGGGGAGCAGGGAGTACATGGGACATTTCCATACCATCCCCTTAATTTTGTTATGAAGCAAAAACTGCTCTAAAAATTAAATCTTAAAAAAAATAAACACCATACAACCCTGGTGGAATCTATACTGAAGAAGATTAAGTTTCTGCTATACTCTGACAGAAAATTATAAATACTAATCAAAACAAAGAAAAAACTTAACATTATAATATGATCATAACTTTACAAGAAAATATGCAGAGGAAATTCATCAAAATGTAGTTGTCTCTGAAGAGCAGAACATTAGGTGATTTTTTTTTCCCCCTATTTCTCAGTATTTTCCAGATGTCAAAGGTATATTTTGGGGGCATCCCTGGTGGTTCAGTGGTAAAGAACCCACCTACCAATACAGGAGACACAAGTTTGATCCCTGGGTCAGGAAGACCCCTAGAGAAGGAAATGGCAACCCACTCCAGTATTCTTGCCTGGGACATCCCACAGACAGAGGAGCCGGGTGGGCCACTGTCCATGAGCTCGCAACGGAGCTGGACATGACTTAGCAACTAAACAACAACACAGGGTATATTTACTTTTATACTTAAGGCTTATTTTTTCCTCATGTAATAGGTTCTTATTAATTTTTTATTGAGGTATAGTTGTTTTACAATATGCAAGTCTCTGCTTATAGCAAAGTGACTCAGGTATACACATACATTCTTCTTTTTTAAATATTCTTTTCCATTATGGTTCATCACAGGATATTGAATATAGTTCCCTGTATATACAGTATCCTGCTACAGAGTAGGACCATGTTGTTTATCCATCCTATATATAATGGTTTATATCTGCTAATCCCAAACTCCCCGTCTTTCTCTCCCCCTACATCCTTTCCACCTCGGCACCCACAAGTCTGTTCTGTCTGAGTCTTTTTCTGTTTTGTAGATAGGCTTACTCGTGTCATATTTTAGATTCCACATATAAGTGATATCATAGGATATTTGTCTTTCTCTTTCTGAGTTACTTCACAGTATGATGATCTCTAGTTGCATCCATGTTGCTGAAAATGGCCTTCCATTCTTTTTCATGACTGAATAGTATGCTATTTTATATAGGTACCACATCATTGTTATCCATGCGTTTGTCAATGAACATTTAGGATGTTTCCATGTTTTGGCTATTGTGAATGATGCTGCTATGAACACAGGGATGCATGTATCTTTTTGAACTGTAGTTTTGTCTGGGTATATGCCCAGGAGTGAGTTTGCTGGATCATATGGCAATTCTATTTTTAGTTTTCTGAGGAACTGCCACACTGTATTTCACAGTGGCAGGACCAACCAACATTCCCACCACCAGTGTTTTCTAGACACCCTCTGGCAGCATTTTTCTATTTGTAGACTTTTTAATGATGGCCATTCTGACCAGTGTGAGATGGTACCTCACTGTTGTTTTCATTTGCACTTCTCTAATTAGATTTGCTTTTATAATGACAAAAATTAACTCTATACAAAATAAGACACCTAAAACATCAACTTTCATATTATGGCACCATAGCCTTTAATGAAGTGGTTAACCACACTCTAATACAATAAAGTAGCTAAGATGTTTGAGCATGTTCCATTTTCTAACTCTATAATCCTCTAAATTTCTTGCTCTGCTTCAAAGATTGTTAAGCTTATTTGAAAGCAACCCAAAAGTGTGCCACTCCTGACAACATAATGGCACACTTTTCTATGCTCCTTTCTCCCAGAAATAGACTTATGACCCAGGCTAAGCCAGTCACAGACCCTCATTCCAATGAGTTTAACTGTTGAAGAGTGGGCTTGTGAAATGGTAAGCAGCAGCTCTTTCTGGAATTGCTACTCTCAGAGGATGTGAATTTGGAGCTGCCTATGACCATCTGTGCCACCTGACAAGCATACACAGGAACCTAATCTATAAAAATGACAAAGTTATGCAGAAACAAACAGTTTTACAAGCTCCATTCTGATTCTTATAGTTTCTGCTCTGAACCTATGAACTTCCCTAATAATCTTCCAACTCAGCTGAGGGAGTCTGTAAATTCCCTTTTTCTTAAACTAGTTTAAGTTGGATTTCTGTCACTTGCAATAGAAAATTCAGACCCTCTCACAGCATTACTCCAAATTACCATGCCAACCTAAGCTAGTTAATATAAATGAAGATAGCCTACATAGCAGTGGTTCTAAACTTTGGCTGTATCAGATCACCCAAAGGTCGAAGTACCTAGATTATATATGCGAGTTCTCAGGTGATGCTGCTGCTGCTCAGGGGATCACACTTTGAGAACCACAGGATGTGACTACCTCGTGAAATCATACAAAAGGTGCTCTCTGCCTTTAAAATATATTTTACTTCAATTTATTTTTTAGAACATGTCACAGAATTTCTAATTACTCTAGGGAATGGTTTCTCTAATCTGTCTCAATACTACGCCTCATGCACATTCTTTCAGAAACCTTAAGTGGCATGTTTATAGGCAAGCATATCCTTATCAATCACAGGTTTTTAAAACATAATGGTTTCTTTACTTGCGATGTCTCACTTCCATTTATTACCACCTTTGTTCAGTTCAGTCGCTCAATCATGTACGACTCTTTGTGACCCCATGAATCGCAGCACGCCAGGCCTCCCTGTCCATCACCAACTCCCAGAGTCCACCCAAACCCATGGCCATTGAGTCAGTGATGCCATCCAACCATCTCATCCTCTGTTGTCCCCTTCTCCTCCTGCCCACCCCCCCCAATCCCTCCCAGCATCAGGGTCTTTTCCAATGAGTCAACTCTTCCCGTGAGGTGGCCAAAGTATTGGAGTTTCAGCTTCAGCATCAGTCCTTCCAGTGAGCACCCAGGACTGATCTCCTTTAGGATGAATTGCTTGGATCTCCTTGAAATCCAAGGGACTCTTAAGAGTCTTCTCCAACACCATAGTTCAAAAGCATCAATTTTTCAGTGCTCAGCTTTCTTCACAGTCCAACTCTCACATCCATACATGACCACTGGAAAAACCATAGCCTTGACTAGATGGACATTTGTTGGCAAAGTAATGTCTCTGCTTTTTAATATGCTATCTAGGTTGGTCATAACTTTCCTTCCAAGGAGTAAGCGTCTTTTAATTTAGCAACGTGCAAAGCAATCATTATGTACAACTAAAAGTAAAGCATCCCAAAAGACATTCAGTTAAAAAAAAAAAAAAGACATTCAGTTCAGTTTAGACATTAGGATTTTATCAAAAACAGTAAGATATAAATGCCTTCTGTTCTAAATCCTCAACAAGCTTGAAACAGAATTTAAATGGGTTAAAGAGGATGCAATCTTCTTCAAAAGAAGGTAAATCTCAGATCCCAGAGAAGACACAATGAGAGAAAGACTGAAAAGAAGAAAAGGGAGGAAGGAAGAAAGGAAAGAAAGACAAAGAAGAGGCAGATACAAAGACAAATTTATACAGGAATAAAATTTATTACTGAAACAGTATGGATAAGTTACTCATAACATTTTGATTCTTGGTTGGATGGCAGTTTCATAAGTGTTTATTAATCTATAAATAATCTATATATATATAAAACATAATTTTTGAAATGCATGAATATTTTTAAATTTAAAAAATTTTTTAATTTTAAATATTTTTGAAACTATAAAGAAACAACAACCTGGGAAACACATTCTCTGGTAGATCTGGACAAAAATAAAATGCAAAGTGTACTATTTATCTAAAACTTTCCTACATTCCTTCTTCTAGGAAAGTCCAGCCCAACATACTCACAGATCAACCAAACCTGGGAATAGATTTTAAAACAGTTCTACTACATTGTAAATATGACTCTGAGTTATCAGGATTCACTGAATTGTATATTTGTTATTCAATGGATTACTGTAACAGGGCATCTGGCAAATAATTCTATTAGCCTTTTGGTCTAACATTTTTCTTCCAAAAAAAAAAAAAATGCAACATTAACAAGTCTGTCTTTCCCAAACAAATCACTCAAAAATTAGGCAGACTAAAGAATGCTTGATATTCTAATCTTTCTCTGACATGAAAAACTTTTCACAGGGCTCCTTCTAACAGTCTCTCCACATCTTCCACAACTTGTTCCAAACCTTCCTTTAGAGGGTTCCAACTTTAAGATTATTTTTCCTCATACAAATTCCGTACTCCACTGTTGGTTTTCCTGACATCTGTGTTAGACTTTAATCTTTCTGACAGTTTTTATGGTCAGCGCAAAAGATCAACACACATTCAAGCTGCTAATTCAGGCCACTGCAACGTGGTATATATATCTAGACAGAATGTCTCTTTCATATAAGCAGGATGGATTTTCCAAGACATCTAAGAGTGATTGCTAATAGAACCAGTTATATTTCTGTTCTTCCCTGTAATCACTCTGCCAATTGCCATTTGCTTTAACTTAACTCTAAGAATCCCAGTCATACATCTGCTCCCAAAGAGAGTGAGCTGAATCTCTGGTACATACATAAAATCTGGGATGAGTGCTTCAATGATATGACCAACTTTTCGATTAAAAACCCAGAAGTCATGCTAGCCTCTTTTCCACAATTTTCTATACTTGAGCAGTGAACCCAGTCTTGGGCATCATTCCAATGGAACAGCAGTTTAGGATATGATTGGAGAGGACCTCTAAACCAAGATACTGCCCTTAACTGAAAGTGCTATGTAGGCTGTCTTTCAGAGGTTCTTCCAAAGCTCAGTCTTCCCTGTCAGAAGTAATCTGAAGATAAGATCACTTCAAAAACACACTTATTTTTCCCTACATGGCACCTCAATCATCCCTACTCTTTCTCTGGAAATTGCCCCCTTCTACCTTTTTAACTGCCCCAGTTCACCTTTAATTCATTCCCATAGTTTTACCAGTCATGTTGTATAGCATGATACTTCTCCTTGACCGAGGGACCATTCAAAGTTCCTTGTCAGAAAATTTGAAAATGAAACTGAGAAAAGAGGCGGCAGGCACTCTCTGAATGTCTGAACTATTTTATAAATAAAGCTCGGGAAAAGTTAGGGACCAAGTGAATGAAGCTTATCTAGAAAGATTTTAAAATGATGCACATACACAGAGAGGAAGACAGACAAGAGACAGAAGAAAACATGGGGATGTTCCAATTATTCTTGAAATTTAATCATACTCCTGACCTCTGTTGCTAAGACAACTTCCTATCACCACAATTCTTAAATTCCATTATGGACTAGTATGAGTTAAGATTTCTGTTTAATTCAGAGTCCTAATTAATATACTTTCCTCTCTAAAGAAGATGTCCACCAATATATTGTGAGAAAGTCCTTAAAGAAGGTAAGAAACCCACTACCGAAGCACCCAAGATTCAGCGTTATGTAACTCCACATATTCTGCAACGCAAATGCTGGCCTATTGCTCTGAAGAAGCAGTGTACTGAGAAAAATAAGGAAGAGGCTGCAGAATATGCTAAACTTTTGGCCAAGAGAATGAAGGAAGTCAAAGAAAAATGGCAATAACAGATTACCAAGAGATGGAGGCTGTCCTCTCTGAGAATTCTGAGTACAGTAAAAAATGAGATTTTCCAAGAGTGACAAATAAATAAAATCTGACATCAGATCTAAAAAATAAATAAATACATATATATACACATACATACATACACACACACACATACTCTTTCACTCATCAACCCTGTTTAAGGCGAACTAAAAAAGGTAAATAATTCTCATATATTTACTCCTCTCTATTCTCTATCACCAAAAAGAAATATTTTTCAATGATCTTTTAAATGTTTTTCTTAATTTTAGAAATTCAATGAATATATGTGAGATACAAAGTTTAAGAATAAATACGATTTTAATCCACTTTTTAAAAATATTTAAACTGGATTCACAATTGAAGTTAAGCTCAATATTTAAAGTTTCTATTTCAACTAGGAAAGTCAAGTTCCCCTAAACCAGAAACATTTTAATAATAAATGTAGGCTGAGGGGAAAGTTTGAGAAAGAAACAAATCTTATCTATAATTAAAGTGGTACCATTCTTCACTGATTTTTAAACTGTGTATTTTAAATTGTACAATATACCTCTCAATTATTTCAAACACTTTAGTTAGCAATGCATAAGTTTCCCAATATAGGATAAAGTATCAGGATTCTTTTTCTCAGAACAGGAAAAAAACAAAAATTACCATGAGACTAGGAGTCCTGCAATTTAGTAAAATTTCATCAGTAATGTTGACTTTTATTTGGTGGTCCCTTCAAAAGGAAGCAGAATAAGCAAAAAAGTAAGGTATCTAATGTGAGACCAAACTTGACCACCAGCTAATAATAAAAAATCAGCAGTACTTCAGATGAAAGTGCCTTGGACAATGCCTGACACCTAGAAGACGTTTAAGAAATGTTACTTTTGGATGTGAGGCAAGAGCACAAGAATAACTGGATTTGTTGCCAAAAGTATGTCAAAGGACATGGAAAAAGAGGTGACTTGGAGAATTGTGGGGAGCCCAGGCAACCTCAATCCTGGGCTAAGGTAGTGAAAAGGACCAAGAAGCCCAATCTACTAGCAAACAGATGCACAGGCTTTATAATTTAGGAATTTGAGTGGGAGAAAAAAGTGGACAGAGGCAGTAGAAGGGAAGAAGTAAAAGAAGTAAACATTAAATTATACATGCTCTCCTTATGGCTTTTAAAAATGCTGATATTTCCAAATATTAACATAGTCTATATAATTCTTATCTGACGAATTTGCAGTAATTTCTCTTTGTTAGTGAAACTGTGTTTCATAACATGAATATCAATAAATATTGATTAGGATATTAAAAACAGCAATAATATAAAACATAGCAATTCTTTAGAAATTTAAACTTTTAAACCCTTAGTTTGTTTCCTAGTTTAGAGAGTGTTAAATATAAACATGAAAAAGTTTAAAGCCTAATTTCTAAGTTTAAAGAATATACTTGGATATACATGTAAAAAGCTTAAAACTTTATACAGTAATTAAAAGATTTTAAAAATGTTAACAATTGTCTGAGGGAATCACAGTCAATTCTCTTTACTCAATTTCTGCATTTTAATAAACATTTTTAACAGGATGCATTTCTATAAATAAACAAATATGCAAGCTAAAAAATGAAGTCAAAGTAGCACTGAAGTGAATGATCAAGTCAAATCACAGGGTTAGTAAAATTCAAATGAGCAACTCCATACCTCTACTAGGGCATAATACCACCATCAATCCCTTCTGCTCAAAAATAAATTATATGTATATCTGATTTACAGAAAAAATCTTGATAAGACAACTTATCAGTGTCTTTGCCACCCTTAGGATACAAGTGGAAAATAAAATCTTGTACAATACACATTTTAGATTTATTAAACTTAAACAAGGAATATGTGGGTTTTCCAGGTAGCTCAGTGGTAAAGAATCCACCTGCCAATGCTGGAGACTGGCATTTTATCCCAGGGTGGGAAAGATCCGCTGGAGGAGGAAATGGCAATCCACTCCAATACTCTTGCCTAGGAAATCCCATGGACAAGTGAGACTGGCAGGCTACAGTCCATGGTTTGCAGAAGAGTCAGACACGGCACAGCCAGTAAAACAACAAGGAACATGTGGCAAAGCAAACTATTCCAAAAGAAGCGCTTTCAATGAAACTTCCTTAAAGATTGATTTTTTTAATTAATTTATTTTAATTGAAAGATAATTACTTGACAATATTGTGATTTTTGCCATACATTGACACGAATCAGTCATGGGTGCACATGTGTGTCCCCCCATCCTGAACCCCCCTCTCAAATCCCTCCCACCCTATCCCTCTGGGTGGTCTTTTTTTTTTTAAGCAAGCTATACTATTGAAAAATTACCATTTACAAAAAGCGGCACTGCCTTTAGAAAAGGACCTTTCCATACAAACAAGAACCAATCACCTGAAGCAACAGCAACCAATATGTTAATTACCTGGGAATAAACTTAAGAAAACTTTATACTGACCCTAAAATTAACTCAAAATGTATCCAACATCATCTTTAAATCTAAAACTATAAACCTCTTGGGGAAAAAAGAGGTGCAAATCTTCATAACCTTGATGAAGCACTTAAACACTAATATCTAGACAATAATTTCTTAGATATGACACATAAAAAGCACAAGAAGCCAACGAAAAAATTAAATTGGACTTCATCAAAATTTAAAACTTTCATCCTTCAGAAAAGTGAAAAGACAACCAAAAGAATGGTAAAAAAAAAAAAATTATAAATCATATCTCTAACAAAAGTTTAATACCTAGTACACAGAACTCTTAGAACTGAGTAATTAAAAATAATCCACTTTTTCAATTAGAAAGGGATTTGAAGAGATATTTCGCCAAAGAAGCTACAAATGACCAATAAATACCTGAAAAAACTCAACATCACTAGTCATTCAGTGGCTTAGTCGTGTCCGACTCTTTGCGATGCTATGGACTGCAGCACGCCAGGCCTCCCTGTCCATCACCAACTCCCAGAGTTTACTCAAACCCGTGTCCATCGAGTCGGTGATGCCATCCAACCATCTCATTCTCTGTTGTCCCCTTCTCCTCCTGCCCCCAATCCGTCCCAGCATTGTTGGCAAAGTAATGTCTCTGTTTTTTAATATGCTGTCTAGGCTGGTGATAACTTTCCTTCCAAGGAGTAAACGTCTTTTAATTTCATGGCTGCAGTCACCATCTGCAGTGATTTTGCAGCCCAAAAAAATCAAGTCTGTCACTGTTTCCCCATCTATTTGCCATGAAGTGATGGAACCAGATGACATGATCTTAAGTTTCCTGAATCAACTTTTTCACTCTCCTCTTTCACTTTCATCAAGAGGCTCTTTAGTTCTTCTTCACTTTCTGCCATAAGGGTGGTGTCATCTGCATATCTGAGGTTATTGATATTTCTCCCGGCAATCTTGATTCCAGCTTGTGTTTCATCCAACCCAGTGTTTCACATGATGTACTCTGCATTAAGTTAAATAAACAGGGTGACAACATACAGCCATTACATAACTCCTTTCCCGACTTGGAACCAGTCTGTTGTTCCATGTCCAGTTCTAACTGTTGCTTCCTGATCTTCACACAGATTTCTCAGGATGAAGGTCAGGGAGTCTGGTAATCCCATCTCTTTCAGAATTTTCCACAGTTTGTTGTGATCCACACAGTCAAAGGCTTTGACGTAGTCAATAAAGCAGAAGTAGATGTTTTTCTGGAATTCTCTTGCTTTTTTGATGATCCAGCAGATGTTGGCAATTTGATTTCTGGTTCCTCTGCTTTTTCTAAATCCAGCTTGAACATCTGGAAGTTCTTGGTTCACATACTGTTGAAGCCTGGCTTGGAGAATTTTGAGCATCACTTTACTAGCGTGTGAGTGCATGAGTGCAATTGGGCAGTAGTTTGAGCATTCTTTGGCATTGCTTTTCTTTGGGATTGGAATGAAAACTGACCTTTTCCAGTCCTGTGGCCACTGCTCAGTTTTCCAAATTTTCTGGCATACTGAAGGCAGCACTTTCACAGCAACATCTTTTAGGATTGGAAACAACCCAACTGAAATTCCATCACCTCCACTAGCTTTGTTCATAGTGATGCTTACTAAGGCCCACTTGACTTTGCATTTCAGGATTTCTGTCTCTAGGTGAGTGATCACATCATCGTGAATATCTGGGTCATGAAGATCTTTTTTGTATAGTTCTTCTGTGTATTCTTGCCACCTCCTCTCAATATTTTCTGCTTCTGTTAGGTCCATACCATTTCTGTCCTTTATCGAACCCATCTTTGCATGAAATGCTCCCTTGGTATCTGTAATTTTCTTGAAGAGATCTCTAGTCTTTCCCATTCTATTGTTTTCCTCTATTTCTTTGCACTGATCACTGAGGAAGGCTTTCTTATCTCTCCTTGCTATTCTTTGGAACTCTGCATTCAAATAGGTATATCTTTCCTTTTCTCCTTTTCTTTTCACTCCTCTTCCTCTCACGGTTATTTGTAAGGCCTCCTCAGACAGCCATTTTGCTTTTTTGCATCTCTTCTTCTTGGGGATGGTCTTGATCCCTGTCTCCTGTACAATGTCATGAACCTCCGTCCATATTTCTTCAGGCACTCTTGTCAGATCTAATCCCTTGAATCTATTTCTCACTTCCACTGTATAATCGTAAAGGTTTTGATTTTGGTCATACCTGAATGGTCCAGTGGTTTTCCCTACTTTCTTCAATTTAAGTCTGAATTTGGCAATAAGGAGTTCGTGATCTGAGACACAGTCAGCTCCTCATCTTGTTTTTGCTGACTGTACAGACCTTCTCTATCTTTGGCTGCAAAAATCAATCTGCTTTTGGTGTTGGCCATCTGGTGATGTCCATGTAGAGAGTCTTCTCTTGTGCTGTTAGAAGAGGGTGTTTGCTACCACCAGTGCATTCCTTTAGAAAAACTCTATTAGCCTTTGCCTTTCTTCATTTTGTACTCCAAAGCCTAATTTCCCTGTTACTCCAGGTATCTCTTGCCTTCCTACTTTTGCATTCCAGTCCCCAATAATGAAAAGGACATCTTTTTTGGGTGTTAGTTCTAGAAGGTCTTGTAGGTCTTCACAGAGCCATTCAGCTTCAGCTTCTTCAGCATTACTGGTCGGGGCATAGACTTAGACTACTGTGATACTGAATGGCTTGCCTTGGAAACGAACAGAGATCATTCTGTCATTTTTGAAATTGCACCCAAGTACTGCATTTCAGACTCTTTTGTTGACTATGATGGCTACTCCATTTCTTCTAAAGGATTCTTGCCCACAGTAGTCAATATAATGGTCATCTGAGTTAAATTCACCCATTTAAGCTTGCTAATTCCTAAAATGCCAACATTCACTCTTGCCATCTCCTGTTTGATCACTTCCAATTTGCCTTGATCCATGGACCTAACATGTCAGGTTCCTATGCAATATTGCTCTTTATAGAATTGGACTTTGCTTCTATCACCAGTCACATCCACAACTGGGTGTTGTTTTTGCTTTGGCTCCGTCTCTTCATTCTTTCTGGAGTTATTTCACCACTCTTCTTCAGTAGCATATTGGACACCTACCGACCTGGCAAGTTCACCTTTCGGTGTCCTATCTTTTTTCCTTTTCACACTGTTCATGGGGTTCTCAAGGCAAGAATACTGAAGTGGTTTGTCATTCCCTTCTCCAGTGGACCACAATTTGTCAGAACTCTCCACCATGACCCATCTGTCTTGGGTGGCCCTACAAAGCATGGCTCATAGTTTGAGTTAGTCAAAGCTGTGATTCATGTGATCAGATTGGTTAGTTTTCTATAATTGTGGTTTTCAATCTGTCTGCCCTCTGATGGAGAAGGATAAGAGGCTTCTGGAAGTTTCCTGACGGGAGAGACTGACTGAGGGGGAAACTGGGTCTTGTTCTGATGGGCGGGGTTATGCTCAGTAAATCTTTTAACAATTTTCTGTTGATGGGTGGAACTGTGTTCCCTCCCTGTTATTTACCTGGGGCCAAACTATGGTGGAGGTAATGAAGATAATGGCGACCTCCCCCAAAAGATCCCATGCATGTACTGCTACACTCAGTGCCCCCAACCCTGCATCAGGCCACCACTGACCCATGCCTCGGCTGGAGACTCCTGGACACTCCAGGGAAGTCTGGGTCAGTCTCTTGTGGGGTCACTGCTCCTTTCTCCTGGGTCCTGGTGCACACAGGTTCTGTTATGTCATTATGGAAATATAAATGAAATACCACTATGAGATACCACTTCACACCCTCTAGGATAGCTATAGTAATAAAAAGAGTAGGTATTGACAAGGATGTGAAGAAACTGGAATACTCATACATTGCTAATAGGAATGTAAAATGGTGCAGCTACTTTGGAAAACAGTTTTTCAGTTCCTAAAAAAGTTAAACGTGGAGTTACCATATGACCCAACAACTCCACTACTAGGTCTATACCCAAACCAAATGAGAGCATATATCCACAGAAATATTTGTACAGAAATGTTCATAGCAGCATTGTTAATAATTGCAAAAAGGTGGAAACAATCCAAATGTCCAAATGATGACTGAATAAACAAAATTTGATATAACCATACAATGGAATCTTATTTGCCCATAAAAGGAAATGAAGTACTGATACACGCTACAACACAAATAAACCTCAAAAACATTATGTTACATGAAAAAAATCTACAGACATAAAAAGCATATTAGTGATTGCCTAGAGCTGGGGGAGGGAAAGGAGAGTGACTGCTAATAGATCTGGGGTTTCTTTTTGGAGTGATTTATTTTAAAAAGGATTAAAATTGATTGTCATAATGTTTACACAACTCTGCAGATGTATTAAAATCCACTGAATTGTACATCTTAAGAGGTAAATTACATGGTATGTGAATTATATCTCAATAAAGCTGTTTATTAACCTCAGATATGCAGATGACACCACCCTTATGGCAGAAAGTGAAGAGGAACTAAAAAGCCTCTTGATGAAAGTGAAAGAGGAGAGTGAAAAAGTTGGCTTAAAGCTCAACATTCAGAAAACTAAGATCATGGCATCTGGTCCCATCACTTCATGGGAAACAGATGGGGAAACAGTGGAAACAGTATCAGATTTTATTTTGGGGGGCTCCAAAATCACTGCAGATGGTGACTGCAGCCATGAAATTAAAAGATGCTTACTCCTTGGAAGGAAAGTTATGACCAACCTAGATAGCATTATTAAAAACCAGAGACATTACTTTGTCAACAGAGGTCTGTCTAGTCAAGGCTATGGTTTTTCCAGTGGTCATATATGGATGTGAGAGTTGGACTGTGAAGAAAGCTGAGTGCCGAAAAATTGATGCTTTTGAACTGTGGTGTTGGAGAAGACTCTTGACAGTCCCTTGGATTGCAAAGAGATCCAACCGGTCCATCCTAGAGGAGATCAGTCCTAGGTGTTCACTGGAAGGACTGATGCTGAAGCTGAAACTCCAATACTTTGGCCACCTCGTGCAAAGAGTTGACTCATTGGAAAAGACCCTGATGCTGGGAGGGATTGAGGGCAGGAGGAGAAGGGGATGACAGAGGATGAGATGGCTGGATGGCATCACCAACTCCATGACATGAGTTTGAGTAGACCCCAGGAGTTGGTGATGGATAGGGAGGCCTGGCGTGCTGCGATTCATGGGGTCGCAAAGAGTCAGACACGACTGAGTGACTGAACTGAACTGAAAGCTATTTACAAAAAAAAAATCAACAACTTCCTTGGTGGTACAGTGGATAAGAATCTGCCTGCCAATGTAGGGGGTGGAGGTCTGATCCCTAGTCCGAAATCAAACCTGCTGCAGAGCAACTAAGCAACAAGAGAAGCCATGGCAATAAGAAAACCACACACGGCAACTAGAGGGTAGCCCCTGCTCACAGCAACCAGAGTAAGCCTGCCCAAAGCAAAGACCCAGCACAACCAAAAATAAAATAAATGAATAAAATTATTTTTAAAAATCGACATAAACTCTCATTTCACTAGGTAAACCTGGGAGCAGGAATGCTAGGTTCTACGGTAAGCATATATAGTGGTGGTGGTTTAGTCGCTAAGTCATGGCCAACTCTTTTGCAATCCCATGGACTGTAGCCTGACAAGTTCCTCTGTCCATGGGATTTTGCAGGCAAGAATACTGGAATGGACTGCCATTCCCTTCTCCAGGGGATCTTCCTAACCCAGAGATCAAACCCAGTTTCCAGCATTGCAGACAGATTCTTCACCAGTTAAGCCACCAGAGAAGCCCAACCATATATATGTTTACCTTCATAAAAAACTGCCAAATGTTAAGGTCGCTATACTATTTTCATTGCCCGTGTCAACAAATGAAAGCTCCAACTGCTCCATGGTCTCATCAGCATTTGGTATTGTTTTTTTTATTTTTCCTTTCTTCCTTCATTTTTCTTAATGTCTTAATTTTCTCACTACTGGTTTCTAATTGTGATTTTAACTTACAATTTTTCAATTATCAATGATGTCTAATATCTTTTGGTCTATTTACTTGCTATCCATATTCCTTTTTTGGTAAAGTTTCTACTTAAATCCTTTGTCAAATTTTTAATTTGGTTGTTCACTTACTATTGAATTTTGTGAGTTCTGTAGATATTCTGGATACAAGTTTTTTGTTAGATATGTGATAGAAGAACATTAACTCCCAGTCTGGGACTTCTCTTTTCACTCTCATAACACTCTTTCAGACAGCATAAGTTCTTAATTTTGATGAAGTTGAACACAGTACTGATTTATTCATTTATGGATCATGCTTTTGGTGTTTAACTTTTTGCTGAAATTAAAAAAAAAAAAAAACTTTGCTCAATCTAAGGTCCAAAAGATTGTCTTACATTTTCTTCAAGTTATTTTCTAGCTTTAGGTCTTATTTTGAGATCTATGAACCATTTTGAACCAGTTTTTGCATAGACTGGCAAAAATGGGGAATTTTTGCGCTGAGGCTATAATAAAGAAAAATTTGCTATTTTGATGTTTGAAGGTTAACTGCCTTAAAGCCCACTTCCCTCTCCCTTTGCCCCACATCTGGATAAGTTAGTATGAAAGCCTGGCCATTCTCTCCACTATCAATGGGAAGCTAAAACCATGAAAATCCCACACATGGGAACTATCATACTCCTAGTCACAATGAAAATTAAATTCAACCATTCTCCTTCACTTTGGCTTCAGTCTGGACTATACCTAAGACCTCTCCTTAAGGAATCCTTTTGCAGTTGACTTGGTGAGTAAACCTTATTTCCTATTTCATATCCATTGGCGCCTTTCTGTCATCTGTTCCAACATTTATACGAATTCCTGAGCAAGGGGCTGCCCAGTGTCCAACAGAGGATATTAGAGGCCCAAATAAGACGGAGTTTTTTATATATGAACATCCAACTATTCCAGATTATCCTTACTCTACTGAATTGCCTTAATACCCTCATCAAAACAAACTGACCATTTTGCATGTCTGAATTCTCTATTTTGTTCCATTGATCTGCAAGTTTGTCTTTTCTCTATCTTTATTCTTGAGTATTGCAGTAATATAATAAGTTGAAATCACAAGTTTTTCAACTTTTTTGTCTTTTTCAAAATTGTTTTACCTTTTTCTAGTTCCTTTGTTTTCCCGTATCAATTTTAGAATCAGCTTGTTTCTTTCTATAAGAAATCCTCTCCTCCTGAGATCTGGCTGGAATTGCACTGACTCTGTAGATGAGCTCAGGACAAATGGTTACCTTAACAATATTAACTCTTCCAATACATGAATATGGTATCTCTCTCCACTTACGTAGGTCTTCTTTGGTTTCTTCCATTAGTATCTTGTAATTTTCATTATACAAATCTTGCACATGTCTTGTAAAGCCAATATTAAATATTTTATAAGTTCTGGTGCTATTGAGATGGTACTTTAAAATTTTTATTTCCAGCTGTCCTTTGCTATTATATAGAAATACAACTGATTGTTATATATTGACCTTGTATCTTTCAACCTTGCAGAATTCACTTATTAGAGTTTTTTTAAAAAAATCTTTCTGAACAGAAAAAGATTTCCTGCAGAGACACTCTGTCCATGATTAGAGCCAGTTGCTGCCCTTTGAAACATGCTGTTAAAAGAATTAAAACAAGCCACAATCTGGGAAAAAATATTTCCCTATCACATCTGCAGCTATTCCACTTTTAGACAGTTATGGAGGAGAAAAGAAGGTATATATTCCTCCAGAGACTTATATGTGAATGCTCACAGTAGCTTTATATATAATGGTTAAAAGCTGAAAACCACCCAAATCGCTGTCAATTAGAACATGGACAAAAATAAAGTTTTGCAGTATATCCATACAATATAACATTACCCAACAATAAAAAGACACAAACACATTACAATATGGATGAATTTCAAAGCACTAATACTGAGTTTAAGAAGCCAGACATCCTCCCCCCACCAAAAGAAGTACATACTATATGAGGGGTCTCAGTCGGACACAACTGAGTGACTGAACTGAAAGTCCTTTAGTTGTTATCAGATTGATTAAAAATCTTTAATCTGATTTTAAAAGCCCAATTCAATCCCCTAGAAAATTCTTAGTGGGAAGAAAAAATTACTGGTATAAGAATTTTTACTGTCATGTGTTTCCTTCCCAAAATAAAAAAAAGTACAGGTAGAAAGAAAACTAGTTCAAGTTTTGCTAAACAGGTAGATAAAATAAAATAAACCACTAAATTTCAGGCTTCTCTTCACAATATTTACAATGAAGAAACAACTCAAGTGCCCAACAAGAAAAAAAGACTGAGTATATTAACTTGATATAATATCACTATATAAATGAAAAATATGCAAACCAAAACAGGGACACTAAACATGGACACTTATATAACACACTAAGCAGGAAGTTTAAGAAGTCCAGGTGAGTACTCATTCACTGATGACAATGATGTAAGGACCATGAATCTCTATACTTTATTGCTTTTGTCAATGCACAACTGAATGTACTAATAGTCACACTGATCATTCAAACATCAGGAAAAGGAATGTTTTTAATTATATCAAGTTCAAAACTGTTGGGAGTAAATGTAATGAAATCTTTTGAGTTTCATTAGTTTTTACTGAAGCACAATTATTTGGCTAGAAAAAACTAATGAGAGAATAGCTTTAATTTATTCAAATAAATTTTATTGAGTAGAAACATAAATGAAGCTTTAACTAATGAAGCTTTCACAAAACCACATACGCACTTTATTTGACTTGCCTCATATATTCATTTACTATACACACACATACACTCTCACCTTATAATGTAACTGTAAGATTCAAGATCTTAGGACTTCCCTGGTGGTCCAGTGGCTAAGACTCCAAGCTCCCAATGCAGGAGGCCCACTGGGTTCCATCCGTGGTCAGGGAACTAGATCCCACATAACCACAACTAAGAGTTTGCATGGCACAATGAAGACCTGGTACAGTCAAATACATAAATATTTTTTAAAAGATTCAAAATCTCACTGTAAAAAGAGCAATAAAGTGTAACGCCAAGGGTCTATGCAATTTATTTTTCTTTACCTTCAAGCATTTTCCACTTTCAGAGCAGAACCAAAGATATGTTATAATATTTAAGGGGGTGAGGGAAAGCTGACATGATGTATAATTATCTAGGCAATTAAGCAGTTCAACAATTCTCCAACTTATTCACTTTGCTAAAACTCTTCTCTGCACAGTTGTTCAGTCATGTCAGACTTTTCCTGACCCTTCGGACTGTAGCCCACCAGGCTCCTCTGTCCAGGGAATTTTTCAGGCCAGAATACTGGAGCGGGCTGTCATTTCCTCCTCCAGGGTATCATTCCCAACCCAGGAAATGAACCCCTGTCTCCTGCACTGCAGTCGGATTCTTTACCGTTGAGCCATCCAGGAAGCCCTAAAAACTCTCTTAGCCAAAGTTTATTAGAGTAATCTATACAGTCAAGGCCAGTCAGACATAAAAGCCTAGATCTATTTTCAAAAATATTCAAGAAATCCTGTCTCAAGATACTGAGATGCCTTTATTCCGTATCTCTTTTTACTTTTTAGATCTTAACAGGGTTAGGGTTTTTAGAATTTACAGATGCACTTACGGAGGGAGAGAATTTCTTTAAATGGTAATTAAAATTCCACACTCATATGTGTACTTGCATTTTCAGACCCAGAGTCCACACCTTCTATCAGACTTCCAATGGACTTCACGACCACAAAATAGGTTGAGAACTACTACTATGAGAATCCCACAGGGACACTTTTCAAATCTAAGTGATGTAATTATATTTCTCCCAGTTGATAACTGCTAAGTAAAATAGGGCATTCCGTTCACAAAAGTGAAGGCTCACAAGCTTTAGGCTGCATCCATGAAATAAAAGCAGGAGCTCAAACCTATCTGCCCTATGAAAGACACTGCTTGTCAGTATACAACCCACTCTGAGGTAATAGAAAAGGTTAACATCTCCTTACCAAAAAGCCAAGATTCACCTGCAACAAGCTGCACTACTCTGGTATACACAGCTTTTTTTTTTTTTTTTTTTTTTAGTCTTTTACACTAATTTTTTCTGCAATAATTAAAAGTACATTTTCATTTTTTTCACTAATTACCAAAATGGCAAATATAATTATCTGCTTACCAAAATCCTTGATTTTCAGTACTTCAAAATAAAACTCATTGTCAAAGGAAATAGCATTCTTCACCTAAAGACACAAAGTAGTCCTTTTCTTAGTAACTATGTTAAATCTATAAGAATCATTTGCCATCAGCCATCTAAAATACTGACAGGACTTAAGGCATAATGTATTAAAACCAAAACTGACAGGACTTTCAAAGCTAAGTAACAGGACTTCCCTGGTAGTCCAGTAGTTGAGAATCTGACTACCAATGCAGGGGCCGCGGATTTGATCCCTGGTCTGGAAAGATCTCACATGTGGAGGAGTAACTTAAGCCCATGTGCCGCAACTACTGGGCCCCGGTGCCAAACTACTCAAACCCCTGCAGAGCCCTGGGCTCTACAAGAGAAGCCACCGCTATAAAAAGCCTGTGTACTGACAACTAGAGAGTAGTCCCTGCTCACCACAACTAAAGAGAGCCCATAAAAAAAAAAAAAAAAAAAGCCCATGGGCAGAGAGAGCCAGCACAGCCACAAATAAATAAATAAATAAAAACGTTTTAAGGTAAGTAATAAAACTTAGGCTTCCCACGGCAGGGGAAAAAGGTAAAACATGAAGTTCATCATTAAGATTAGGAATTACATTCACAGGCTAAAAGTCAAAGTTTAAAAAAAAAAAATCACTGAATGTCAACTTAAATTTTAAATCAAGGGAGAAACCCTTATTTAAGGTTGTTCACTTTCAGCTTCTTAAATATTTCTTGCTTATCATATCCATTTTATCCATAGGTATTTGATCAGAAAGATCCCTTTTAAGTGTTTCATAAATTAAATTCCAGGATTCCCGCTATGAAGACTTGAATATTTCATCAGATTATTTTTAGGAAAAGACTAGCCTCATTCATAAGCTACATATAAATCTAAAAGGGGAAATATGTTTCTTGCCAGAACCTATTAAAAAAAAAAAAAGAAAAGAAGAGGCAAAAGTTGATGAAAGAACACCGCTGCCACGTCTTTTCCCTTCCCCCGCTCAGTAGTGGCTATTCCTTTCCTTCAGAGTGCATTCCAAGGGAAAGTCCAAGAGCCACAGCTCTCAAGAGAAACCAGAAACAGTTAAGTTGAAACTGGCAAGCCTCTTTGGCCTTTTAGATCAATTTCCTAAAAGGAGATCCAGCTTCTGCTTCATCCCTTTCTTAAAGCAAACAGTGCAAAATTCCAAGTTCTGTCCATTCTATTCGGAACGCCTAAGTTGTTAGCGTCTACGACCTAACTGCATTTAATACATTCGATTATTTAGGAGAAATGGTCTTATGAAACCATTCCCCCCGCCCCCTTAAAAACATGCAGCTGCAGGCCATCCATGTAACTCAACTCAAACTTCTCACAGAGCCACAGAATTTGATTTACTGATGTGGACTTTTAAAAGCTGCAAACTCGGCTGAGAGAAGGGGCGGGGGGGGAGAAGCTCATGTGCCTTTAAAAAATTTTGGGGGCAGAAGAAGGAAGGAAGAAGACTAGCTTCCCAGTTCACTGGACGATCTGACAGCCGACTTCCTCAACCTAGCTGCCCGAAACTCGCCGCCCGGGGCTACCTCCAGCTGCTCAATCAGCCCGCCGCGCGCAACAGATGAGTTAAACCTGAACTTTCCCGGGTAGGTCCGCTTCCCAGACCCCACGACTCCGGCAGAATAAAAATGCTCGAGCACTTCAGCGCCAGGTCTAAGCTTTAAAACCCGCTCTCTATTGCCACATGATAACCATCTGCGGCTGTGGAGGCCGAAAACCCTTGCATACCCCTCAGCTTTGACGGGAGGGACTCACGCAGGCGAGGCGCTTGGAAAACTCAACAGGGTGATTCCTCCCCAGGAAGGAATATTCAAGAAAGTCCTGGTCCCCGGGGCGGAGACTGAGGCTGCCGCAGCCCCAACGACCGGGGGCGCCAACCTGCGAGGCGGTGGCAAGAGGAGCACGGAGGACTGCTAAAGGGCCTCTGGGGCTCCCAGGGGAAACGGGGCTCGGGGCGAGTCTCCAAAGGAGAAGGAACTGAGGCAACAGTAGTAAACTGGGGAGCACCCCCCCGCCCCCGAGCCATACCACGAGAGGGGGCAGGGACCAGACCAGCAGAGCCATTCGAGAAGGGCCACGGCTGCCCAAGGACCGCAGCCTCAGTCCCCAAGGTCGGGGGAACGTCTCACCTGGGAAGCGGCACGCGAGAGCTGCGCGTTCTTCAGTACCCGGTGGCCTGCACCCGGCCGGCTACCTACTCCTTTCCCTCAGCCCGCTGGCGGCGCGGCTCGGCAGCAGAGGGAGCCAGTTAGCCCTTTTATAACCTCCAGACTGCGACGGCTGCGCTGAGGAGGAGGCGACTGCAACCCTCGCTACGTGAGCTCGATCACACCAGCGGCCCGGCGTCTGCGCAGGCGCCCAGCCCGGGCCCTCTCCGCCCCTACCCGTGGCCCACGGCCCACGCCCCGGACTCCTCACCAGCCGGTGGAGTCTGAGGCCGAGAGGAGGGACCGGCGGGCGGGCCTGGGGCGTAACGCGCCTGCGCGGGGCTCTCACCACGCCACCGTCTCCATGGTTACCTGGGATTTGCGCTGCTTCTTTCAACAGGTTGTTCAGAGCCTGAATTTTGGGATCAGCCCCTCAATCAGGCCTGAGAGACGAAACCGCCAGCGAGAAAATGTCTTAAATGTGAGAAGAGGAACATGGAAGCGTAGAAAATAAAGCAGAAAAGAATAAGTATCGGGTGGAAAATAACACAGTATATTCTGTCTCGCTGTCTTGGCCCTGAGGCTCCCTCTGTCACCTACACTCATTTTATCTGTATCTTGTTCCATTGCACATCTTTATACTTAATCAGCAGATAACGGACTGCGCGCTCTGGAGATTTTCTGGGTTCAGTTTCTGGCTCAGTCCCATAAAACTATGGGCATTGATCTCTGTGTATCTCAGTTTCCTGCAAAATGAGAACGACAAATAGGTACCTCATAGTACCTACCTCATTGTTGTGAGGATTAAATGAGATGATGTATGTAAAGCACTCAGAACATGCTTAGCACACAGAAAGGACTTGGTAATTATTAGATGGTGTTGTAGCATATAAGGAACCCAGTCTTGTGTCTGGTCTTCGTTTAACATTTCCCTTAGCCATTATATTCCTAAAAGAAGTCTTAACTATCTGGAAGCAGATAATGAAGGAAATATTTTTTCCCTTATCAGTGAAAGAAAAAGACTTCTCTAAGACTTGTTAGTCATTAAAAAGTGTTTCTAAAGTTTTCCATGAACGATAAATGGCACAGCAATAATTAAAATTTAACTCTTATCTAGGAGGTGGGGTTGATTATACAGATACAGAAATAGTCATAGAGAGGGTACTTAAGGAACATTAGGCAACCCAAAGGAAATACAGTGAAAAATATAGTGAACCATTAATCAGCGGTTCTCAGAGTGTGGTCAGGGAATTCACAGGAAAAAAATCACTTCATACTAAGTTTATTTGCCTTTTTCACACTAATGAGAGTACAATGGGGTTTTCCAGAGACTACATGTCCTGGGATATTGCAACAGAGTGCACACAGAAGAATGAGAATCTTCTAATAGGACAGATAAAAAGATCTGCAGAAATGTAAAATAATGCCACTCTTCTCACTAAATTCTTTTTGCTCTGGAAAACAGTTATTTTTTGTTTAAAAGTATTTTAACATGTACGTGCTAAGTTGCTTGAGTCATGTCTGACTCAACCTGTATGGACTGTAGCCTGCCAGGCTTCTCTGTCCATGGGATTCTCCAGGCAAGAATACTGGAGTGGGATGCCATGCCCTTCTCCAGGGGATCTTACTGACCCAGGGATTGAACCCCTATCTCCTGCATTAACAGGAGGGTTCTTTACCAATAGCACCACCTGGAAACCCTGTTATAATGTAGTGAAAGTGAAAGTCCAACTCTTTCCGACCCCCTGGACTATACAGTCCATGGAATTCTCCAGACCAGAATACTGGAGTGGGTAGCCTTTCCCTTTTCCGGGGGATCTTCCCAACCCAAGGATCCAACCCAGGTCTCCCATTAACATGTAACCACTTTATTATTGTTGTTTTTAAATGAATTAATAAACAAATATTTTGCATGTTTGTTTTAACTGCTGATACAGTCAATTTTGATAGATATCCACATAAAAGCATTTTGGAGTTCTCAAAACTTTTTAGGAGTATGAAGTGGTTATGACATCAAAGAGTTTGAGAACCACTAGTCTAAACAAAAACCAGGGAGCCCTTTGACTAAAGGGCAAGGCAAAGATCTTTTCCTTAAATCTTGGTCTCAAGTAAAGCTATAATCAGTGGTATCCACTGGCCCTATATAGAGCAGAAAACCCTGAAAACTGCAATTTACCCTGTAAATAAAATGGCTCCAGACCTTGAGGCAGATTTAGTGAAGCTAAGAAAGTCTCAGCTTTGGGGGGACTTCATTTGCAGTAGCCCTTTCCAAGACCCTGGAAGGGACTTAGCAATATGCTCACACAGTCTTATGCTTTCGTAAAATTTGTGAAAGTAAAAATTTTAACTGCAATCTTTAGACTGCTAATTCTTTTCTCACTGCTTTCCTTCTGTCACACTTCCCTTTGTCTAGTGTTGGAGTGGCTAGAAGGCATTTTTATAATTTAACTGAAGGGAACTTCATTTAGAATACATTTGGTTTGAGTTTAGTGGGATTTATTTCTGTAATTCACAGTCACTCCCATGTATAGTTAAGCTATTTTCAGCTGTCCCAGTGTAGGAGTGGCATCCAAGAATACTACCACCCATTGTTCTGACCTGCCCAGCACTGTAAAACAAAGGTACAGGGTCAGACACCATACAGCTACTGAACGTGTCCTATGTTTCAGCATCAAAAATATATGGATAGTGAAAAAAAAAATATATATATATATATGGATAGTGAAGGAGAAACTAGGTCGAAGCTTTGGCAATCTAAAGCTAAACTGTGAGAAATTCTTCCAATTATTGGATGTATAAATTTTTAATTAAAGATTTAGTGCTTATCAATGCTTAACTATGAAAGTAAGTAAGTGGGGTTTTTTTTGGCAGAATTTAATGAGGCTATCCATAACAAACTGGTTAGAATGTCATCAGTTTAAAGAAAACTGATATGCCCTGAACTCTTTTAAGTCATACAAATAACCTTACTGGGTTTTTCCCAAATGTGACAACAATCCTAAAAATTTACATGACATTATCAGAACTATGAAGCTGAAACTTCTTACCTATTCCTATCAATATCATTTGGTTGACCAAAAAGGACACTTCATATCAAATCTACATATGACCACCCACATCATCATCCTTGCTAAGAGGCAGATACTTTGGGGGGGTAGAAAAGACATGAATCCCCTCTGAATGGTCAAACACTAGAGTGGAGGTAAACCTCCATTGGCTTCCCCAGTAGCTCAGCGGTAAAGAATCTGGCTGCAGTGCAGAGACAAGGGAGATGCAGGTTCGATCCCTGGCTGGGGAAGATCCCCTGGAGGGGGGGCATGGCAACCCATGCCAGTACTCTTGCCTGGAGAATCCCATGGATTGAGGAGCTTGGTGGGCTACCTAGGTCAAAAGAGTCAGACACAACTGAGCACACACTTACGTAAGCCTCCAATAAATCTCTTCTTTTACTTCTGAAAAATTCATCAATCAAATATTTCTTTTTAAAAAATATTTAAAGTCCTATATTCTTAGGAAAAGCCTATTGTGTAACCATTGTAACAGCTAAAGAACAGAAGTGATTTTAAACTCAGTTAATAGATAAATGGCCACTCAACCTTGTGAATAAGCTTCTGAAAAATCAGCCAGTCATTGACAGCCTCCCACTTTTAGAGTTAACCAGACAGCAACAGCTTTACTCTCATGAACACATCTGTGAAGTTCAGCCAATTGTCAACAGTCTCTCCAGCAGAGTAATCATGCTTCCATGGCTGACGTCAACCCACTTTAACCTCTGAAAGTCAGCCAATCCCTGAACTCCATCTTTCACAAAACCTAGATAAGATCAGCAGAGGGAATGTGTCAAACAAGCATAGTGCTTTTCTAACATAGAAAGTAATAAGTCAAGTTTTTATTTCACATTTTGAATGATGACACTGAGCACTTGTGTGCCCAACAAAAAAGGCAGCCATAACAGAAGACACAGACCCTGTTATTGAAGGCATTCATATATATGAAACAATTAGAAATTATTTGATAGAGTGAATAAATGTTGAATGTATTGTGAGGATAAGATACTATGTATTTGGAGACACTGCTTTGAAAAGCATGTGCTCTCCTCACTTGCTGCAAGTCTTTCCTTCTCTGGAAAATAAATAAATAAAATAACCTTGAGAGTTAGGAGACTGAATAAAGTAAATTTGATAAAATAGATAATGGTGGGTAGGTTCTTTAGCAGGGGTTAAGATGATGGAAGCAATATTTTAGAAATATTATACTATGTGAATTACAAGAAAGTGGCATCTAGATCAGTAATCCAAGATTCACTGAGTAAATATTTGTGGAAAGCCTACCATTGTGTCCAAGACATTGTCTACTGCACTGTGGAAGATCAAACTTTAATTAAGACAGTCTCTGCTTTTAAAGAGTTTATAAACTTATTGGATAGAGTTAAAACCTGCACTTGTGGCAGTGAGAATTCATTCATCCAATAAAGATTTCCCTATATGAGCCAAATAATGCTAAGTGCTGGGAATATGTTTCCTGCTATCATAGAAGTTGGGGTCCTTTTAAGGAAATGAACAGTACACTTAAATAAATAAGTGAATAAACAAAAGTGACAGGGAAAATGACCAGATGCTATGAAAAAGAATAATGGAAAACAGTAATAGGAAGGACATAATTTAGATTCATAGCACAGGGAAAGTGTCTCTGAAGAAGTGACATAAACTAAGATCTAAGTTAGCCAGCCGAAGTATGTAAGAACAATCTTTTCATTCTTATTCACGTAAGAGAGAGGACAGGTTGTGTGAGAATCGTGTTGCAGGAAAAAGCTTGGCGCATTTGAGAAGCGAAAAGAAATTCAGTGTGATTGTAGCTCAATAAGCAAGGGAGAAACTGGTATGATCGGTATGCAAAGGCTCAGTCAGTGGAGGCTTGCTTAGTACTGAAACAAGTACAATGGGAAAGCATTGAAGTATTCAAACACTGCAGTAACATTATTTACCATGAACAAAGTAAAAACACAATGTAAAAACATATGAGTTTTCTATGTCACTGGGGGTGGGATGAGCCTTGGAACAAGGAGTGATAGGGACTTCCTCCTTAATCTTGAGTAAGAACATGCAAGTCAAGAGATGAGTTATTCTAGACTACAGCTGAAACTAGAAACCATTCCAGTCACTAACATCCTGTCACTGTGGCACTGAGGAGAGTGGCTGCAGTAGGGTAGCCAGACCACCTCCATCATGTGGCCTCCATAGGGACACTCACTGTAGCAGGCAGAATAATGGCCCCACAAAGATGTCCACATCTTAATCCTTAGAACCCATGAATACGTTACTTTACACAGCAAAAGAACTTTGCAGGTGTAAGTAAATTAAGGATCCTTATATGGGGAGACTAACCCAGATTATCCAGTTGGGCCCAATCTGATTAAATGAATTCTTTAAGGCTGAGAACGTTTCCTTGCTCTGATCAGAGAAGGATGTGAGGATGGAAGCAAAGTGAGATATTTGATATGTTGCTGATTTAAAGATAGAGAGGGGGCACCATGCATCAAGGAATGTAGGAAAGTAGCAAAGAATTGGAAAGTAGCAAAGAATTACCTCTAGAAAGTAGAAAAGAATTGGATTATTCTCTAAAGCCTCCAAAAAGGAACACAGCCCTGACAGTACTTTTTTTTTATTTCAGCCCAATGAGAGCACTGTCAGAGTTATAACCTATAGAACCATTGGGTAATAAATTTGTATTGTTTAAGCCATCAGATTTGTGGTAATTTGTCATAGCAGCAATAAGAAACTGATACACCTACATATATGATCACAACTGAAACAATGTCTGAAGATTATGACATTTCTCAAGGGTCAGAGTAAATTTCCCAATGTTCTCTCCTAGAGGTGAATGCAGTTATTACACAAGATATTACACCCTTTACACTAGATAAACATTCTTAAAATCATGGAAATAGTCTGAGGAAGAGGACTCCAGAGAATAAGAAAGATCTTCTCTCAAAAAGCACAATAGGAGTATTAAGACTTCTGATTTTAATATTAAGAGGCATATGACCTACTCGTATTTTGCCCTCAAAAAGAAAGACATGTGAATTACATAAAAACTGTGCCATGGTCTTTAGTTTCAAAAACTGGCCAAATAGTGGGTATCAACAAACAAAATAAGGAAGTTGGGAAAGTGAGCTGAATTTGTAGAGAAAATGAAGAATTTGATTCTGAATCTTAATGGATTTGAAATGATAGGGACCATCATAGACTTACTCTGCTAATTAATAACCAGTTTGTCAATATTAGGCAGATTTCCACAACACAACAGGAACTGATATAAGGGCTAAAATTCTGACTTTTTATCCAGCTGCAGTTCTAATTTAAAATCTGTGGTTTCTTTAAATTTAATTCTGCTCAACTTGAGTCAAGCAGATTTTAACTGTTCATCTCTCTCTGCTGTTGGCTGAGAAGGCAAGGTTACCTGCCCATGGTGTTCATTCATGTTGTTCACCAACTGGTTCTAGGGCTTTTCTCTTCCCAGACAGAGAGAGTGCTCTTCACATTCTCTGAAGTTAGTTGTGGCCAGCTAATTCGCTTTGGTCAATGAAGGCAACATATTTGAAAGTCAGGATGTGTTTCACCACGTTCCCTTCCCTCTGTCGCAGTTAGCACAGAAGCTGTATCGAGATGAAATCTTCGTCAGTCTGGGTCTCTGAGTTCCTACAGAACAGAGCCCCAAAGTTCCACTGAATGTATAACTTGTGTGAAAAATAAACACTATAGAATGTTAAGTTAGAGTTGTTTATAATCATAGCATTACTAGCCTCTCTTAACCTACTTACTGCTTAAACAAGGCAAGCCAAACTTTTCCTTTACAAAACCTATTACTAGAATTGGACTTATTAATTATATTTTTACCTGCAATGGACACTGTGGGTTGCCTACCTAGTATTCATTCTTCCCTTCACCAACTTTATTAAGACTTTCCAAATTATCCAGCCTTTCAGTTTAGGTGTGACTTGTACTTCTGCTTAGGATGTAAAAAACTGCAAGGAATTCTGCTTCCATCTTTACAGTGGGAAAAAAAAAATCAGATAATCTACAAAATCATAAACGTTCTTCAGCATATCAGAGAGCACAGGTTGCAAGACAATCAAGTAACCTGAGTTCCAAGGAGTGACAGGACACAAAGTTTAGGTCTTTGCAGAGTTAAGAAAAAACTCAGCAAAAATTTTAACAAGTTGTTGAAGTCCCAGTGTTATCAGCTTGGAGCCTCAAGCACAAGGGGAGACTGTGCTACTAGTTCTTCCCACAAGCTTAGTGGTCCTCAAATGAAAGGCTGGGAGTAGGGCAGAAGAGCACAGAACTGCACTGAACGGTGCACACCTCTTCCCCAGGATCTTCTATCTTATGAAGCAAGAGCCTTAAGCCCCTGGATAAGTGGCAGGCAACCCTTTGCTCCCCAGGGCACAGGTAAAGATTCCTTGTGGATGGAGAAACCATAGAACAGCCCTCTATTCTTAGGGGAGAGGCAGGAAACTCTCTTGGACCCTGGATCCTTCACTGATAACAAGCTGAGGTCTACTATTGCTGAGGGAGGAGTAGGAAACTCTTGTCCAAGACCAACCATGAAAGGCTGAGGTGGCTGCCTTTCAAGAGACTGAAAAAGTCCCACCTCCCGAGGCCCAGGCACACAGGGCCTGCCTAAGACTGAGACTGGACCAAGGGACAGAGAGTCTCCACACAGACTCAGAGAGTCTAGAGTGAGAGACAGTGTGCTGAGGGGAGAGAGAGAGCTCCTCTGTGGCATAAGAACGCAGGGACAACTGAAAGTCAAGGGGGAAGCAGGAATACAGGAAAACTCTGGCACCCCAGCCCCCACATTCTGTAAGTACAGGGACACAGCTTCTTCCTCCTGAAGGAATTTGAAGATTGTGCTAAATAACAAAAGTAACTATAGCAATAACAAAGCCTCAGCTCAGCTCAACTCCTAATCAGATTGACAACCTGAAAGAAGAAGAGATGTTCATCGCAAGGTGTGGGCACAATTTATCAAAAAATAATACTGTGCTACACACAATGTCCAGCATTCATTAGAAAACCATTAGATAACAAAACAGTTAAAAAATCCACTGTCAGGAGATAAGGCACTCAATAGGCATGGATTCAGAGATAAGCCAGATGTTCAAACTATCAGATAAGGACTTCAAACTAACTAGCTAAAAAAAAAAAATTAACAACATGCATGAACAAATGGGGAATTTCAGTAGAGAATGAAAATTACAACAAATAGATGAATTGAGGCCAGTTAAAAAAGAATTTCTCAATATTAAGCAGACAGGCTAACTTGAATTTTGCTTACTCATTCATTCATTTCTTCAATAACTAGTATTATTTTAACCCTCCTCCCAATTTTTAAATAAATAAAAACAGAAATAGTTAAATGAAATGCTGGGGCGGGGGGGGGGGTGGAAATCCCATGATATTTAGAGACAATTCTCTTGATGAAATCATTGGTTATTCAACACAGCTGAAAAAAAGATCAAGTCATCCAAACCAATAAATCAAGTGGAAAAAAAGTGAAAAACAAATAGAACATCCAATGCTCTTGGATCAAATAATCCAACATATATGTAGCTGGAGTCTCAAAGAGAGACAAATGGGACTTTAGAAATATTTTCAGAGAATCAACAGACAAAGGATTAATCTCAAAAATATACAAGCAACTCCTGCAGCTTAGTTCCAGAAAAATAAATGACCCAATCAAAAAACAGGCCAAAGAACTAAACAGACATTTCTCCAAAGAAGTCATACAGATGGCTAACAAACACATGAAAACTTGCTCAACATCACTCATTATCAGAGAAATGCAAATCAAAACCACAATGAGGTACCATTACACGCCAATCAGAATGGCTGCTATCCAAAAGTCTACAAGCAATAAATGCTGGAGAGGGTGTGGAGAAAAGGGAACCCTCTTATACTGTTGGTGGGAATGCAAACTAGTACAGCCACTATGGAGAACAGTGTGGAGATTCCTTAAAAAACTGGAAATAGAACTGCCATATGACCCAGCAATCCCACTCCTGGACATACACACCGAGGAAACCAGATCTGAAAGAGACATGTGTACCCCAATGTTCATCGCAGCACTGTTTATAATAGCCAGAACATGGAAGCAACCTAGATGCCCATCAGCAGACGAATGGATAAGGAAGCCATGGTACATATATACAATGGAATATTACTCAGCCATTAAAAAGAATTCATTTGAATCAGTTCTAATGAGATGGATGTAACTAGAGCCCATTATACAGAGTGAAGTAAGCCAGAAAGATAAACACCAATACAGTATACTAACACATATATATGGAATTTAAAAAGATGGTAACAATAACTCTATATGCAAAACAGAAAAAGAGACACAGATGTACAGAACAGAATTTTAGACTCTGTGGGAGAAGGAGAGGGTGGAATGTTCTGAGAGAACAGCATTGAAACAAGCATACTATCAAGGGTGAAACAGATCACCAACCCAGGTTGGATGCATGAGACAAGTGCTCAGGGCTGGTGCACTGGGAAGACCTAGAGGGATGGGATGGGGAGGGAGGCGGGAGGGGGGATCAGGATGGGGAACACATGTAAATCCAAGGCTGATTCATGTCAATGTATGGCAAAACCCACTACAATACTGTAAAATAATTAGCCTCCAACTAAGAAAAATAAATGAAAAAAAAAAAAAGAAATATTTGCAGAGATGATGGCAGAAAACACTCCAAAAGCAAAATATGTCAACTGCAGATCAAAGAAACTGTTCTCCAAAATCTCCCTCACCCTGATAAACTTGATTCATATCAGTAATATCACAATCTGTCTTGCCACAGTGATTGGTTTAGGGATGGGCACTTAACTCAGACCAATTCATATCAATTCATGACATTCCTTTGACTCATGTCAATTCACGACATTCCTTTGACCGCAGGAATTGTTTGGTTAGGGGATTACAACCTAAACTGACCCAAATAGAGTGAAGACCAATACCTCTGCTTTGAGGTTGAGTGGACATACTGCCTGGATAGTAACAAGAAAGTAAATAGCACCCAAGATCTGTCAGCCATTCTTTGACTGTGGAGGAAGTCAACTTGAGGACAAAGACAGCTTATGAAATAGGTAAGAGGTGAGAGAAACAGAGTAAAACCTCAATCCAGTGGTATCTGAGCCCTGAACTTCAGTTGGATGTTTTAGCTATGCTAGCTAATGAGTTCCTTTATTGTTTAAGCAAATTAAATTATCATTTTCTCAAATTTCAGTTGCAAGTAACCAAGCACATCTTAATTCATGCAGTACCCTATTTGAGTATGATTCTTTGTAGAGAGGGCTCCAATTCATCTCTTAACTGTTCTCTGGTTTTGGACCAAATTTCTAATTTCCAAAGGAAATGCACTTGTTTTCCAAGAGGAAAACAATCATGTCAAGAGAATACTGCCTGTTACCAAGTAACTGGTATAACTGGAAACCTATTTTAGTTAACACTTATTCATTCATTCAACAAATATTTACTGAGGATCTACTATTTCAGGCATTTTATCAGGCATTAGAAATAAGACAGGGTTGTTTCTTAATTTTGTCTGTGAACAATTTGTGGATAGCATGAAGGCTGTATCAGACTTCATTGGCATTTCCTTTTCCATGTTCTGTTATCTTTCCTTAGCAATGTATATAACTGATTGTATATATATATAGCTTGAGTCCTAAATATTAAATATTTTCAAGTGCTATAGTTTGCAGGAGAATATCCAACAGCTATTCTGTCAAGCATGGAAAATGTATACAAAATTTTTAAATATTTTACTGAAAACAATAAGTTACACTTCAGAAGAATGCTTCCGTGTATAAACAAGTAGCATCTGCCGTGGCTGTCAGAAAGATTTGTAGAGCTTGACCAGTCCAAGTATTTCTTTGACCCAAATGAGCTTATCGGGAACTCAAACAAACCAGAGAAGAATGCCAGAAATTCTAACTTTATTCGGTGAAGCAAGATTCAAGAGTTTTGGACCTGAAATTCATTCAGTCACAGAATTACAGCATTTGCCAGGAAGAAAAGCTTTGGCTCTGGAAGGAGCACTAGTAGGTTCAGGGAACCCAAGCTCTTGCGCATCGTTATCGGCACAGCAAGGTGTCTCTGAATGAATCCCTTTAACATTTATGCTGGAGTTTCTTCATCCAGCAAACAGCCATAATGATACTTCCCCTACCAACTACTCAAAGACATATGCGAATCAACTGAGATGGCTGTTTTGAAAGTTCTTGGGAAAGTATGAAATACTCTATTAATATGAGTAACCACCATTGCATGCTGTATAGTATAAAACTGTGTGAGGTTTTGTTTTCTCATTTTTTTTTTTAGTCATAGAACCAATTTGGTGAGTTTTATGCCTGTTGACTTTGAAAATAATTATGATCAATCAAATTTAAGAAATGCAAGCCGTAAATACAAGGATGCTTACACACAGAATCTATAAGTAGTCTATGGTTAACGTTAGTTCTGAAGTCAATCCTGAAGTTAAAGAACACTGCTTCCTGTCCTATAACAATATAAGAAATACTTTTATAGAGCTACCATGGAGGATTGATTGCACTAGTAGTCCCAATTCTTCCCTACTTCCTCTATCCACTTGTGTAGTAAAAAAATGTTACCAAAATAAGGTCTGGTTTTGCCCTTTTTCTGGGAGATAATCTCACACCTGATAAGAGTATCTACTTGGCTCAGGGACTTAGGTCATTGTGGCTAGCCTACCAATGTGATTTAGAGTGGGGATTGGCCATACCCCGTAGTCTTAGACTAGAGGGCAGCCACACCACAAAGACAAACAATGTGATTTAGGGTGGGGGCTTTAGGTGAGGGAGCACCCAGAAAATTCTGGACACCAATACTCCAGGGAGTCTTCCTGGTTGGCAACATGCTATATTTATTGTCATGCACTGATGCTGGAAAAATATGCATCCTGAGTCTATGAGAAATACCAATAACCTCAGATATGCAGATGACACCACCTTTATGGCATAAAGTGAAGAAAAACTAAAGAGCCTCTTGATGAAAGTGAAAGAGGAGAGTGAAAAAGTTGGCTTAAAGCTCAACATTCAGAAAACTAAGATCATGGCATCCGGTCCCATCACTTCATGGGAAATAGATGGGGAAACAGTGGAAACAGTGTCAGATTTTATTTTGGGGGGCTCCAAAATCACTGCAGATGGTGATTGCAGCCATGAAATTAAAAAACACTTACTCCTTGGAAGGAAAGTTATGACCAACCTAGATAGCATATTAAAAAGCAGAGACATTACTTTGTCAACAGAGGTCTGTCTGGTCAAGGCTATGGTTTTTCCAGTAGTCATGCATGGATGTGAGAATTGGACTATAAAGAAAGCTTAATGCCAAAGAATTGATGCTTTTGAACTGTGGTGTTGGAGAAGACTCTTGAGAGTTCCTTGGACATCAAGGAGATCCAATCAGTCCATCCTAAAGGAGAGCAGTCCTGGGTGCTCATTGGAAGGACTGATGTTGAAGCTGAAACTCCAATACTTTGGCTACCTGATGGGAAGAGCTGACCTATTTGAAAAAACCCTGATGCTGGGAAAGATTGAGGGCAGGAGGAGAAGGGGATGCCAGAGGATGAGATGGTTGGATGGCATCACCAACTCAATGGACATGAGTTTGGGTGGGCTGGATGGACAGGGAGGCCTGGTGTGCTGCGGTTCATGGGGTTGCAAAGAGTCAGACACAACCAAGCGACTGAACTGAACTGAACTGAACTGAGTCTATGAGGAGAGAAGAGTGGCAGTTCCATAGGTAGTATTTTCCCAGAATTCACCTTAATGTGCTTCTCCCCTCAGTTGATTTTAATTTGTATTCTTATCCTGTAATAAGTCATCATCATCGTTCATTCAGTTGTTCAGTCATGTCTGACTTTTTCGACCCCGTGGACTGCAGCACACCAGGCTCCCTTGTCCTTCACTATCTCCCAGAACTTGCTCAGGCTCATGTCCATGAGTCAGTGAAGCCATCCAACCATCTGTAATCCCCTTCTCCTCCTGCATTCAATCTTTCAGAGCATCAGGGTCTTTTCCAATGAGTCAGTTTTTGCATCAGGTGGCCAAAGTATCGGAGCTTCAGCATCAGTCCTTTCAATGAATTGTCAAGACTGATTCCCTTTAGAATTGACTGGTTTGACCTCCTTGCTGTCCAAGGGACTCTCAAGAGTCTTCTCCAACACCACAGCTCAAAAGCATCAATTCTTCAGTGCTCAGCCTTCTTCATGGTCCAACTCTCACATCCATACATGATTACTGGAAAAACTATAGCTTTGACTATATGGATTTTTGTTGGCAAAGTAATGTCTCAGCTTTTTAACATGCAGTCTAGCGTCTTTTCATTTCAAGGCTGCAGTCACCATCTGCAGTGATTTTGCAGCCCAAGAAGATAAAGTCTGTCACTGTTTCCATTGTTTCCCCATCTATTTGCCATGAAGTGATGGGACTGGATGCCATGATCTTCATTTTCTGAATGCTGGCTTTAAACCCAGCTTTTCACTCTCCTTTTTCACCTTCATCAAGATGCTCTTTAGTTTTCTTTGCTTTCTACCATAAGGGTGATGTCATCTGCATATCTGAGGTTACTGATATTTCTCCCAGCAATCTTGATTCCAGCTTGTGGGTCATCCAGCCCAGCATTTCGCATGATGTATTCTGCATAGAAGTTAAATAAGCAGGGTGACAATATACAGCCTTGACACACTCCTTTCCCAATTGGAACCAGTCTACTGTTCCATGTCTGGTTCTAACTGTTGCTTCCTGACCTGCATACAGGTTTCTCAGGAGGCAGGTCAGGTGGTCTGGTATTCCCATCTCTTTAAGAATTTTCCAGTTTGTTGTGATCCACACAGTGAAAGGCTTTGGTGTAGTCAATAAAGCAGAAGTAGATGTTTTTCTGGAACTCTCTTGCTTTTTTGATGATCCAGTGGATGTTGGCTATTTGATCTCTGGCTCCTCTGCCTTTTCTATTTTTTTTTCCTCTGCCTTTTCTAAATCCAGCTTGAACATCTGGAAGTTCTTGGCTCATGTACTGTTGAAGCCTAGCTTGGAGAATTGAGCATTACTTTGCTAGCGTGTGAAATGAGAGCAGTTCTGTGGTAATTAGAACATTCTTTGGTATTACATTTTTTGGGGATTGGATGAAAGCAGACCTTTTCCAGTCCTAAGGCCCCTGCTGAGTTTTCCAGGTTTGCTGACATATTGAGAGCAGCACTTTAACAGCATCATCTTTTAGGATTGGAAATAGTTCAGCTGGAATTCCATCACCTCCACTAGCTTTGTTCATAGTGATGCTTACTAAGGCTCACTTGACTTTGCATTCCAGGATGTCTGGCTTTAGGTGAGTGATAACACCACCATGGTTATCTGGGTCATTAAGATCTTTTTTGTACAGCTCTTCTGTGTATTCTTGTCACCTCTTCTTAATATCTTCTGTTTCTGTTGGGTCCATACCATTTCTGTCCTTTATTGTGCCCATTTTTACATGAAATGTTCCCTTGGCATCTCTAATTTTCCTGAAGAGATCTCTAGTCTTTCCCATTCTATTGTCTTCCTCTATATCTTTGCATTGATCACTTAGGAAGGCTTTCTTATCTCTCCTTGCTATTCTTTGGAACTCTTCATTCAGATAAGTATATCTTTCCCTTTATCCTTTGCCTTTCACTTCTCTTCTTTTCTCAGCTATTTGAAAGACCTCCTCAGACAACCATTTTGGCAAAAAGGAGTTCATGATCTGAGACACAGTCAGCTCCTGGTCTTGTTTTTGCTGACTGTATAGAGCTTCTCCATCTTTGACTGCAAAGAATATAATCAATCTGATTTTGGAATTGACCATCTGGTGACATCCATGTGTACAGTCATTCTTGTGTTGTTGGAAGAGGGTCTTGCTATGACCAGTGCATTCTCTTGGCAAAACTCTGTTTGCCTTTCTTTATTTTGTATTCCAAAGCTAAACTTGCCTATTACTCCAAATATCTCTTGACTTTCTACTTTTGCATTCCAGTCCCCTATGATGAAAATGACATCTCTTTTGGTGTTAGTTCTAGAAGGTCTTGTAAGTCTGCATAGAACTGTTCAAATTCAGCTTCTTTGGCATTACTTGTTGGAGCATAGATTTGGATTACCGTGATAGTGAATGGTTTGCCTTGGAAATGAATGGAAATCATTCTGTTGTTTATGAGGTTGCACCCAAGTACTGCATTTCAGACCCTTTTGTTGACTATGAGGCTACTCCATTTCTTCTAAGGGATTCTTGCCCACAGTAGTAGATATAATGGTAATCTGAATTAAATTGGCCCATTCTGGTCTGCTTTAGTTCACTGATTCCTAAATTGATGTTCACTCTTGCCAACTCCTGTTTGACCACTTCCAATTTACCTTGATTCATGGACCTAACATTCCAGGTTTCTATGCCATATTGTTCTTTACAGTATCAAACATTACTTTCACCACCAGACACACCCACACCTGGGCGTTATCTCTGCTTTGGCTCAGCCTCCTCGTTCCTTCTGGAGCTAGTCACCTGCTCTTCTCCGGCAGCATATTGGGCACCCACCAACCTGGGGAGCTCATCTTTCGGTGTCATATCCCTTTGCCTTTTCATTCTGTTCATGGAGTTCTCAAGGCAAGAATGCTGAAGTGGTTTGCCATTCCCTTCTCCAGTGGACATTTTGTCAGAACTCTCCACCATGACCCATCCATCTTGGGTGGCCCTACACAGCATGGCTCATACTTTCATTTAGTTAGACAAGGCTGTGATCCATGTGATCAGTTTGGTTAGTTTTCTGTGATTGTGGTTTTCATTCTGTCTGTCCTTTGATGGATAATAAGCTATAGCCATGAGTATAATTACTTCTCAATGAGTTTTATGAGTCCTTCTATCAAAACTGAGAATAGGGACTTTTCTGGTGTTCCAGTGGCTAAGACTTCATGTTCCAAACACAGAGGGCCTGGGTTCTATCCCTGGTCAGGGAACAAGATCCCATATGCCTCGTCTAACAGTTTGCATGCTGCAACTAGTAGTATTCACATGCTGCAACTAAGATCCAGTGCAGTCAAATAAATAAACATTAAAAAAAAAAAAAAAAACAGAATGGTTTTGGAAACCCCTTGAAGTTGCCGTTGGTATTTGAAGTAAGAATGATCTCCTGGGGAGGTGGGGGGAAGTGATCTCTTGGGGACTGTTCCCTATAACTATGTAGTTGACCTAAACCCCTCACAACATGAGACCTTGTAAAAGCCTCCTATTTTAACTGTGGGCCTGACCACATAATATGCTTTGACTGTCATGCAATCAGAGACTTGCACATTTCCACCTGTGCTTTTACCCTGTGCCTACCCTCTGTGCTTTTACCCTCTTTCATCCTCAAAAGAATGTGCCCGTGTTAGCTTGCCAGAAAAATTCACGGAACACAGCCAACTCACCCTCATTGTCCCAGCCAAGACCGTTTTAGATTATTCAACAGTGCAACACCCCTCAACACATAAACAAGCCTGACCAGCATCTGCAGGAGCACCTAGCCAATCACTCCAAGTACATGAGTAATATTATGATTTCAAGGTTACTTGCTATGAAGTATTATTTTGACAATAGGTGACTGATAACAACTACTTCTTAAGCTTCCACTGTGATATAGGAATACAGAGCATATAGATACTGTAAATCAGGAGAAACCTCCAAATCCTTCTCATCCAACACTGAAAATTTCATGACCATCTATTTGGATATTTCTCATGCTATAAAATATTAGATATTTAGGGATATCTATGACCGAGAAATGAAATAATCACAGAAACATTATACTTACTTGGGAACACAGCCACACACAGTATACACTTTGTCTAATACTCAGAACCCCTTTGGATATTGGGGTAAAGATAATACTATACAAGACAATACAGAAGTGAAAGTTAACTACAATGATAACCAATTTATTGGAAGATTTGCCAGAACTTTTAATTAACATGAAACTTTTTTCTTTTTTAACTTTCCCAACTTTCTGATAGAATTTCTAGTAACTTCAATAAAACAGCCCAGAGGTAGTTGTAAAAAATTTTTTTAATTTAAAATGGAAGAACTAAAGCAAAGAGAGTAACAGCTCAATTAACATGAAATAGAAACCCATACTCAGTCTAGTGGCTGCATTATAATAACAAAGTCATGTATTCCAATTAATTTTTACTTTAGTATACCCTAATTGTCCTATTTCATCTTGTCTCCCAGTGGAGACAAGTCTTTTTTTTTTCCCTGCTGTGTGTTAAACATTACTTCATATTTGGGGAGGTGGAAGAGAAGGAAACCTATTGTACTTTGCCCTTGAAAAGAAGCATAAAGACCTTCCAGTGTTTATGGCACCATTGGCCATGCAGACACACGGGGCCCTTTGCCAGTAGCTTAATATTTAAGGGGCCCTCATGAAACCTGCTTGCTAAGATCTATTTCGTGTCTTACATGAAGTGAGACAACATCCAACTGTAAGCCTGCTTACAGAATGAACTTGCAGTTTCTCTCCAAGTTTGCTCAAGTGTCCCTGCATCCTAATGTCCACTCCTGTAACTGGTCAAACACTGAGTAACTGGGCTTTTGTCTCACTTACTTACATGCTCACACACAGTACCTATCACTCATACCACATACACACATGTACAAGAGTAATTAATTTTTGCTGGCAGAGACAACATATTATTCACCATTGTGTTCCCAATTCTAGCATCATGCTTGGCACATAATAGGTTTTCAATAAGAATGTGTTCAATGAATTAATAAACATATGTATAAAATACATTGTTACTTTTCAACATAAGCTAGACTAGGATTCAATGACTTGAGGCTAATTTGTGCCCTTATAAAAGTATATGGTATTAAATTACTACATGATCAAATGAAGCCATTACTTTGAACTTAAGCACACCCTAGGGGAGATAATTTTTACCTTATGACCTAAAAAAACTATGAGGATTCTAGCTACTTACATCATATTTGTTGTATCTACTAAACATGTACTATAATTGTTAAACATAATTAACGATTTGGCTGAATATTTTAACAGTTTTATTGAGCTATAACTCAAATGACGTATAACTTACCCATTTAAAGTGTGCAATTCAGTAGTGCAATTCAATCTTTAGTAGGTTCACAGAATTGTGCAACCATCACCACAATCAATTTTACAACATTTTATCACTCCAAAACAACAACAACAACAGAATTGTTTCAACCAGTAGTCATTCCCCATTCTCCTCCAACACTTCCCCGATCCCTATCCATAGGAAACCTCTAAACTACTTTCTACCTATATCGATTTGCCTATTCTAAACATCTTATATAAAGGCAATATGTGATTTTTTGTGAATAGAGTCACTTAGCATGTTTAATGCTTCATCCATGTTTTAGTATGTATCAGTACTTCATTTCTTTGTACTGCCAAATAAAATACTGTTTACGGATATACTGAATTTTGTTTTTCCCTTCATAGTTGATGGACATTTGGATTGTTTCTACTGTGGAGCTATTTTGAATGATATAGCTGTCAAAGTTGGTGTACAATTTTTTGTGTGGACATGTGTTTTTAATTGTTTTGAGTATATACCCAGGAGTGGAACTGCTGGGTCATTTGGTAACTCTGTGTTTAACTTTTTGAGGAAAAGCCAAACTGTTTGCCAAAGCAGCTACACCACTTATGATCCTGTAAGCAGTTTGTAAGGATTCCATTTTCTCCACATCCTCACCACTCCTTGTCATTATCTGCCCTTTTGATGTGGCCTCCCTCGTGGGTATGAAGTGATATCTCATTGTGATTTTGATTTGCACATCCCTGATGGCATTCATGGGAGATGGTGATGGACAGGGAGGCCTGGCGTGCTGCGATTCATGGGGTCACAAAGAGTCTAATGTGACTGAGTGACTGAACTGAACTGAACTGATGGCTAATGATGTTCAGCATCTTTTCATGTCTGTATTAGTCATTTTTGTATCTTCTTTGGAGTAATATCTACGCATATCCTTTGATCATTTTAAAATTCAGTTAGTCGTCTTTTTATTACAGAGTTGTAAGTGTTCTTCACATTTTTTGGATACAAGTCCCTTATTAAATGTATGACTGGCAATACAGTTTTTCCCTATTCTGTGGATGTTCTCGTCAAGTTCTTGGTGGTACTGTTTGCAGCACAGAGGTTTTTAAATTTTGGTGAAGTCCTACTTTTTATTTTGTTGCTTGTGGAACAAGCTACCTGTGATTTGATATGGATGCACTATGGATCCATACAGATATGGATCTGTATGCATAGAGATCTAATTGATCTATAGATCAATTAGAGGAATATTGCCATCTCAACAAAATTAAGTCTTCCAATCTATGAACATGAGATTATTTCCATCATTCCAATGTTTTCCAATATTTTTATTGAGTTTCCCTTTCCCATACCCAGTCAGACATAACCGAGGACTATAGTACATTATGATAGTCAAAGGCACAAGGTCTGTCTAGAGTCAGATAGGCTTGGGTTAAAATCCAGCCCTTCTACTGATTAGCTGTATAAATATGGACAAGGTATTTAACTTTTCTAAGCTTCTGTTTTCTCATCTATAAAGTGCAAATAATAATGTATATCATTTAGGATGCAAGGATTAATGATAAATATGTAAAACACTTTGCATAGTGCCTTGAATACAGTAAACAATTAATGTTAGCTATTTGTCTTAGTCTGTTTTGGCTGCTATAACAGAATACCACAGACTGGGAGGCTTGCAAAAAAAAAATGAGAAACTTATTTCTCTCAGTTCTGGAGCTAGAGCTGTGGTTTTAAGATCAGGGTGCTAGCGTGGTCAGATTCATATAAGACCCTTTTGTGAATTGCTGATTACTTGCTGTGTCTTGTGGTGAAAGGAGCAAGGAAACTTTCTCAAGCCTGTTATATGAGAGCATCTATGTGTTTGAGCATAATGGCTCAATCCACATGACTTAATCACTACCCAAAGGCCTCACACAAAAGTTTAACATTGGGCATTAGGATTTCATCAGGGGGTTGGGGAAAGGAAACATTTAGACCATGGCACTATTTTTTATTATAGCACTTAACACTTAATTGCTAAAAAATATAGTTTTTTATTTTAAAAAATTATCAGAGCCCTAACTTTCTCTAAGCATGCTTCCTCATTCCTTTGGAATTCACTGACTTTATATCTTGTTTCCCTCAAATTTTCTGTGCCTTCCTTAAGGCTAATGAATCAATCTGATAAGAAGCTTAGGTTTATGTGCTAATAGTAAGGTCCAAAAGAAATAATTGGTCAACTAACTGGAACCACTACTCTTCTTTCCCAGGTAACCTAGGTACATATTAACAATGACATTCAAGATTTAATAACTTTTATTATCCCCTACAGTCTAATCACACATAGAGTAGTTTTTTAAAAATGTAAATCAAATCATCTCACTCTCCTGTTCAAACTCTTCTGTAACATCTCATCCTTTCAGAGTAAAAGCCAAAGGCATTATAATAGTTCTGCAAGAACTGTAAGACTTATAAAGTGCTATGTGATCTGGTGCTTGGCTACTCTTTAATCTCATCTCTGACCACCATGCTTTGTCCTAGACTTCCCTCAAAGCTGCCAGGCATACTTCCCCACTAGGGTCTTGGCATCTGATAATTTTTTTCTGTCTACAACTCTCTTTCCATAAATATTCATTTGGCTTCCTTCCTTAGCTCCTTCAGGGTCTTTGCTCAAATGACACCTTAACAATAAGGCAGATATATAAATAGCAAAATCCTCTGTCCTCTTCTCTTGCTTTATTTTTCTCTCTGACATTTATAACTACTTGATACACTATGTATTTACTTATTTGTTTCTTTCTCTAGAATGTAAGTTACACAGAGACAGAAATTTTCATTTACCATCTGAGTCACCAGGAAAGCCCTGTTCTATGTAGAAGGATGGGTGTAAATACTATATATTTTTTTATTGAAAAATGGATCTAATGGGCTTCCCTGGTGGTTCAGAGAGTAAAGAATCTTCCTACAATGGGTTGAAGATCACCTGGAGAAGGGAATGGCTACCCACTCCAGTATTCTTGCCTGGAGAATTCCATGGACAGAGGAGTCTGGCAGGCTACAGTTCATGGGGTCACAAAGAGTTGGACTGAGTGACTAACACTTTCACATTCATGGATCTAATGCTAGAACTACCGGAGTAGTCCTCCTGGTAATGAATTTAGATCTTAGACGATCATGCTTTTGACCACATGGTTGACTATGTAGTTTGGGGGCATAGCAGCATGCCTGGGGATTGAACTACAATTCCCAGAATGCATCTCTAAGAGGATTCTGGGAAGTGTGGCAGAAGCATACTTTTGACAATCATGGTTAACTTTGGAGAGCTTAGCAAGCAGGCATGAGGATTGAACTACATTTCCCAGAGTGCATCTCAAGGAGCATTCTGGGAAGTGTGTCAAAGGCAGCAATCATTCTTTGAGGAAAGAGTTCAACTTCCCAGGAAGACTTGGAGTTCCCTGGTGGTATGGATTCTTGAGACCTAGGAAGGCACCCCTAAGAGAATTCAGAGTAAGTACAGTGGAAGAGAAACATATTCAGATTCTAAATGGAAGAAAGATTTTATGAAGAGACAGAACCAGAACTTGAAAAAAGCTCTCTGTCAGACTCTCTTCCTTCTTGAAGAAACCACAGTTATGCATCATAAATTATTGGAGCTATCAGATTAACTCCAGCTAATAATTTTCTGATACTTTTTTTAAGAGTCATTTAAAAATGGAATTTGTTAACTTTTCTGCGTTGTCTGAATTATTTTGAATTAAGGGAGGAACAATTTATTTTTTAGAAAGCCAACCACATAGCTGGTCACTGAGAGCTTGAAGTGTGTTTCCCAGTGGCTCCTCAGTTCTGCATGTTTCCCATCCCACTGAGGTCCACAATCATCAAAAGTCAGACTCTCCGAAAAAGACTCTCTCAAACACTACTGAACCTGGCCTCTTCTTAGTAGAAGTAATCACAGAGACTAGAGGTGGACTTTTTTGTCCTGCTATAGTGCTTTCTAAATGAATCTTTCTTCTGTTAAGATGAACAGGATGAGAAGCATATATGAATCCTTTATTACAGGAGGTTCAGAGAAATTGTCCCACTTAAGGGCCTTGCCTCATCATTATTTAATAGTTTTTCATCAAAATAATATTAACTTTCATCTGTATCAGTCTTTTTAAAAAGTTACTTTTAAAAGTACTTTTAAAAAATTATACTTTTTAAAAACTTAAATAGCCCATGAATGTTAGAAGGTGCTTCCTCCTGTATTTCTCTACAAAACATGACCTTTGGAGCCAGATAGCCCTGAGTTTTCATCTATTGCTCTCTAGATTGTATCTCAGATTGGTTAACCTCTCAGTTTTATCTTCCTTTCTTATAAAGTGGAATAAATTCAGTTTTTCATTCAGTATATTGTGTTTTTTCTGTGATAGGGACTGTGCTAGATGCTGTAGATAGGAAGATGCAATCCCAGCCCTTAAGGATTTTATAGTCTATTAGAGCTGAGAATTAGGTATGTCAAAATCTGACATAGTAATAATACACTTTAGGTCTCTTTTCTCCCTTTCCTTCCCCTGTGAAAAATGAGACAGAAACCAAGCTCCCCAACACGTTAGGTGACAACTCCAGGTCACAAATTCAGTCAGTGGGAGAGCCAGGAAAAAAGTTTTGAGTCTCTCCAGTCCAAGTCTTACTTCCCTGTCCCTTTCTTGCTTTGGAGGAGACATGCATTTGCACTGTAAACAAAACAGAAGGCAGGCCTGAGCTTGTCATCTAAAGTAAAATAAGGGTGCTAATATTTTCTTCTAAGCCTAATTTTGTGAATAGTGCATTTTTACCTCCAGTGCGTGATTTGGCATAAAGTATAATAATTGTTGCCAATTCAAACAAAAACAACTATCCTGTTCCTAATGGGGCAATTGAGCAACTGGATATGTTTCATATGCAGCATGTTTTCTAGCTGTAGACCAGTATGTTTACCAAGTGTGAGCCCTTGGGTCAATACATTTTGAAGAATGCATCAAACCAAAGACCCCAAAAGTGGAAATCACAAACCATTTCAGAAAAGCAGTAGCAAAATTTTTCCTGCATTAGATGTATAAATAATATAGGGCCATCAGAAATTCTATTTTTATCCGGAAAGGAATCTCACATAGCCTCTTGACTGTTAAGTCTTTGTGTGTGCTGAGGTTCAGTCTGAATGACAATTTCCCAGAGAAAAGCAGTATACCAGTGGTTCCTACAATGCATTTCAGTGATCATAAAAGCTGTAAATATCCTATAATATTTTAAAAATTAGAATGGGCAAAAGTAGAATAAAGACACAATAAATAACTAAGCACAGGAAATCAAACTGACACTTTACAAAGGGGAGCTAGTATTATTGAATCTGAAAACACTTTGAATCTCAATAGTAATCAAAGAAATATAATTTTTTTTTTTACCAGATGCTATCAAACTTTGTTGAGTGTAGCAATGTAGAAAGAACCATATGATTTTAAAACAAATTTTGGCCCAGTAGTTCTATGCTGGGGACCTTACCTTAAAGAGGTATTCAGAAAATATCAGCACAGAGGTATTTAGTAGTCTTTTATTTCTGGTAATTTAAAATCAGAGCCATCTAAATGTCTAAAATTAGGGGAATATTTAGCAAGTAAGGATGGAAGTCTGCTTGGTGTAATACTATGCAGCCAAAAAAAAGTAGATAAAATTTACACAAAAAGATGGAAAACTGCTTATGACATGTTTCATGAAAGCAAATTGAAAAACTGTTTACTGATTACAAATATGTAAAGGTCATATGTGCAAAAGACTAGTATATAAATTATATTAATGTGGTGATAATATGGGTGCTCTCACAATTCTGTTTTCTGTATGTCCTGTAATGTAGTTGTATTAATTTGCTAATTTAAATTATATATTTGAAAGAGGAAAATACAATTAAAGTTGAATTTAAAGGAAATAATTTTCTCTGCTTAAATAGTCTACACTGCTTTTTATATGTATAAAAAGGAGCCATTTAGAAAAGGTATTAGACTTAATCTTTACTAGATTTATGACTATACCAATGAAGGTACAATTCTCAGTTAAATTATGTCTTCCTCTTGATTATCAATTCTTTTTTAAAACTACATGAGGAACTTTACTGTCTTTTATCAGCTCTGAGATCATTAACTTATAAGTAAGCAGGCCGTGTAAATCCACAGTTGGCTAAGGTTAATTTAGTGAGCATTACATTTAGGCAAAACATCAGGCAGCAAAGCGCTGTGGGCCACACAGATTAGCTGGTAGTCATAACTACAAACAGCTCTTACAGCATCACCAAAGGAATTCAAAGAACTCACCGAAGAAATTCCCCACGACTCTCAGAGAATGTGATGGAGTGCTACTGGGAACAGTGGCCTGTAGAAAACTTCACAGTGAAGTTAGTCCTGGGAATGTACAAGAAATATGAACACATGGTTAAAAAACCCTTTTAAGTGCAGAAATGTAAAAAGTAAAAATTATGAGTACCCTTTTTAATCCCTATCTCCATATCACTCTCTCAAACTAGTCACCATTAATAGCTTGACATGTGGATTTCTAGTCATTTTTAAAATTAAAAAAAAAAACATATCTAATTAATTCTACTGGCCTGTATATGTATATATCCTTTTCTTTACAAATTAATTAGATAATGCCAAACCAACCAACTACTCTTTGCTTTTCTTAATAATATATTCTGAATATCTTTCTCTGTTACTACATATATTTTGTCATACTGTTATCTTCTTATCTGTTTGTTTTTACAGCTGTGTTATTCCATTTTATCATAATTTTCAATTAACATCTTATATGTATCCTTTTCTTCCTAGGATAAATTCTTAAAAGTGGAATTGCTAGGGGAAGGGTGCTTACTTTCACCATTTGGTAGATATTTCAAAATTTCCCTCTAAAAATATCATATCAATAACATTCTCAGAGTTGTACATGAGATAGAAATATTAACTTTAAATTCATTTCCTCCAGGATATCACATCAGTCTTTGGGTTATTAAAATAGAGACTATACTTTTAATATTCTCCTGGAATACTTTGTAATCCACATATCACATTCTGCCTTCTGTGAAAGCTATATATTTGCTTTCTCTCTCCTGCAAGAGTCCCTTGAGGGCAGGATTTTTATCCTGTACATTATTGTGTCCCCTCAGAAAGCTTGCATAAAGTCAGTACTCAATAAATATTTTGTTGAATGTTGCTTACTAAATATATTTTACCCTTGGCTAGGATATATAGGCAAAGCTATCCAAGGATTAGTCATCAGTGATTCATAATTATGCAACTGAGAAGTAGGCCTAAATTTTAGACATTCCTCGGTGATTTAGTGTCAAAACTTGCTTCCCTTGGGCACAATTAAAAGGGTGTTTGGATAAATTTAAAAATAAATAAATAAATAAATAAAAGGGTGTTTGGTTATTTAACTATACTGATTTTCTTATTTCTCCTTTGACTTTTTTATTGCTAATGTGAACTGTAGTTTTCATGGAGAATAAAGAGCTTACTGATGTACAATTTAAAAGACATCCCTTCCTGCAGAATAGATTCTTAAGATATAGAGTTATTTTTCCTCTCACAAAAAGACTAAAAAAAAGGAAATATCTTAGATCTATGTGGGTTTGCATAGCTGCCCTTTGAAATATTTTCCTAATGCTTGTGATTTTATATTTTTCTTATCTACAGGATTCTTCTTCATTTTCAAATGGACTTTGTTTTTCAAATATTCTGAGAAATTTGGCTACATTAGTCTGGAGACAATCCTAGGCTTACTAGGTCTATTAGTGTGATGCTACCTGCTATAACCAGCTTCAGAATTTCAGTGGCTTAATATGATAGGAGACTCTGGGGAGTCTTTGGTTGGTGGATGGCTTTTCTCCAGGTAGTGATTCAGGGATCCAGGCTCCTCCATCTAATGGCTCTGTCATTTTGAAGTCATCCAGGCAGATGGGGAAAGGATGGAGAAGGCCAACTCATACTTTATTGTGCCAGCCTAGAAGAGATACACATCACTTTCAGTAACATTATACAGTTTAGACCTAGTTTTAGTCCCATCAAAGAAACAGAGGAGGAGAAAAATGTAGGCCTGGCTTGGCAACTACCACCCAGCAAGAATTCCGCAATATGGAAGGAGGACCACAAGGCTTTTAGTGGACAGTTATCTGTTTCTCACAACCTATTAGCTAGGCAGAACAAGTTTTAATTTTGTAGATAGTAAAGAGGTACTGAAAAGTTGGGACTTTCCAGGTGGCGTGGTGGTAAAGAATCCACCTGCCAATGTGGGAGATGCAGGAGACTCAGGTTTGATTCCTGGGTCAGGAAGATCCCCTGGAGTAGGAAATGGCAACCCATTTCAGTATTCTTGCTGGGGAACTTCCATGGAGAGAGGAGCTTAGCTGGCTGCGGTCCATGGGGTCTCAAAGAGTCAGACATCACTGAGCAACTGAGCACGCACACGCTGAAAAGTTGACATCCCACAGCTAGTTAGCAGTAGAGATGTAATTTAGAAGCCAGATCATGACTTCTGTTCAGTCTATCTTTCCTTAATATTAAATAGTGATCCTAGTCTGGCTTAAAGTATAACCCTCTTAGTGATTCATTACTTCAAATTGCATGTTCTTTTTTTTCCTTTTAATTCCTTTTTCTCCTAAGGAACTGACAATGTCCCTGTATTGTGGAACTGCTTGCAGGAGAAAATTTTTGGGGGCCTATAGGCTGCTGTCAACCTATGTCAATAAGACACGGTGAGTTTTGACCAAACTGAGCTCTGATTCTTCTATCTTTGGTCCATTAAAATTATAAAATATAAATATCTCAAAATTCTATATTGGGGCTTAAGGATGTATGATTAAGATTTACATGTAAAGATGTTCAATGCAAATTATTTATAGTTAGAGAATTTCTAAACTAAATTTTCAATAATAGCTAAAGTGTCTGACATACTTAAATATAAGTTCTTTTTTTAAGGTAATAATATAGTCTTTTCCACTATGGTACCTCTCATGCATAGGACCCTACTATATGGCACATAGTAGGCACTGAAATATTGTTGAATTGATGAATAAATAGTAAGGGAGAAATTAAATTATGATACAGCCGTTACGATGGAATTAAAACTATATTGAATAATAGTTCATTAATGTTGCTGAAAATAAAGTAGGTAATTCCATTCATGCATACTATGCTTCCCAAACTCCTTCCCCCAAGAACAAACCTCAGTGAAAGGCAGTCTGGAAAAAAGCATATATACCAGTACAGGAAGATGAAAGAGGACTTCTTTTTCATCAATCTGAGCAAACGTAAAACCTGTGAATTTGAAATCACTAGCCTGCTGTCATACAATTTTGGGGTATAAATTTGCACCATCTATGTGGTGTATTTCCAATTTCCCAACCTGTGAAAAGAATTTAAGTAGCATTTGTAGACCTGCAGAAGCAAGTGTAAAACCCCTCTGGAGGGATACACTCACAACCAGAGCTTTACATGTTGAAAGCTCTCCCATACATGAGTGCCCAGTCCAAAATTTAAAAGCACACAAACATGTACAATCTTATACGAGCAAGAGTGAGAAAACAAATTGCAATACTTGTTTTAGATATTAACATTTGAGTTATTTACAGTTCTCAGGCTGAGACCCTGAGAACAATAACAAAATTACTGAATAGTCTGAAAAATAGAGTGTTAAGGTGATTAAATACATTGAAAATGAATAAAAATCATAAGAAAATAAAATTCTGTCAGTGAAGAATATGGTTTGAAAATGTTAATGTTTAAGAAAAAAGGCTACAAATTAGTAGATGGAGTCTAAAAGTATTTATTGTACAATTTACTGGATAAATGGTTAATATTAATACATAGTTTGGAGCGTTCTAAGGGATAAACAGTGATCAATCATCTCTGAGTGGTGAGACTCTCGATGATTTCCCTTTTTTAAAAAAATTGGTAACTGCATATTCTAATTTCAGTAGAATGACTATTTTTCAACTTTTATAACAAGAATACAAGAGTTGAAGTCTGTTAATCTTAGTGTATTGTGGTTTCCATACTATTATATTTAAAAGGAGAAAATGCATTTTTAAGTGACTGATTATTGAGGCATAGTTGATTTATAATATGTTTCAGGTGTATAACACAATAATTCACAATTTTTATAGGTTATATTCCATTTAAAGTTATTATAAAATGTTGGCTATATTCCCTGTGCTGTACAATATATCCTTATAGCTTATTTTTTATTGAAATATAGTTAATTTACAATGTTTCAGATGTACAACAAGAAAATGCATTTCTAAAAAACACGTTCCAATCAAGAAGAATATAAGATTTTGGATCTCGGTCCCAGTTGCAGCGAGGCCCTGGGTTTAAGACCTTAACCTGGTTATTTCTGTAGATGTTTTGCTCTTTATGGTCATTAGGGCAAAGCACAGGTTGTACCAGTCTTACTGCTGTTTTACAAAGGCCCCAGTGTGTGTTCTGTTGTCTATGTTAATATTTGGTAACATCCGAGTGGCACCTGTCTCTCCTTTGATATACACTCAGTCTTTGTCCCAGGAGATTACAGTCACTCACAATAACTATGAAAATATCTTGAGTATTAAAATCTCAGGTTCCTTTTGTCTTCTGTTTACAAAGAGCTCATTGCAATCGCTTTTATTGTACAGTCAAAAATAAGTTTCTAAAGATACCACTGGGGCATGTTTATCATTTTGCTTTGTAGTTTCATGTGGAGCTAATGCTACTGGTATTACTAAAGCTCCCAGATTCTACAGAAAATATCTGTGAACTGTATTTCCCACTTTAAGGGACAAAAAGTACTGTATACCTGAGAGTCTGTTTTAGGGATTTCAACCGTCAAAATCATTATGCTGGGAGTTCCCTGGTGGCTAAGTGGTTAGGATCATGGGCTTATGCTGCTGTGGCCCAGGTTCAATCCCTGGCCGGGGAACTGACATCCTGCAAGCCATATGGCACAGCCAAAAAAACTGAAACAAAACTAAAGGGGAGTCCACATTCAGCCCTCCCCAAATCACACAGACCTTGCCCTGATTCCTGAGGCCCTTGAAAGGATAGACTCAAGTCATCTTTAATGAAGGTGCAGAACTTGCTCCATTCATTTTCTTTTTTTTTTTTTTTTTTGAGAAGCTAATTATAGGATGCTCTTTTTTCTACAGTTTAATTCTGGCTACTGAAAATATTACACTTATTAAATAAATGTCAAATATGGCTTCACTTTCATCAGTGGTCCCTTTAGTAGAGATAAGGACCTAATGGCATCCACTTGGGAGAATAGATGCTTGAAATAAGACTGCATTTAAGGTAAAATTTTTACTCTATCATCCCTAGGTTGAAAAGTGGTTTCTGAAGGTATATGTTTGCTCCTTGTCTGCAATAATAAAGTCTGCTCCCATCTCCAGTACTCTGTGGTTGATGTTTTATCACTGTACTTGTTTTCCTTTCACTTCACTGCATGTAAATTCTTGCCTTACAACATAATATTGGCAGAGTACCTTGAGGTTCAATTCAGTAAATATTTATTACTGTTGAAGTTCAAGTCATAAATATTTATTGAATTGAGCCATTCAGCATGCTAATTACTCGAGATACATAACTAAAACAGACCCTACCTGCCCTTAAGAAGATTGCAATCTTAGAGCAGACAGATAGATTAACAAATAGAACCATGTAAGTGCAGTCACAGAAGTATGGGCAAGGTATACAGGACAAAGGAGGGAATGACCTCCCAGAGTCATATCCTTTTTAAAAGCAATTTAGGATGGAAATAAAAAGAAATAACTGTGGTAGGAGAGCAATGCAGGGACATAGTTCTCAAAGATGAACATTGTACAGGAAACTAGGTATGGTTTTCTAATGGATTGATTATTTCCAAAATACAGGTATTTATTTGAACTGAAAGAAGATGATGATGCATGTAAAAAAGCCCAGCAGACAGGAGCATTTTACCTCTTTCATAACTTGGCTCCTTTGCTTCAGAAATCAGAACATCAGTACGTGGCCCCCCAGCATAGCCTATTAGGTAAGCCCAAAGTAGACCAGCAAAATAGACCAGCCTGTGGCCACTGAATGTGTCCATGTTAAATCCCTGAGGAGAATCCTCCAACTTTAGAGTCCAGATTTTTTCCAAATGCTTTGGCCAATTAATTATTTAGTACATAAACTGAATTGCCCAGTTGGATATTTTTTGGCAATGATATGGGCCTCCTGGGCTGCTCAGTGGTAAAGAACCTGCCTACCAATGTATCCCTGGGTCAGGAAGATCTACTGGAGGCGGGCATGGCAACCTACTCTGGTATTCTTGCCTGGAGAATCCCATGGACAGAGGAGCCTCGTGGGCTACAGTCCATAGGGTCACAAAGAGTCAGACATGACTGAAGAGACTCAGCATGTGTGCACAAACTGTTTAAGATTTGCATCATGACTTAATTTCTCCTTAGAAGGGTCAAAGCTAAACATGAATTAAAATTAATTTGCTTTGAGATATAGTAAGTTTAATATAACTATATATAATTTTACATATTGTATAATTATTAATATATTAATAAGTACATATAATTTGCTTTTAAGGTATATAACTAGAGATATCTAAGTCATTGGGAATTGGCATTCAAGATGCTACCTTTCAAGTTTTACATGATGTCACTATATGTTGTTGTTTAGTCACTGAGTTTTGGCCAACTCTTTTGCGACCCCATGGACTGTAGCTCACCAGGTTCCTCTGTCCATGGGATTTTCCAGGCAAGAATACTGGAGTGGATTGCTGTTTCCTTCTCCAGAGGATCTTCCTGATCCAGAGATCAAACCCGCATCTCCTGCATTGCAGGCAGATTCTTTACCACTTGTGCCACCTGGGAAGCCCCTGGGTCACTATATGCCAACTTCTAAATACATTGCCAGGGCCAGATTATGCACTGCATATGTTGGAATACTTTGATAGTCTCTGGCAATACCTAAGTATATGAGGATGTTTATCAGAAGGCACTAAACATTATTTAGAGATTAGCAATGTAATCTTGTATTATGAACAAATAAATATGAATCCTTCATGCACAGAACAGATTTTCTCCCAATAACGGCACTTGCCTTTACAGACCAGGATCTCAGATGAGGAGTCTACCCTGGCCCATAAAAGCAGCATAATCTGGAGATGAAATTGTAGAACTGATTTGGTCTACCATTTTAAGTATGACACTTTTTTTTTTTTTTTCAGTGCTTTAGTAAGTTAACTATGATGTGTCTTTAAAACTAGGGGATATGCCCCTTTCATGATATAATCATAGAATAATACAGGATTACACAGAAAGAATTCCTTTAAACTCTTCAGATTGCTGATGGAGGCCAACAGAGGTTAAGTGATTAGGTCAAAATTACACAGCTAATTAGCATGCAGGGCAGTGACTGGGAGCCAGGTGTGCCTACTTCAAGTTGAAGTAGATGGTTTCTAATAAGTCTAGTATGGCTCTGGTGGTTTAATTAAAACCCTGTTTTTTTTTTTCCCCCTTTCTCCTTTTGTATTTCTTAGAGTTGGAAAGGCTCCTGGGTAAGTTTGGACAAGACTCACAAATACTAGAAGATTCCGTGCTAATTGGATGCTCAGAACAGCAAGAAGCATGGTTTGCTCTGGATCTAGGTCTAAATAGCTCTTCTTCCATAAATGGTACAAAACATTATTCTTGATGGACACTTCCCTGTGGTTCGTAGGCTTTGGGACTCCACATAAAAGAGCATGTGAAGAATACAGAACAATTTCAGGTTTTAAGTTGTTGTTGTTGCTCAGTCGCTAGGTTGTATCTTACTCTGCGACTCTCCTACAACTGCAGCACGCCAGGCTTCCCTGTCCTTCACCATATCCCAGAGTTTGCTCAGACTCATGTCCACTGAGTCGGTGAAGCCATCCAATCATAAGCATTTCTTAAGTAAGAACATTAAAAAATAACTACCATCTACTATCATCATTTCGAGAAGGAAATGGCACCCCACTCCAGTACTCTTGCCTGGAAAATCCCATGGACGGAGGAGCCTGATAGGCTACAGTTCATGGGGTCGTGAAGAGTCCGACAGGACTGAGCGACTTCACTTTCGCTTTTCACTTTCATGCACTGGAGAAGGAAATGGCAACCCACTCCCGTGTGCTTGCCTGGAGAATCCCAGGGACGGGGGAGCCTGGCAGGCTGCCGTCTATGGGGTCGCACAGAGTCGGACACGACTGAAGCGACTTAGCAATAGTAGTGCTATCATCATTACATAAAATAAAGGACATTTTTTAATGCTTTCTCAACTACATGGTGGTACACAGATGTTTATTATATTATTCTCTGTACCTTCATGTATTTTATATATCTTAAGAAGAAAGAAATGTTTTAAAATTCATGACATTATTCTTATTTCTCTTACCAATGCAGGTAAATAAACACATTACCCTGGAGTAGCTCTGGGTCTTCAGACTTGCATTTGGAAACTGGTCTGCTAGAGCTTGTGGCCCTTATCAAGCCTTCCGTCTCTGTTTCAGGGTATCAGCTGTGAATACAATTATGCTGGAATGAGGTTTAGATAGGGGCTCAAAGGTCCCATTTCATCTTTCTTCCAGGGATAGTGTGTGGCTAGTGCAAATGTCCTTATTGCCCCGAAGAGGATCTTGGGAAACACTATGCTCTAATGTTTCCCAAATCTGCCCGAATATAAGAATCTCCTGGTGCTTGTTAAAAAAAAAAAAAGAGAGAGAGATTTCTGGGCCTCACTCATCTGCCATTCAGAATCTCCAGGTAGGGGCTTGAGAACTTGAATATTTTTTTATTCTTCCTAATTGAGTCTTATTAGGTGAGTTTGGGAAACACTCTTCTAACAAGATATACTAGAGAGAGCCCCTGAGGTAAAGTCTGACATTTGCTTCATTTCATTTTCTTTTCTAATATTTTAGCTTCCTTACAGAAAGCTGAAGTGGAGACAGCCCTCCAGGGGTCGTTCATTAAGCTGACAAAGGCTCTCTTTGAGCTGAATGTGAAGGATGCCTCCTTGCTGTCCACGGTAGATTGATTTCTTGGTTCTGTAGGAAATTTAGTAAAGCAGTGTATATGGGAAAGATTTGACTTCTTTTTTGCAGATCAGAGACTTTTTGCAGATCATAGACCGTGTTTCTTCTTCTTTTACCCTGTTTTTGTCGGTACCGTTTTCTCCTAAGTGTGTATAGATCTATGGCACTGTGATCTATAGGCCTTATAAACACTTTTAATGACCCACAGCATGACATATACATGGTGAGAAGTTACTCTACATTGCCCTAATGACTTGTTCTCCACCTTTGGATTTCACTTGCTGAAATGGCTTTTGACTGTCCATTTAATTGGGCTTCCCAGGTGGCACTAGTGGTAAAGAACCCAGGGGCCAATGCAAGAGACATGAGAGACTCAGGCTCAGTCCCTGGGTCAGGAAGATCTCCTGGAGGAGGGCAGGGAAACCCACTCAAATGTTCTTGCCTGGAGAAGCCCATGGACAGAGGAGCCTGGTAGGCTACGGTCCCTAGGTTTGCAAAGAGACGGACATGACCGCAGTGACTCAGCATAGCACAGTACAGCCTAGGTGATTAATACTGTTGTGTCAGTTTCAGTGGTACAACAAAGTGATTCAGATATACCTATATATACATACCATACACATATCTATTCTTTTTCAAGTTCTTTTCCCAATTCAATTGTTATATAATATTGGATTGTCCATTTAAGTTAAAGAGCTATCTCTAAACATTTTTTATTTGCAAAAAAATTCCAAACTTATTGGGGAGTACATATTGAGGTGTTTTGTTATTGTTCAGTCACCCAGTCATGTTCAACTCTTGGTGACCCCATGGACTGTAGCCCTCCAGGCTCTTCTGTCCATGGAATTCTCCAGGTAAGACTACTGGAGTGGGTTGCCATTTAATTTTATAGAAAATGTTTTCTTTTTAAGCTGTGTCATAAGTATATGGGTGTTCATTATTATACTTTATTTTTTAAATAATTCATAATACACTTAAAATATGCTTTTTTAAAATTCATACTTAAAATGACAGAGGACTATTTTCAGAGTTTCCTTTAAAGTTTAAATAATTAATAACCATTTAAAGTAGGTAAGCTGGAAAGGGAATGGCATGTCCCTTTGAGTTGCTCTAAATATTAGTAGCCCCAGCACCATTACAGATGAAACCCACATTCTCTCCAAATGGTACCAAGTCCATCTTTGTATTCCCAGGCTCAGGCTCTTCTTCGTTGGCATGATGCTCATCAGTTCTGCAGCAGAAGTGGGCAGCCCACCAAGAAGAATGTGTCTGGTAGCAAGCGTGTGTGCCCTTCCAATAACATCATCTATTATCCACAGGTAAGCATTGCTTTAAAAGGACAATAATCCAAGCCAAAAGGCTTTCCTTAGTTACCCATTACTTAGTTTCATTATCAGGCCCTAAAGCCCTGGTGTCTAAGTTTTCATCCCCTTTTCCTAGGTGGCACCTGTGGTGATCACTCTGGTGTCAGATGGAACTCGATGCCTGCTTGTCCGCCAGAGTTCCTTTCCCAAGGGAATGTATTCTGCCTTGGCAGGTTTTTGTGATATAGGTAAGGAATTTAGGCGTATACAGATAACATTGAAGGAAATGAAAGCTTATCAATAATGTGTATGTATATATATATCTTTTTTTTTTTTCTTGGCTGCACCGGGCCTCCGCTGCTGTACTGCAGCTTTCTCTAGTTGCGGTGGACGGGCTTCTCGTTGAGGTGGCTCCTCTTGTTGCAGAGCAGGACTCTAGGGCACAAGGGCTCAGTAGTTGTGGCGGGTGGGCTCGGTAGTTGCAGCCTGCAGGCTCTAGAGCGCAGGCTTAGTAGTTGCGGCGCTTGGTTGCCCCGCAGCATGTGGCCTCTTCTCAAACCCGGGACTGAAACCATGTGCCCTGCATTGGCAGGTGGATTCTCAATCGCTGGACCACCAGGAGTGTTCAAGTTATGTATTTATTCTTATTGCCAGAGTACTTGGAATCCCAAGCACATTTTCTCCTATTATATCAAGAAAACTACCTGCTGGTACTATAATTTTCCAATATTTTATAGGCAAATTTTCAAATATAAGCATAGTTAGAAGATTTATACTGTAAACACCCATATACTCACCACCTAAATTCGATAATTACTATGCTTATTTTATCACAAATCTGTTCATTCTTCCATCCATCCATTAATCAATCATATTTTCTGATGCATAGATCACAGACATTAATACACTTCCTCCTAAATATTTCAGCATACATATTAATATTCTATTAACTAAAATTTAATGTTTATTTATAGGCTGTTTTTTTCTCAGCCCATTGCAGTAAAATTGGCAAATGCTGACATGTGGCATTCGAATTTTGTTAAAAAGCTGAGGTCAGCAGTAGTCTTTCCAACTCTTGTTTTGTGTAACAAACATAGCAGGTTCAAGAACTGGCAGTTTGATACCCAACTCCAGATTTGATTCCTAGTGTAAAGACTCAGAGATTTAGGCCTTTCCCAAGAGTATTTCCTTGACTTTGAGGCAATTTTATGCTCCTTTCGAAAATGGGCATCTGCATCACCCTTCCTGCTACAGGGCTGTCCTGAATTAATCTGAGTACTTATAGGTGAAAGTCTGGAAGAGACTGTCCGGCGAGAAATTGCAGAAGAGGTGGGATTGGAGGTGGACAGACTGCATTACTCTGCATCCCAGCATTGGCCCTTTCCTCACAGCACACTCATGATTGCTTGTCATGCAACTGTGAAACCAGGGCAGACAGAGGTACGTTCTGATGCTTTCCTTATGACATATCCTTTGCCTCATCCTAGCTGGTCCAGTTACTCACTAAGCACCTGCCTAGTCCAGCACAAAGATGTGTAAAATATGATTTATACCTTTAAGGAATTTTACAACTTTATAAACAAATTCACCATAAAAATTAGGAATGTCAACATGAGCACCATTCTTCCTTGTATATATATCTCAATCATGAGACAATTTACCTTTCTTCATCAGGAAATTAACAATGTTTTACACTGAATAGGCACACAATAAATATATAAAATTTAATGACTGATTCCAGAATTGGTCTTACAGCTCAAGTCAGTCAGGATGCTGGGGACTAATAATATAAAATCACAGGAACTTCTGACTGAAAGGGACTTAGGTGTTGTCTTATCTAACCTCATCTTGCTCTTTCATAAGTCTTTTTTTTTTTTTTTTTGCTTAGGGATTTTTTTTTCCATTTATTTTTATTAGTTGGAGGCTAATTACTTTACAATATTGTAGTGGGTTTTGCCATACATTGACATGAATCAGCCATGGATTTACATGTTCCCCATCCTGATCCCCCCTCCCAATCCCATCCTGTTGGATCTTCCCAGTGCACCAGCCCTGAGCACTTATCTCATGCATCCAACCTGGGCTGGCGATCTGTTTCACACTTGATAATATACGTGTTTCAATGCTATTCTCTCAGATCATCCCACCCTCACCTTCTCCCACAGAGTCTAAGTCTGTTCTATACATCTGTGTCTCTTTTTCTGTCCATATAGGGTTATCGTTACCATCTTTTAAATTCCATATATATGCGCTAGTATACTGTATTGGTGTTTATCTTTCTGGCTTACCTCACTCTGTATAATGGACTCCAGTTTCATCCACCTCATTAGAACCGCGTCAAATGTATCATTTTTAATGGCTGAGTAATATTCCATTGTGTATATGTACCATAGCTTTCTTATCCATTCGTCTGCTGATGGGCATCTAGGTTGCTTCCATGTCCTGGCTATTATAAACAGTGCTGCAATGAACATTGGGGTCTTAACAGATTGTGTTGTGTTCCCTATTTGCCAAAGTCTGCCTATTCTGTGCTTTGGTTTCTATACAGTAATATCTAACCTATCTCAGTTTCTGTAATAAACTGTGGATGCAGTTTGCATTATTTTGCTTCCTGCAAGGAAGATACTGTGCTTTTGACTATCATTAACACTTACCTTTTAAAGAAGAATAACATTTATATATTTCCTTTTTAGTTATATAATCATTTAAGCACAAAAAGAAACAGTATTATTCATAACTTACATTCAGTGTTAACCACTTTTTTGTGTGTGTGGCTGCACTGCATGGCTTGCAGGATCTGAGTTTCCTGATCAAGGATTGAACCGGGTCCTGACAGTGAAAGCGCGAAGTCCTAATCACTAGACTGCTAGGAAATCCCCAAACCACTCTTAATGCTTTACTATTTGAGCTTCCATGATTTTTTTTCAAGTGTGTGTGTTTTAATATTTTAAAAACATACTTAACTCTCTTCCCTTAATTATGGTTATTTTACTTCTGGACATTATCTAGAATTATCTCCCAGTGAATAGAATCCAGACACCATCTACTAAGATTGCTCAGTTCTGGAACATTTTCTCACCCTTGGCCATTGTACTCTAAGTAGCTCCTAACTTTATATCCTGTTTTTCCTTATGTCTTTCAGCTCCAGGTGAACTTGAGAGAATTAGAAGCAGCTGCCTGGTTCAGTCGTGATGAGGTGGCCACAGTCCTGAGAAGAAACCACCCATCTAATCAGCAACAGAGTGGTGCTGTCCCATTCCGGTTGCCCCCCAAGTTAGCCATTGCCCACCAACTGATAAAGGAGTGGGTGGAAAAACCAACCTGTTCTCCCCTGCCTGCTTAGCTCAGATCAGGCCACCTGATCAGATAACCCCCTCCTCATGATCTAAGAGGGGCACATTAGAGAACAATTGATAAACAGGAGGTGACAAAAACCCATCTCTGGCCAACTTCATACGGCAGAACAGATGGTAAGCCTACAGCAGGACACATCTGCCAGTGTTAACAGAAGTTCCTAACCACAGGCAATCAAAAATCCCCAAACTGATCAGATAACAAAAATCAAAGCAAAAGTTGATTAGTTTGGATACAGGCCCTTGTTCACTCATTTTCCCCTGTGCTGTGGAAGCAAACATCTTCTGGCATGTGGCTTATCAATGCTGGATTTATACTAACTGCCAAATGTGCCTGGTATAATTTCAGTTAAAATTTTATCTTAGTATTAAAAATATATAGCAGATCTCAACCCACTACTGAGTTACTTTTTATGTTCACAGAATTTTAAAAAGTAGCACAACATTTTTGAATTTGTATAGAGGTAACTATTTTACATATAGTAGTTAAATAAAAGTCATATTTCTTTAAGTCCTTCATCCCAGGAAAGCCGAATTAAGGTCTTCCTCAAGGTGCTTTGTAATAAATCAGATACAGTGATGTTCTGTTGAGGTAACTGCATGCCAGTAGGGCCCAAGAGGGCAAGTCAATTTTTTGCTGTTACTTGCTCAGTTTGTGACCAGGGAAAAGGAGTATCCCTTGTCATGTCTGTTTTCCTAAACATAAAATGGTTGCAGCCATTTGCGCACCCAGTAAGTGTTGTAACTTCAACAAAATGACCAGTGAAGATGAACCATTTCTTGAGTTTTATCAGATAAACTAAATTTAGGATTTGTCATTCATATATGCTGTTCTGTACCTTATCATAGGGGAGAAGCACTGATCTAGAGGAAATGAAATACATTTCTGAGCCTCTGTTCAGATGTGTTTTTCTATCTTACGAAGTGAGGAAACTGTAGAAAGTGCGAATTGAGGGTGGGAGGGAGGAAACTATTAGTGTGAAGTCTGTGTAATGACTAAAGCAATGTTGGGAAGAAATGCTGTTAGAAGTCTATTTGAGAAGAGGAATGGCTGAGGCAAGAGTCGTATGTTCAGGTACTTTTGGCAACTAACTAGTAATTAAAGACGCAAGTGCCAGAGACCCTAACATGATTCACACACCCAAGTCCCACAGGACTAAGTAAAACAGATTCTAGAACTAGGGAGGATGAAGCACTGAATCTCCTTTTGATCCCAAAGGCTGGGATCAATACTCTCACTACTGCCAGCACACCATCACTGCTTTGGGAAAATCAAACTGCTGTCATCGGGAAATGCTGAAGGATAATATGTGATGGGACTCGACTGTCCTATTAGATTGGCGGCTTGCCCTGACCTGGGCTGAACCCGGCACATAGAAGGGAAAAAACACTCTAGAAAGAGAGGTCCTGAGATTTCTTCATATCTTGCAGTTAGAAGAAAACAGTTCAGGGTCCATGTGTAGTAAGTATTGCCTCCCAATGTTTTCTATCTCTATGTGGGTGTGTTTGTGACCACATGTGTACATATCCCCAATCTGAAAATACTGATAGAAAGAGGAGTGTACAGAATTCCTGGTTATGAGTTTCTCAACTTACCACGAAGTAACTGTTTACTTTTGGATTATCATGTTGTTTTGGAAAAGAAAAAATGAGAGTAGTTAATAGGAGGAGCTGCAACATTGAACTTTGTTTCCCAGCAGTGACTGGAAAGAGTGCTTTGCTTCTTAGAAATCCAAGGATAACTCAGAGCAGAGGCAAAAGAGGGCAGGGTGGGCTGGGGTCCTAAAAAATGGCAGATAAATAAAAGAAACTTTGGTACAGGGCTTACCTGACTAGAGAATATTTTTGTGGCAATGAATTATGAAGGTGCTAAGAATAAAAAGAACCTGATGGGTCCTTGAAGAATAGCAAAAACAGGTAGAAGATTCAATTATTTGACACCAGAGGGAGACTGACTCAAGGTCATTCCTGGTAACTGGAATAAAAAGCAGCTCATTCATTCCTTTTGTTTGCCAGTCCACCTTCCTTCCTCTACCCAATGTTTAATCCTGAATAAAGATAAACTTAGTGTTCCAAACATAGAGTGTGTAAGTCTTATCTCAAAGGCTTGATTCTCTCTCTTCTGCTGATTTCAAAACCTTGTATGCACCCCAGAGTTGATATCACAAAAGACTTGTGCAAAGAGGGCAACATTTGGGGCTCAGAGAGGAGAAGTTAACCTATGAACTTAAAATGAAGAAAACATTTTTACTAGATGAGTAATCAAAACTAAAGATGAGCATAGTCAGACTCAATATTTATTCAAGAAGAAAAAAAGAGAGGCTAGGTTGGCTTGCTAATCTTTCGTTGGCTTACTTGTGGGTCTGTGATCAGCACTGTCAGGCAGCTGCACACCCATGCTTTGTAAAAGGTTGGAAGCAGGTCCTGCTAGTCCAGCTTGGGAACTATAGGACTCTAATATGTTTGAAACCAGGTTCAGGTCTACATCCACTGGCGTCATAACAGATCCTCCTGTGCCAGAATCTTCCTCCTCTGAATTGTCATTGGTAGTCTGGGATAGAGGTTCCTTGTTCATGGAAGGAAAAGCAAGTCATTAGACAATAGGCGACTAGGTTGGATGGAAGTTACAATAAAAAGCAACAATGTCAAGTTGAGTTACATATTAGAAAGGAAATTCCCTTCTTGATAGAAAGAAAATGAAGTCTAATAATAAACTATGTAATTTAACAGACACATTAAAATTTGGTTCCAAAGATTATAGCATACTTCTTCCTAGGATAAGTTTCTACAAATTATATGGATTCCTTCCCAATTTTGAAATAGTCCAAGGGAGATAACCAGAGGTAAGGAGATACATTTATAGCTTGCCTAAGAGTTTTAAAAGAAATAAACAAAAAAATGAACAGTTAAAAGTAAATAAATAAAACAGAATCTGAAATTTTCTCTAAGTGAAAGAAGCTAGATTTCTTTCCTACCCACACGTAACACAAAATAAGCAGTATAATTAAGCTTATGTTTAAGAAAATAATCTTTCATTCAACCAGAGTTAGGAAAAAAATCAACCTTATTCAAATGAAAAGATCAAATTCAAATCACAAAAAATTACCACAAATGAAAAACTAAGATAAAATAATTTTAGCTGTCCTTTGTACTAGATTGAAAAGGGAAAGAGGTTGAAAACATACCATTTGCTTCTGGGTGATGAAACTTTTGGCAATGCTGGTATGTGCTAGTTCCTGGTCCATCTGGGCCATGTATGACTTGAGATCATCCAGAGTCCCTTTGACAGATGCTTCTTCTCCAGGCTCCTGTGTTTCAAGATCCAAGTCATCATCACTGTCTAAACATTCAGAGTCTTCCTCATCCAGATCATCAGAGTCTGACTCATGGGGCTTTGAACCTACACAGACCCCAACACAGAAAGAGTCACTTGGTACATTTTTTTGGCGTGACTATACATCTCAAAAGAATTAGAATATTCTCTGCCAAAAAAAGGTGAATATACACAGGCAAAATACTTCAGAAAAATCCCCTCCAGAAAATGATACTGCTGGCAGACATTTGCAGAAAAGTACATGGGCTAAGCTGAAAGATTCCTTTTTTTTTTTTTAGGTGAATTCAACTGATGAAAAATTTTTACTTAAGAAATTTAAAAACTACATAATACATGAATACATTCTAATGTAAACATTCAAATTACATAGAGTTATTGTCTCACATTTCATTCTTTTCCTAGAGTTAAGCATCTTTTAACAGTTCGGTGGGTACCCACACTTTTATTTACATAATTCTGTGTGTGTCTGTATGTGTATACAAAATATTTTTTACACAGATATATTGAACTATGGTTTGCTTTTCTATTTATTTATATATCTTGGAGGTCCTTTGCTGTCAAAACACAGAAATGGACCTCATTCTTCACTAAGGCTATACTGTACTTCATAAAGTTAATGTACTATGATTTTTTTGGCGGGGGGTAAAATTGTACTATAACCCAGTTTTTGCTTCTACAATGTTGCAATCACCATCTTAGCACATGCAGCTTTTTCATGAGGTAAATTCCTAGAAGTGAAAATAGCAAAGTCAAAGGTTACGAACATTCTGGAGTACCAAACTGCCTTCAGAAAAGACGACTTACACCTCCACCTCCACAGCTGAACAGTGCTCCTTTCTCCCACACTTGAGCAAACTGATTATTATCAACCTTTAAAATTTTTCCCAGTATGATGGGCCAAAAAAATAATTCTTACTTTTATTGTATACTTACTTGTTTACTAGAAAGAGTTAACTATTTTCAAATATTTATTGATTATATTTCTTCCTCAAGACACTGCCTGTTTATATCCTTTGTTGATTTTTTCTTAATTGGGCTATTTGTCTTTTTTTTTTTTTTTAGTAGACTATTAAGTGTTATTGTGCTTAGTCGCTCAGTTGTGTCCCAACTCTTTTTGACCCCATCGACTGTAGCCTGCCAGGCTCCTCTGTCCGTGGGGATTCTTCAGGCAAGAATACTGGAGTGGGTGGCTATGCCCTCCTCCAAGGGACCTTCCCAACCCAAATATCGAACCCAGTTTCCCGCACTGGAGGCAGATTCTTCACCAAGGAAGAATCCTTCCCTTCTATACCAGGGAAGCCCAGGATATAAGTGCAGGATGTTTAAAAGAGAGAAAAAAAAGAACAATGTAATACGGGAGCCCATGTAAAACCCTATCTAACACACAGCATTCATTCACTCAACAAAGATTTAATGAGCAACTACTATGCCAGGCACTAAGCAAGGCATCTTCTGCAAAATTACTTAGTAGGGCAACAATTAATAGTTGAAAGCAACTCAAAATCACACACACACACACAAAACAAAATACAAATGAGATCCAATGCTCCAAAGCTCTAGCAATCTGTATACAACTTACAGTTGCAAAAGAAAAATAAACATCACTGTAACTCACCTAAAATCTTATCAAAATAATTAAGAAAAGAATCTGCATCAAAAGTGATTGGAGCCTCAGAAGGTTCTCTGTAAGATTAAAGGAAAAAGACAATTTATCCCAAACAAAACTCTTTGAAACTTTGTCTAAATTGGTGCCATTCTTAGGAACACTACCAGAGATATACTTTCAAAGGAGGCATAGCAAGGAAAACGGTAGTTTAAATTTTAAAAACCATTATGCTTACTGATCTTGTAGGGCAATAGAAATGGGAAAGATAGATGAAATAAAAGTAAAAACTGCACTTTGATTAGGCACATTTTAAACTTATGTTGATTTAGGGATCTGCCAACCTACCACCTCCCATAAGATAAACTAGCATTAGCAAAAGAAGCGATTTATCCAAATTCATTTAAATAAAGTCTATCTTTTTAAGAACCAAACCTTTAAACATAAAAAAGGTCAAACCTTCCCAATCCCTGCTTCTTTTTTTTCCTGCTGTCTTAAAGAGAGAATACTGAACATAAATTTTAATCTTATAAAAAATAAATAAATAAATAAATTTTACTCTTATGAGGCTAATGAGCATCAACACTAATAAAGATGTATTTGGCTGGGCAAGGAACAATTCCATCTACCTGTTTTCCCTATTACTTGCCAAACATAATACCTCTTGTTCTCTGTTATTATTTCTTCCTCTGATAAACTTTTATCCTCCTCTTTTTTGTTGCATTTATTTTATTAAATAAATTTATTTAAAACAGTACATTTTCTGTATTATACATAAAAATTCACATACAGATGTCTTTTCTATCAAATCCTTATTCTTTCTCCATTGTCAAAAACCTTAATTTTTCATTCCTGCTAGATTTTTCTTCCTTGGTAATCCTTTATCTTACCCCACTGAAATATTCTCACAGAAGGAATTATGACCTGGGTACAGAAGAAAGTGATTGCTCAGCAAATGTGAATACTGGTCCCGGTTCTCAAATTCCTTCACCTTTTCCATTGTTATCAAGCACCTTGATGTGTGACTGGAAAGCTTCTGCTCGCAGTTGCTGGTGAGTTTCAAGCAGAGGTGCCAGGATGCCATCTGCTCAGTGTATTCCTGTGTGTATACTGGTAACCAATAGATGAGTCTTCCACGCAATACGAGGGTCTCTGCTGAGAACTTTAACAGGTCAAAGAACATATCACACCGATGATAACTCAAGGAAACAGGAACGTGGCTTTCTGGATATTTTTCTATTCCCTTTGGTATTTCCTTTCATGACCTGGTCTTCTTGTGGATTCTCTAATACCATATGGAAGATCAGTGATGATTGTTTCAAAATATGTGCCCTTCTTCCAGGAAGGTTTAGATGCATCTGAAACCAAGACATCAAGGTGGCCTTTCCCAAGCCATGAACAGTATTGTAGTCTATGTCTGTCCCATATACATATGCACCAAAATGAGCAGAAGCTATCAGAAGGCCACCTGTTCCAACAAATGGATCAAATACAGTATCATTTTTTTTTACTTTTCCATGGTTGGCCATGATGAATGATAAACCCGCATCCATGCTTGTATTTCAAATAAAGTGTCTCTTTTTGACACTGTATGACTCAGTAAGTTCTCTCTGTTTATCTGCAATTCATCTACCAAAATAAATATTATGTGGATTCTCAGGGATGTGGTTTGGGTCCTAACCATAATCCTCCAAAATAGAGAATACATGTTGTGGCTTCTTTAAATTCACTTTCCCTTCAAATGGCAGAAATTCAAGTGCATCTATTCATCTGACTTTTTCTTCTTGTGTAAATGTTTTATTAAATGTGTGAATCTTTATTTTACATGTAGAATCTGAATGCAGAAATGGAACCATTTTCTCAACAGGGCAGCTTTTCAGAAAACTGTACAGCTCCTCCAGACACTTTCCATGACCCCATAGTTCAAATATAGACTTGGCACACACAGAAAAATTAAGTTTCTGGCAATATCTTCAGAGGGAATGCTAAGAATCCAAAAAGGAGACTTTTCGTAAGTTTCCTGACTACTGGTGAACTAACCTCCAAAAAATGAAAGCAAAGACTTTATCTCCGGAAGGTGGAACTCCCGGTATTCCTGGGCCACGAGCAGAAGATAACCTGTTCAAGGTACCTGGCGGCGCTCATCCTCCTCTTCTGAGTTTGAAGCTTCCAATCTACTTAAGGGTACAAGATCAGATGTCCGATCCTGATGAGAGCTAGATGTTAGAAGTCCATAATATTCTGAGTAAAAGCCTAAAAAGTAAAGTATATAGTTGCCCTGCACAGGTCTGGGGCAGTGGCCTTTAGATCTGAGTGATCTCTCTGGCTTACTTCAAGGATCATAATCAGGTTATTAGAAATCTGACTCCACATAAGTAAGTTATCATAGTACTAGGTACCAAAAGAGGAAAACAAAGCATTGGAAATCATTTACCAAAAAAAAAGAAAATTAAAGACCACAGAACTGGCAATGATTGGATGATGCCAACATAGAGACTCTAACTATTTAGATAATTATACTTTAACAGAAATTACCGAGGCAGCTCTGCTCCTTTGTGGGTTGAGACTTTGGATATGAAAGCTTTCATGCTCTCTGAGACTTGAGTTAAGTCACAGTTCTCCTCCTGCCCCTTGGAAACAGACTCTGGCTCTTTTTTGCCAGCAGCTTCCTGCAGCAGCTGGTCCAGTTGATCTGGTGAGAGATCTAACCACCGTTCATCTGAAAAAGAAGTGTGACACTGCCATGCTACACTCACATGAAACAGGTATACTCTCAGTGAAGTACCCTCTGAGACTTAGCGGGACACTTTAATTCTTTCTAACTCTGCGCTCTATCCTGGCCCATCACTTACCATCTTCTGGGGGAAGATAAGCTTCTTCTTTCTTAAGCTCTTCTATATCAAATGGTATTGTCTGCAATAATGTTAAGATTTCTTCACCTGGGCTCATAGCATGAGAGCTATAAAAAAATGAAAGACATGGGTATTTAACGAGAACTTAGAATAATAACCACAAAAACAGAGTATTTTAAAGTTGGAAACAATTATCTAATTTGTTTTTAAACATTTGTTCAGGATACTGAATCCTTCCTCTCAAAATTTCACCAGGAACTCAAAATATAAAAAGAGCTCAAAGAAAAACTGCTTTGAGGAGGTCCCTGGCAGTCCAGTGGTTAGAGCTTGGTGCTTTCACTGCCATGACCCCTGGTTCAATTCCTGATTAGAGAATGAGGGTCCCAGAAGCCTCACAGCACAGTCAAACCAACAAAAACCCACAAAGTAAAGAAAAGAGAAACTGCTTTGCAGAAAAAGAAACCATCAACAAAATGAAAAGACAACCTAAAGAACGGGAGAAAATATTCACTAACCATATATATGATATGGGGTTAATATTCAAAATATATAAAAGAACTCATTAATAGCAAAAAAAACCTCCAAGTTATCTTATTCAAAAATGGGCAGAGAAAATGAATAGACATTTTTCCAAAGAAGATACACAAATGCCAAGAAAAGGTGCTCAACATCAACTAATCATTAGGGAAATGCAAATAAAAATCACTGTGAGATATTGTCTCACACCTGTCAGAACGTCTATCATTAAAAAGACAAGAGAGATCAAGCATTGGCAAGAATGTGGAGAAAAGGGAACCCCCGTGCACTGTTGATGGGAATGCAAATTGGTACAACCACTATGGAATACAGTATGGAGGTTTCTCAAGAATTAAAAATAGAGCTACCATGTGACCTAGCAATCCCACTTCTGGGTATTTATCCAAAGGAAATGAAAACAAAATCTCAAAGACATGTCTGCATCCCCATGTTCACTGTAGTATTATTCACAGTAGCTAAGACTGGACACAACCTAAGTGTCTACAAACAGATAACTGGATAAAGATGTGGTGTGGATGGATGAATGGACAGACAGATAAATTCACAGAGACAGAGATATACACGGGCTTCCCAGGTGGCGCCAGTGGTAAAGAACTTGTCTGCCAATGCAGGAGATGTAAGAGACGCAGGTTCAATCCCTGGGTCAGGAAGATCCCCTGGAGGAGGGCACAGCAGCCCACTCCAGAATTCTTGCCTGGAGCATCCCATGGACAGAGGAGCCTGGCGGGCTACAGTCCCTAGGATCACACAGAGCTGGACACAACTGAAGCAATTTAGCACACACACACAGAGATATATACACATATACACTGGAGACACATATATATACTGGAATATATATATATATATATATACACACACACACACACACACACTGGAATATAATGGAATATTATTTAGCCATGAGAGAGAAAGAAACCTTGTTATTTGCAATAATGCCCTATACCTTGAAGGCATTACGCTGAATGGGATAAGCTAGACAGAGAAAGTTAACATGGTATCACTTATATGTGGAATCTAAAAAAAAAAAAATAAAGTCAACCTCACGGAAACAGAGAATAAAAGTGGTTGCCAGTGACTAAGGGGTGACGGAAATAAGCACAAAAATCCCGGAAAAAGGATTCAAACTTTCAGCTGTAAAGTAAATACGGTCATAGGATCTAATGTGAAACATGGTTACTATAGTTGACAACACTATTGTGTAAATGAAATTTGCTAAGATAGTAAATATTAAATGTTCTCAAATACACACAAAATATAAATAATGTGAGGTGATGAATCTGTTAAATAACTAGGTGGTGGGACTCTTTTTCATAATGTATAGGTATATCACCACAATGACACTTTAAGTGTCTTACAGTTTTGTCAATTATACCTCAGTCAAGCTAAAAAGAACCCTGAAAGACTGCTTTGATTGAAATGGAGGCTGGAGGCTCGGAGACCTGCTCACCTTGCCTTCCCCTCTGCTCCGCAGCAGGCTCCATGGACCACCATCATGGAGCTGCTGATTTAGTGTAACTCTTTCAATTTATATATATCATATTATGAGGAAATGAAAACCCAGAAGAAAGTACACACAAAAATTAATCTATCATGTATTAAATGATAGGCTAGTGTTTCACATACATTTTCTTATTTTGCCCTCTAATTACTATTACAAGAAGGTAATAATCCTGTTTTACAAAGGAGAAACTCAGAGCCCAGTGAATTTCTTTAACTTTTGCAAGGTCGTTGAGGTGGACAGAGCAAAGGCTTGAAATCAAGTCTTCTGATACCATTTTGTGTTCCTCTTACTATAAACTGATAGGGAAATACACACAGAGATTATTTATATGACAAGTGAGCTATTTTATGATGGTGATGTGATTTGTTATATAAGTTTATGGAACTCTGTCTGAACTATTTATAATGGAACAAACCAAGTTATATAATGGACTTGCATTAATTTAATAAACATTTGCATACCTTGCTGAATCATGTGGGTAACAGGGAATTATCCCTACTCTGTAATATGCAAATAAAAAAAGACAGAGAAAAGAAATATACACAAATAATTATGATAAGTTAAAAACATATAAAGTCGCACAGAAATACCAAATGGTTCAAAGAATCATAGGAGAAGGTAATTACATTCACTGGGTAGAGACAGAGACGTTAAAAAAAAAAAAAGAGCTAATGGAAGAAGCTGAGTTAACCCTTAAAGATTCAAGAGAATTTTGATGGGTAAGACAGGATAGAGAAACTAGGCAAGGGGAAAAATGAGCATTTGTACAGAGGTGGGGAAGTGAGGAACATGTTCAGAGAAAGCAAACGGGTTCAATTTGGCTTAAGGGTGAAATCTGAGGCTGAACAGATGGACTGAAGAGTACAACGAGGCTGAAATGGCTAAGTTTAGACTCAATGAAGTAAGGAGTGAGTGATCACTGATGGCTTCTTTGTTATTTTTAATTTTTGCTTTAAAATAACATAGACAAGTCAAAAAGGTAATATATCCTTACCACCCAGACTTAAAATACTGCTATATTTACCTCTAGTCTAAATATATGACTACATTAATAAATTTAACATAAAAACCAAACTAGTAATATATGTGGTGGTGGTGTTTAGTTGTGTCTGACTCTTTGTGACCCCATGGATTGCAGCTTGCCAGGCTCCTCTGTTCATAGAATTTTCCAGGCAAGAACACTGGAATGGGTTGCCACTTCCTCCTCCTCCAGGGCATCTTCCCAACCCAGAGATCGAATCTGTATCTCCTGCAATAGCAGGTGAATTCTTTAAGCATGTACTTTAAAAAATATATGATAGACAAAGTTAGTATTCCCTTTGGTGATCACCACTACCAGGTCCAATCTGTTTCTCTGCTGCCCAAAAGTGACAGCTCTCACAAGAACCTTTCTGGGCCACTGAGTAAGTAGGAGAACACTGTTTTCTTTATCTGACATGTTATTCTCTTGATACCATTCCCTCAGTATCATCTGTCTGCCTCAATCCCTGACATTCTTAGATCTCTTCTGAAAGAAAACCTCCTTGGAAAGGTCTCCCTGGTCAACCCTTTCTAGAACAGCAGCCCTTATGATCTCTCTCCCCAAATATTGCCTTTTCTTCAAAGTACTAATTACCATCTATTATCATATAACGGTTTATTGTCTTTCTCCTACACTAGCATGCAGCTCCACAGGGCAGGGAGAATTGGGGTTCACTTGTTGTATTCCCAGTGCCTAGAATAGGGCCTGGCACATAGGAGATAATAAATACTTACTGAGTAAATGAAGATATATTTATCTATAATATGTAATATTTTGTGTATTTTTACAGTTGATACCCATAGCACCTACATTTTACTTGTATTTTTCATTCAACATTGTATTTTTTAAATCTATTCATTTAGACTAGTGATTCTCAACTGGTGACAATTTGGCAACATTTGGTAACATTGTTGGTTGTCACAATTAGTGGGGAGTGGGGAGTCAGTCCCAGGGGAATTTACTGAGTAGAGGGCAGAGACATTGCTTCATCTTATAATGCACAGGATAGTTCCCCACAGCAAAGAACCATCTGGTCCAAAGTGTTAATAGCGTCAAGGTTGAGAAATTCTGACTTAGATTTATGGATATTTATATAATCTCTGGTTAACTAAAGGATAGTAAGCCATCATATAAATACACTGAAATTCATTTACCTACTATTGGTGGACACTTCCATTGTTTGTAATTTTTCACTATTACATTCTCTAATAATTTTTAGGAGAGGGAAGTAATATGATTACAGATATATTTCAAGCAGATTCTCCTGGCTCTGATGGTTGAATTGGAAGAGAAGAGTAACTAAAGGCTAAGAAATAAGTTTAGGTGTAGCTATAGTTCAATATGGCTCACTTATATGACAGAAAGTGAAGAAGAACTAGAGTCTCTAGGGAAAGTGAAAGAGGAGAGTGAAAAAGTTGGCTTAAAGCTCAATATTCAGAAAACTAAGATCATGGATCTGGTCCCATCACTTCATGGCAAACAGATGGGCAAACAGTGGAAACAGGAGAGACTTTATTTTTTGGGGGTCCAAAATCACTGCAGATGGTGATTGCAGCCATGAAATTAAGACACTTACTCCTGGGAAGGAAAGTTATGACCAACCTAGACAGCATATTAAAAAGGAGAGACATTACTTTGCTGACAAAGGTCTGTCTAGTCAAAGCTATGGTTTTTTCAGTAGTCATGTATGGATGTGGGAGTTGGACTATAAAGAAAGCTGAGCGCCGAAGAATTGATGCTTTTGAACTGTGGTGTTGGAGACTTGAGAGTCCCTTGGACTGCAAGGTGATCCAACCAGTTCATCCTAAAGGAGATCAGTCCTGGGTGTTCACTGGAAGGTCTGATGTTGAAGCTGAAACTCTAATACTTTGGCCACCTGATGTGAAGAGCTGACTCATTTGAAAAGACCCTGATGGTGGGAAAGATTGAGGGCAGGAGGAGAAGGGGATGACAGAGGATGGGATGGTTGGATGGCATCACTGACTCAATGGACATGACTTTGGGTGGGCTCTGGGAGTTGGGTGTTGGACAGGGAGGCCTGGCGTGCTGCAGCTCATGGAGTCACAAAGAGTCGGACACGACTGAGTGACTGAACTGAACTGATAGTTCAGTAATTAAGTAATTAGAGTATCTAGCCAGGCAGTAAGGAAAAAGAATGTTAAGACACAATACTGAACAGTATCTAAGGACTGGATCCAAGGAGAGCCAGGAGGTCTGGGTGATAAGAAGGATGGTAGTACAATGAAAAGATAGCAGGAAACAGTCGAAGACATTAATTCAGCTAATAAAAACAAAACAAACAAACAAAAGCTTTAGGAAGTCAAGAACAGGTCTGGAGGGAGATGTGAGCTTGGTTTCGAATTGCAAAGAAGTCATTCTGGTTGGTGAATGGGAGTTTCTCCTATAACACTCATGAAAATTTGGATATTGAAGCTATTTGCAGTAAGTAAATTAGGGTCCATTTGCTAAAACGCTGTGCAGCACTTATCAAAACATTTTAAGGTCATGGGAAAATGTAAAGATCACAACAAGTAAAAATTATGAACAAGATACATAATTTCTTGATAATGTAAAATTTTTTTAAAAAGTCAATTGGTTACAGGGAATAAGAATCCTGAAAGGCAGTAAATCGGAAGAATGATAATAGTGGCTAACTCATGATATAAAATGGAATAATAATAGCTTACTCGTGACATAAATTTTTCCATCTTACATTTTTCTCTATTTGCTATATGAATGAATGTTATTTTTATAATAATAAAAGACATTATGATTTAAAAAGAATTACCAAACCCTCAATCTATCTTATTTCATGGGAGAATAAGATAGCCCTAAATCTCCTACATGCTGCTGTTGCTGCTGCTGCTAAGTCATGTCAGTCGTGTCTGACTCTGTGCGACCCCAGAGATGGCAGCCCACCAGGCTCCCGTCTCTGGGGTTCTCCAGGCAAGAACACTGGAGTGGGCCGCCATTTTCTTCTCCAGTGCATGAAAGTGAAAGGTGAAAGTGAAGGCGCTCAGTCCTGTTGGACTCTTTGCAACCCCACGGACTGTAGCCCACCAGGCTCCTCCGTCCATGGGATTTCCCAGGCAAGAGTACTGGAGCGGGTTGCCATTGCCTTCTCCTCTCCTACATGAGTCTCTCTAATTTCTTAACTTCTCTTCACCTAAGATTATAAAGTAATGCTGTTCAACAGGGGAGTGGTCTCCCAGAGGTGACAGAATTCATCTGGGGGAGATTCCCCTAACTATGAGAGCCACCTCCTTTACTTTCTTTCCCAAGTTTCCTTAAAACCTACCCTAAGAAGGCATCCTCTTTTCCACAAATTACTGCCGTGAAATTGATGAAAATGGGACAAAGGCACCCCTAGACACTTAGAAAAGAGTGGAAAAAAAAGTGTTAGCTGTTCAGTTGTGTCCGACTCTGGAATCCCATGGACTGCAGCCCAGCAGGGCTCCTCTATCCACAGAATTCTCCAGGCAAGAATACAAAAGAATAAAGACTGCTATAAAGTCATTACTATCCCACAGATACTGAGGTTAGAGTTCTCTCAGCATCAATTTTGCTTCATACAATCTTTAAGTAACATTTATTACACATATATGTAATGTTTGAGAAGTTGGCAAAACAACTGGGGTTCAAAACCAGTTCAGTTTGAGGAAAAAAGCCCAACAACAAAACAAAACACATCCACACACAACTGGGGACCTTCTGAGCCACAACATTTACAAAGTTATTTCTTTCATGTTACTTAATAGCTTTAAGTACCTCAAATTCAGTTTTGCAAACATAAACTGATTTTTTTCCAGTGCTCAAATTCTGACCTTTGATACCTCAGCCCAATAAACTCTTCTGCAGAAGCTCCATTTTCCTTGGGCCACAGTGGCTAGAAGTGCCCTCATGGGACAAGTCAGACAAAAGGGACTTTCTTCTTTCAAGCATCCTATTCCCTCTGATTTTTGCTTGCTTTTTCCTCCAGTGTCTTCAAATAACTGGTTGGTTTCTTTTAATATTCTGTCCAGGGTTATCACTGCAATTAGCAGGGGGTTAGTCTGATATGATACTCCAGTATTACCAGAACTGAAACTCAACTTTATCAAATTTTAAAGGGCAGCCATTTTCTTCCATGTGGCTTCCCTCATAGCTCAGTTGGTAAAAGAATCTGCCTGCAATGCAGGAGACATGGGTTCAAGGCCTTGGTCAGCAAGATACCCTAGAAAAGGAAATGGCAACCCACTCCAGTATTCCTGCCTGGAGAATTCCATGAACACAGGAGCCTGGCAGGCTACAGTCCATGGGTCGCAAGAGTTGGACACGACTTAGCAACTAAACTACCACCATTTTCTTCCAACCCTGTGCTCATTTCTTTCTTCCCCCAGAAAATATATGGCAGGTTAGAATGAGATATGATTTGGAAGCTAAATGCCTGCTTCATCCTGTGTTTCAGATCCACCTAAAAAAGCTGAACACAGCCCAGAACTCCCACAGGAATTAAGAATTCAATACCAGAATCCATGAGTTCAAATCCCTAGGCCTGTCACTTTGAGCTGTGTGCTGCTGCTACCCCACAGACGGCAGCCCACCAGGCTCCCCCGTCCCTGGGACTCTCCAGGCAAGAACACTGGAGTGGGCTGCCATTTCCTTCTCCAATGCATGAAAGGGAAACGTGAAAGTAAAGTCGCTCAGTCGTGTCTGACTCTTAGCAGTGTAACCTTTGGCAAATTATATAACTTCTCTTAGATTCAGTTTCTCGGCTGTGGATAGGGAAAATAACAATTAAATCTATTTCACAGGGCTTTAAGAGGGGATTAAATGAGTTAGTGGCCTAAGCTTTTAAGTATTCAATATTCATTAGCCATTATATGATGATGATGATGGTGGTGGTGGTGGTGGTGGTAGTGATGGCTACAAGTGCCAGCAAACTCCTATAACAACACCTCCTCTCTCGACACCAGCTCCTTCAGTAGTCATGAGTCCTGCCATTAACAGTTTAAACATGGAAACTCCAACATGTGCAGCAATCTCAGGAGTAAGTAACTCCTTAACTTCTGGCAAGTTATCACTCTGCTGCCCTGTTTGGGTAGAGATAAACTCACCTTTCTGGCCGATTTACAGAGAGCTGGAAGTAGTTCTTGGCCATTTCTAGCCTTTCTTGGTACTGAACAGAACCTTCCATCAGTCCCTAAAAAAATAATAATGCCCATGAGAACCTAATATAGATGGTATCATTAAAATAACCTGCCCACCAGCAACTTTCAGGGAGGCAGTATACAATACAGTACTAATATATTGTACAAAAATCATGAGGTCTGAGTCCTCATCCTTGTTTTGTCATGGACGTACAGTTTCTCCAAAAAAGGGACTAGGCTAAATGTAATGGGCCCTCATCCTTTTCACCATTTAGGGCCTCTTTCCAATTTGGGAGGTTTTCTATCATTTTCTATTATTTACTAATAACTTGTTATAAAGAAACAATTGATTAACTAGCAACTAATTTATAAAACAAAGTACAAATAGAGCTCAAAAAATAGTGTAATCCTAACCTTAACTATCATTTCTACCTTTCACAGGCATGTTTATGATGGCATTTAAGCTTAATACTTTACATTCTTTAAAAATATACTATAATATAAGCAGTTTTCCATACCACTACACAATCTTTAAAATTACCATATTCTTAAGGACTTTTCTACTTCTTGGATGTTTCCTTGAAGTGTAGATTATTTAACATAAAGTTTCCCTATTTGCAAGGCAGGAACAGAGGCACAGACGTAGCGGATGACTTGTGAACACAGCAGGGGAAGCAGAGGGTAGCAGAAACTGAGACAGCAGCACTGACGTATACACACTACCGTGTGTGAAACAGGCAGCACAGGGAGCTCGGCTCTGCGCTCTGCGATAACCTAGACGGCTGGGGCTGTGCGGAGGAGGGAGGTTTAGCAGGAGGGGATAAACATACACTTAGAGCTGATTCATGGGTTGTACAGCAGAAACACAACATTGTAAAGCAATTATCTTCCAATTAAAAAGAACAATAAAATAAAGTGAAGGCTCCAAGTTTGAACTTCTGTATAATTCTTGGAATACAGTATCAAATTACTTTGCAGTTAAGGTTGCGACTATTACGATGTTATCAGCAATGTATAGGTGTACTATTTTCACCATATTCTCAATAGTGCTGAATATCTTTCATATGCTTTTTACATAAGTGAAAAATGGTCTTTATTATTGTGTTAATATACATATCTTTACTATGTGTGAGAGTGATTATTTTAAGAGAAATTTACTAGTTCCCTTTTTGTAATTTTTTTTTATTGGAGCATAGTTGCTTTATACTGTTGTGTACGTCGCCGTACAGCAAAGTGAATCAGTCATACATCTACATACATCCCCCTTTTTGGGGCTTTCCTTCCCATTTAGGTCATATAATTTTTTAATCTATATCTTTGCTAATTTTTCTATTTGGTGTCTTCATGTTTGCTTCATAGATTTGAACAAGTTATTCATCTGATACAAATAATAACTTTTATCACTTTGTATAGATGTTATTAATTTTTCTAAAATACTAGAAACAGTTTATAGACACTCCCTTATTACCACCAAACTAGAATGGTCCCTTTTAACTCTAGTTCTTACAATTATGTTACACATTAAATATGGACCTAACACTTCAGATCACGGGCTTGATTTTGCCTGGACTGTACAATTTAAAGAGTGTATAGTAAGTCCTACCTTAAAGTAATCATTCTTTTTCAGACTTTCAAGGAAGCCAGCCCAGAGTGGTGATGTAGTCACAAGGGATTTTTTGGAGTCAGAAAAATGTGGGCTACATTTGGAACATAAGATCTCAAATCCATGAGCCTACATGGAAAAGATAGAATTTTTATTATTAGGTTACTTTCTTTCTATTTAACCACACTCAAGAACTAGGTGACTGGACATATGGGTATGTGAACATTTATAATATTCTTTAAATTTTATGAAAAAAATATGACTTTAATTCCAAGTTTCTTAATCTCTACAGATTACTAAAAATTATAAAGGGGAAGCAAATATCAGAAAACAAAAAATTCTTATTTTCCTGGAAGAGATTTCTCTTCTCACTGATTAAAAAACTAGAAATTTAAACTTGCTTCTTGCTTGCTTAAAAAAGGTTGCAAAAGGTTTCTTATCTAACACAATTATAAATGAATTACGCATGGTCTTAGGAATAGTAAACAGAGGGAATCACTTCATTTTAAGAGTCCTTTGATTAAAAAATATAGTAAATGCACATGGCAAAATAATTCTAATAGGGAGCTTCCCTGATTACTCTGGAGAAAACTACTGCTGAAAATTCTTTGCATATCCTTTCAGAAGTAATCTTTGCACTCAGGCAGATATGTGTGTGTGTGAATACAAATATCCTCCTACTTCATCCCCTTCATCACTAAATGGCAACATACACACTGCTTTGAACCTTGCTTTTCTCTTAGTGATATGCCCTGGAGATGATTTCATATAAACACATACATTTATCCATCTCATTTCATGAACAGACCATAATTTACTTTCCAATCTTTTGCTACTATAAACAATGCTTTCACGAGTATCTTCATATGGCTTTGTGCACAAGTAAAATATATGGAGGATAAATTTCAGGAAATGAAAATGCTGAGCAGCAGGGTTTGTGCATTTTAAATATTATGGAAAGTGATAAACTGTTCTAAGAGACTGAATCAACTCATATTCCTATCAATAATGTTTGAGGGTATTGCTTTACATATTTTTACAAACCTCATATTTGTTATCAAACTTCTGGATACTTGTCAATCAAATGGTGAAAAACATTACTTTGTAGTTTTAAATTGCATTTCCTTTATTATGAGCAAGTGTCAACATTTTTCATAAAAATAATTTGTATTTCCTTTTCTCTGAACTATCTGTTAATGGTTTCTGATCATTTTTGATTGATTACTATTTTTTTCATCTTGAATTGCAGCAGTGCTATATACTAGATAAAGCAACTTTTGTCATTTACTAGTTTTTTTTTTAACTCTTTGTCATTTAAACTGCAAATATATTTTACACTTTCTCCAGGTTAATTGTATTTTGACTATATTTATGGGTTTTTTCCATATAGAAATGTTTAATTTTTATATAATCAAATTTATCAATCTTTTCTTTTATTGTTTCCAGTTTCAAGTCATGCTTAGGAAGGACTTTCTTACTCATATTTTCATAAATTTTCCTACGAAAAATTTTCCAAATTTTATTATTTTGTTTTCTTCACTTAAATATTTGGTCCAACTGGAATTTATTTTGGCATAGATGTGATATCCAACTTTTCAGATGGACACACAGTTCTATCATCCCTTACAGAATAATCCATTTTTCCTTATTTCAAATACCACATCTTACTACATTCTCACGTTAATAGAGTGTATTTTTAGATTTCTAAGTTGTATCATTACTCTGTGAAGAGCCCTTTGATGTTAAGGAAGAAAATTAAATCTTCTGGTTCAACATTACCAACTTCATGCCCAATTCATGGGCTCAGGACTGGGGATGAGACAGAGGAGGCAGCTTGTATCCACTCCACTGGTCTGGCACAAACTTTTGTTGCACCAACTGTGCATATAGACATTCAGTGAAAGTGACCTGGACATTGGGAAACAAAATATGTGAGTGTCTTCCTAAAATTAAAATGCCTGACTATCATTTCACAGTTAACAACAATAACTTCATTTATGAGCTTCATATTCAGATAAATGCAAAGAAGACTCAACCTATTTACTGTCTACATTTTTTAGTAACAGCTTTACAGGATATAATCCACACGCCATAAAATTTACCTTCACTGTCTATATTTAGTTGTCACTAAGGTAACTCAAATCATTAGTTACATAACATGGCAATTTTGGCAGGTAGATGATAAAGAATAATTCTTAATTCTCTGGAGGAAATGAAATGTTTTATTGCTAAAAGATATAATTGCTCAAATAGGGAAAATCTGGTCAGAAATAGCTAGGAAACATTGAGATATAAAATAGGAAGTCAGGTCTCTTGCAGTCTTCCTCTTCTGGATAGGAGAAAAGAAAAAATCAAGGATATGACACCAGTCAATCCTAAACGAAATCAACCCTGAATGTTCATTGGGAGGACTGGTGCTTTAGTTGAAGCTCCAATACTTTGGCCACCTGATGTGAAGAGCCGACTCACTGGAAAAGACCCTGATGATGGGAAAGATTGAGGACAGAAGGAGAAGGGAGCAACAAAGGATGAGATGGTTGGATGGCATCACCAACTCAATGGACATGAGTTTGAGCAAACTCAGAGGGATAGTGAAGGACAGGGAAGCCTGGCGTGCTGGAGCCCATGAGATCGCAAAGTTGGACATGACTTAGCAACTGAACAATAACAAAAAGTCTATATTAACTTGCTATGAGGACACAGAATATTCCCAATTTTTTCCTAGTGAACAATTAAAATAATGTTCAATATTCTTTTCAGTGAGAGAAACTAAATGACCAAGAGAGCTATCTTACCGATGTCATTATTCGTGTTTCAGGCAAGAATGTCTTGAAAATACGACAGGCTCGCAGGTCAATGGGGTCCCGGAGGTAAAATGCCTGGACTCCTGCAGCCACCAATCTGGGGTGCTGCTTCAGCACTGCTGCAATGCCAGCTGGGAGGAAGCAGTGTGCTTGATGAAGGGAGGCTTTAATTTTTTCTGGGTACCTGTGACAGGTAACATAATCACTTTTATTTTATGATATGACAGAGTTTATTTTCCTGGGCTCCAAAATCACTGTAGATGGTGACTACAGCCATGAAATTAAAAGACGTTTACTCTTTGGAAGAAAAGCTATGACCAACCTAGACAGCATATCAAAAAGAAGAGACATTACTTTGCAACAAAGGTCTGTCTAGTCAAAGCTATGGTTTTTTCAGTAGTCATGTATGGATGTGAGAGTTGGACCATAAAGAAAGCTGAGCACCGAAGAATCGATACTTTTCAAGTGTGGTGTTGCTGAAGATTCTTGACAGTCCCATAGACTGCAAGATCAAACCAGTCCATCCTAAAGGAAATCAGTCCTGAATATTCACTGAAAGGACTGATACTGAAGCTGAACCTCCAATATACTTTGGCCACGTGATGTGAAGAACTGACTCATTATAAAAGACACTGATGCTGGGAAAGATTGAAGACAGGAGAAGGGGACGTCAGAGGATGAGATGGTTGGATGGCATCACTGAGTCAATGGCCATGAGTTTGAGCAAGCTCCAGGAGCTGGTGATGGACAGGGAAGCCTGGTGTGCTGCAGTCCACGGGGTCACAAAGAGTCAGACATGACTGAGCAGCTGAACTGAACTGAACTGATGTAAATATCTAGGATTCTTATACCATTCACTTTCCTCTTAACATTTCATCTTGTCTTGGTTCATCAGGAGTAAAATGAGTGAGACAAAAAGAATGACAACTCTCTTGTCACCCTTGGGAATTCCTTGATGGTCCACTGGTTAGGATTCGGTGATTTCACTGCCAGCAACAACCCAGGTTCACTCCCTAGTTGGGGAACTAAGATTTCCAAGCTGAGTGGCAAAAAAAGTAACTGTTTAAAAAAGATACTCTATATGCTAAAGACTACAGGTAGGAAAAGAGAGAAAGAAAAAGTGAAAGAAATAGAAAATAAAGAGAAGGGATTAAGGTGGTCCAATAAAAAAAAAATGAAAACGTTACTACCATACTTTGAAAAGAAATTCAGAATTTATTCTCCTAAAAAATGGTGCAAAGTGTACTGAAGCAAAGCTAAAAGAGATTATTATTTAATAATGTTATGATCTGAACAGTACTAAACATTTAATAGGTACTCAAATTTGAATGGCTGAACTAATACATTATTAGACTGAGGTGTTCTCTTCTGAGTAGAACCTAACGCGCTCCAACTAAGTCAGGGAATCTCATATATTCACCCAGAATCAGAGAAAATCCTGAACAGACTGTGCTCACTCATATTTTCATCTCTAAAGGTCCGAAAATTTTTATCTATGGATCTACATAATACTTAGCCACACTCTCTAAGGTAAATAAATGCAAAAACACTGGGCCTATAACCTTCAAATGGCAACTAAAAGATACATCTGTTTCTCGATTTTAAAACATATTAAGTTTAATTTGCTGGTCAATTTCACAAAGGATGAAGACAGAATGAAAATCAGCACTAATCTAGGTGAAAGAAATGCTTAGATTCAACAAAAGACGAGCAACAGGAAGTCAAAACGCTCCTTGACTGGCAGTGAAAGTGTCAGTTTTCTTACCCTCTGATGCGTCTATTCACAGCAGCTCGTACAGATTCTGAAGCCAGAATTTTTTCTGGGTGTGTTGAGATTATACTCAGTGCTTGTGAGATAGTCAGGGGTGTGGTGGGTAACCAGGATACTGTTCCAGGCTTGTTTGGTGCAGGAATAATGCACAACTCCCCTTGGTGGAAGAATACCTGCAAAGTGATATAGTTTCCATACTTGGCACTGACAAAATCCAGGTACATATGAAAATGATGCAACATGGTTTCACCTCTGTAAATTTTCTAAACTTGGATATACTTACCCTGTTGGCACTATTATCAGGATCCAACCATTTAGGGAGAAAGTCAGCAGCTTCTATTAACAAGAATTCACCGTCATTGTCTTCAATTCTAACACAAAAGAAATTTCAACTTTGAATTAAAAGAAGTGCATATTTGCTAATAATCAAAACAGACTTGTTCTAATCCATTTTTGCCCTAATCTTAGTAAATAAATATATGAGTAAATACCACAGATTTCTATAATTATGTAGATTTCTATAATTAAGCAAAATGTTTTAAGATACCATTAAGTACTGAAGGGATAGTCTATAATTGTAAGGAGGAATTCGAGAGTGATAAGGAGAAAAAAATAAGTACATAAATAAATAGCAGTAGAAAAAAATGTGAAAAATATACCAAGTACATAGGTCTTCAAAAGGAAAAAAAAATCACATACTGCCAAGATTAGGAAAACCTTTACGGAGGAAGTACTACTGGGCCCTGAAAGATACTTTTGTTTTGCCTCATCTGCATCACTTTTTAAAAATTCAAATTTCTGAGGATGTAATACAGTCACATGATTAAAACAAAAAAATACATAAATAGTTATGTCTCTTATAAATGAAAAAGTCTCCTTGCTACTTTTGTATCTATATGCCCAACCCCTCCACCATTGTTACTTCTTGTCTATCCTTCTAGAGTTTGCTTATGTGTAAAGTAGTCAATAGGAATATAAATTTTTTTCTTCTCCTGTTGCATGAATGTTAGCACAATATATATATTGTCCCAGATTATTTTCACTTTTAATGGGTGGAGATACAATATATCCAGAAAAAGAGAGATGCTCTGGGGAGTGGGAACAGCATAAGCAAAACTATGGAGGTGGCACTTAAGGTAGAGATTTGAAGACTGATAACAAATTTTTTAAAAAAAGGACTAGAAAAACACAGTTATATCATTTTGTGAAGAGCTTTAAATGGTGGCAGAATCCAGTGAGAATGAGCTTAATTTTATAAACAAAACAAATGAAATGTTTTAGAGTAGGGAAGTAAAATGGTTTGAGTTCTACTTTAAGAATATTAATCTGGCAGAGACATAGAGGAAAAACTTCTTTCTTTTTCTAATTAAAAAAAAAAAAAACCTGACAAGACAGTACATGCTTATTAAAAGAGCTTTAGAGGCCTAGTGGGTCAGTATGACCCATCACTGCATATATAAATATCAGAATCAGCATATGAAAGGCGCTGCCCCCTCCTTATTATCCTAGTAAAGACATAAACTACCATATTTGTGCCTGTTTATTGAAAATTCTACCATTTATTTAAAAAGTATGGCTACCTATTTATAGGTGTGGTAATAGTAATGGTGCATTATCTCTTAAGTTTACATCCTAAAGTATTTAAAAATCAAATGGTATAATATTGGAGGTTTGTTTTAAAACAGTCTTCCTTCTCTGGTGGCTCAGTTGTTAAGACTCAGTCTGCCAATCGGGAGATTTGGGTTTGATCCCTGATCCGGGAAGATTCCATATGCCACAGAGCAACTAACTTGGGAATGACAAAGAATTATCAGTTCCCATAACATTTTAAAATTTGAATTACAATGCATTATTATCTACTTTGCTTCCTATCCATACAATTGTTCACTGATGTCTCTTTAAATTTCTTCTGTATATAGTTTCTCAAAAAAAAAAAAAAAATAGAGCTATAGAGGAAGACATAGAGAAATCTGTGAAATACATATATATATATATAGGTATATATATATGAATTTCTTTTTTTAAGACATAGAAATTTGATAGTGATTACTTTTGGGAAATCAGAGCAGAACACCCTTTGGTATTGCTTGGATTTTATTTACCAGGTGTACTTGCTCTCTCATAACAAGAATAAAAAAAGAAGAGAAAACCTAAACTAAACAGGTTTTGTGTGAAATTTTTTGGAAGTTAAACTCTCAGATGATACTTTAACTCTTCTTTAAGAAAAGGAAGTCATCAGCAAAAAGGAAGAAAACACAGAAATCACATTTAAAACCTACATCTGTGTGTGTGTGTGTGTGTGTGTGTGTGTATACACATCTTCCTCCCTCAAGAGCCTCCCTCCCTTTCCCTTACTCCATCCCTCTAGGTCATCACAGAGCACGAGGCTGGGTTCCCTGTGTTATATAGCAACTTCCCAATATCTATCTATTTTACACAAAGTAGTGCATATATGTCAATGCTACCGTCTCAATTCATCCCATCCTCACCTTCCCCCACTTTGTCCACAAATCTGTTCTCTACTAGGTTCATCAGTATCATTTTTCTAGATTCCATACATATGCATTAATATGATACTTGTTTAAGAATTATTAATAAGACTATAATACCTTGCTACTAACTCTGGAAATTCTTTTGTAATTTGCTTCACTATATAAACAATAAACCATTCATCCTCAATGTTATCCCCAAACTTTGTCATGCCAAATATATGTGCAGGAACATCTCCTAAAAACAAGAGAAAAGCAATGATATAATCAAATAAATTTGTCAGTTCAAATGAAAGTACAAGCAATCATTCAATTGAACAAACTTTTATTGACTGGCTCTGCTCCAGGAGTATGGCCATATACCGGGAGCTGGGGTTGCAATCCTGAACAAGATAGAAGAAGCTTACTCTTGAAGAGCTTAGAGTCTGGACAACAGGAGATAGATAACCAGTTACAAAACAAGATGATCAATGGAGGTATACACTGAGGGCTACGTGGTCATAAAGTATGTGATATCTGAGCTATGCTCTTCTGGAGGAATGACCACAGCAGGCTTCCCAGAAAGAGAGAACAGAACACGTGCATGTGGAAAGACACAGAGGCGTAACAGACAACTGTGTGTTCTGGGAGTATCAGCAGAAATTTTCAAACAAGTGCACTATCCAAAAATACGTAGAACTTAAACAATATACTCAGATAGCCAAGGGGTCAAAGAAGAAGTCGTAAGGGGAATTAGAAAACATTGGGAGATGAATGAAAACCAGGGCTTCCCTGGTGGCTTAGACGGTCTACCCACAATAGAGGAGACCCAGGTTCAATCCCTGGGTGGGGAAGACCCTCTGGAGGAGGAAATGGCAACCCACTCCAGTATTCTTGCCCAGAGAATTCCATGGACAGGTTACAGTCCATGGGGTTGCTAAGAGTCGGACATGACTAACCAACTAACACTTTCACTTTAACACTTTCAATGAAGATCAATACAACAAACCAAGCATATGGGATACAGTGAAAGCGGGGCGAGGACAAAGTTTACAGTTATAAAAGATCTCAGATCAACAACCTAGCTTTATACATTAAGGAACTAGAAAAAGAAGAACTAAACTCAAAGCTAGAGGAAGGAAATAATGAAGATTAGAGCAGAGATCAGTGAAATAGAGAATAGGAAAACAATGTTTTAAAAAATCAACTAAACTGAGTTGGTTTGTTTAAAAGATCAACAAAATTGACAAAACATTAGATTAACTAAGAAAAACAGACTCAAATAGCTAAAATCAGAAATAAAAGAGGGAATATCAACCACCTATGCCACCAAAATAAAAATTATAAGAAAACACAATGAACAACTGTACACCAACAAACTGGATAACTTCAAAGAAATGCATAAATTCCTGGAAGCACACAACTTATCAAGACTGGAACACACAGAAGTAGAAAACTTGTACGTATCTATAATAGTAAGGAAAGTGAATTCATAATCAGAAACTTCTCAACAAAGAAAAGCCCAGGACTAGATGACTGCACTGGAAAACTCTACCAAACATTTAGAGAAGAATTAACATTAAAAAAAAAAAAAACTGAAGAGGAGGAAACATTCCCAAACTTATTTTATGAGGCCAGCACGAGCCAACAAACACTTGCAAACTACTTCAACAACATGTTAAAAGGATTGTACACCATGACCAAGTGAGATTTATTCCTGGAATGCAAGGATGATTTGACACAGGAAAACCAACCAATATACTATATTAACAGAATGAAGGTCAAACAAGTGTACTGTGGAGTGTCTCAAGAGTTGCCCTGGCAAAAAAAAAGGCCACACAATGTAATATACCATATTAACAGAATGAAGCTCAAACAAGTGTACTGTGGAGTATCTCAACAGTTGCCATAGCAAGAAAAAATGCCAGCCAGGGCAGACAAACTGCCCCACCCACCCCTCTCCCTACTCCGGGTCTCCCAAGTTTCTTCAACTAGAGAAGCTCCAGTTAGAATGCCTTCATTTTTATCTACCTCACATATTAACGGCTTCCCTTGTGGCTCAGCTAGTAAAGAATCCTCCTGCAATGAGGGAGATCTGGATTCGATCCCTGGGTTGGGAAGATCCTCTGGAGACGAGAAAGGCTACCCACTGGAGAATTCTCTGGCCTGGAGAATTCCATGGGGTCACAAAGAGTCGGACATGACTGAGTGACTTTCACTTTTCATATTAAACTTCAATTTCAATTTCACCCAGAAGCAATGCAGAACTGTTGGAGGGTGTTAGGCAGGAGAGTGACAAGATCAAATTCGTTTTACAAAGGTAACTGTCAACACTGTCAGGAACTGGAGCCACTGGGACCAGACAGATTACTTAGGGGCCACCTTAGTCTTCCAGATGAAGAGGGCCTAGACTGTAGCCAAACAGATGTGAGAAAGGGTCAGATTTCAGGAGTAATAACAGTAGGATTTAGTGCCTGTGGAACATGGTGAAGTGAGGTTGTGAGGATGATTTTGAATTACTAACAAGCCTGACTACTAGGTGGATAGTAATATCATTAAGCAAGACAAGAAAACACTGTGTAAAAATTATTTTCGAGAACAAAGATAGGGAATTCGTTTTGGCCGTGGTCTATTAATGGGACAGTGTTCTTGCCAATAAGTATCACATGTATCAGTGATAAGGCAGTCAATAAAATTAACGTTTTACATTTGGCAACTGCTAGCCAAAAGGTAACAGAAGCACTAAAATGAGAGCCAGAATGAAGGAATCACAAGATGTCAGGCTCCTGATATGAAATAAGACCCCACAGAAGATGCTGTGCATGAGTAGAGCCTTGGTAAGTTATCCATGACTCACTTTAGTAAAGTTATAAGAAATGAGATGACAAAGTGCCATTATTTGGCCACAGGTTAGATCTGAAGCACCGACAATATAGGAAAGCAGTGAAGGAATGTCTAAATGCTTCTGTGTAGAAAATAGTGGTTATTTAGCTCAATTATTTCTCTTTATAAGCCAAGCAGAGCCACTCTTAGACCCTTAGCTAAACAACTGTATGAAACAAGGCAGCCTAGTAAACACACTATCAAGACAGGAATACAGAGTAACAGCTGAAAGAACTATGATTAAAGAAGCCAGCCTGAACCTGTTCAGTGTAGGTACCAGATATACGATGGCACAGTAAAGTTCAAAAGAAAAGCCATGGCTTGATAATGCTGAGTATATATTAGTTTCTAAGATAATGACTGTTAGAAAGCTTTCATCAACACAAATTTTTTTTTTTTTTAATTTTTTTAAGTTCAAGAGCTTAACTGAACTTCAGCAAATACCATTAACAGTTCAGGATATAAATCTCCTGACAACACTGAATGAACTGTGGACTATTACCCATCACTGGTGTCAGAAGGACGTTAAAAGTCACATGTATCAAAGCAAAATAAGCAAAAGAACCTTACCTTTCCCAGGTTTATATCTGAGATTGAAAGGCTGATTCTGCCAGATATAGGGGACCAGTATAGGTGCAAACTGGGTCATTATCCTCTCAATGTACTTTTGAAGGATCTCTCTGTGTTCTTCTGGGTCCCCTCGTTTATCTGGTATCAGGAACAGGCGATACTCTACGGTGTCTTCCACTGTAGCAAACTTCATATTTTCCTCCATTCTTCTTTGAAAGTTAAAGTTTCAATAATATAAACCATATAGAACAATGTAGAAGTAATATCCTAGTCCCTGAACTATGCTAGGCAATTCCATTAACATTGTTTCCCCAAATTCAGTGATTCACATACCATCATCATGATTTTTGCATTGACCACATACCAACTATAGTAACACTTATTTAATATTCTTTTAATGACAGTTTTATACTTACAATTATATTAAAAGAACTTTTAATATACAATAAATGGCAATCCAATACCACATTCCCAAACTAATAAATAAGCATTAAGAATAAAATAAAAAATGTTTGCCCTTGCATTATCAGTGGTGCATATAACACACTTTCAGAAACACTGCAATAACATCTTTTGAAACACTATCAAAAGTCCCAGATCTGCCAAAAGTCCGAGTTGTGTTCTGGACATTTCATTTTCTCTTTCTGTGGCTTTTCCCTTAACTGGAGAATGAGACTGTTATCTATCATCTCTATAATCCTTCCCTAGAGAGAAGGCAATGGCACCCCACTCCAGTACTCTTGCCTGGAAAATCCCATGGACGGAGAAGCCTGGTAGGCTGCAGTCCATGGGGTCGCTAAGAGTCAGACACGACTGAGCGACTTCTCTTTCACCTTTCACTTTCATGCATTGGAGAAGGAAATGGCAACCCACTCCAGTGTTCTTGCCTGGAGAATCCCAGGGACAAGGGAGCCTGGTGGGCTTCCGTATATGGGGTCGCACGGGGTCGCACACAGTCGGACACGACTGAAGCGACTTAGCAGCAGCAGCAGTTAAATTTTTAATATTTAAATGTTCTTAAGCACAATCTCCCTTACTCTGCAGAATTTAAATCTTTTCCATTGTGTGGGATAGAGGAATTCAAAACTACAAAACATTCATTCCTATCATTTCACGCCCAAATAATCTGCCCATGGCTCTTGATCCTACAACTATCTGTTCTAAATTTCCCCCTTTTCAGGTTTCAGAGGTATAGCTCTGGTATATTAGGAGGTTGTGAATAACTATTTTCTAAAGGTTTCGCTTACATACAAAAGTACTAGTTCACTATTGTTGCCAGGTGAGGCCTAGTAAAAGAAAAAACTGCTCTGGATCGTCCACTTCACGGCTGCAATTCGATTTTCAGACTTGTTTTTCTAACGGATTAGTAAAATGAGGTCCAGGGGAACTTGCATCTTCTATCCAGACACTCTTTCACTACAGACCGTCCAAATTATCATTTGGCCTTTTCCAAGTGCCTGCGTGCTAAGTCGCTTCAGTCGTGTCCGATTCTTTGAGACCCTATGGATTGGGAATTCATGGTACTCTCCAGGCAAGAATACTGGAGTGGGTTGCCATTTCCTTCTCCAGGGGATCTTCCCGACCCGGGGATCGAACCTGGGTCTTCCCCACTGCAGACAGATTCTTTACCATCTGAGCCACCAGGAAAGCCTTATTATGAAGAATTTAGTGACAGGGCTAGAAGGGACTTATGAGACCACGCAGGCTAAATCCACACTGTATATATGAGAAAACTGGGAGCACAACAAGAGGAGCAACCAAGCAACAGAGGCCTGGCTTGGAGTCTAGGGGCTCTTTACTCAGACTAGGCTCTCTCCTTCACCCAACAAAATGAAGCAAATTCCGCTTACGGTTCTGGGCCTGGGCCTCTTCGGCAAGTCTCTGTTACAGCACCTTTCTTCAGCCGTCTCCTACCTAGTGAGCTGGTGGGGAACTGTCAGCAGTACACACAGCCTGCCCCAGGCTGGGTCCACACGTTCGTCTGGAACCAGAACCAGAGGAAACTCCGAAAGTCTGAAAGGACTCGGCCTCGGAACCCCGGGCCGTCGTCCCGAGGCACGTCGGCGGAAGCATTAGGCGAGTGCTCCTGTGATATCGTCACTTCCGCCCCCACGGGGAAGCCGGAAGACTAGGGAGGTGGGGACCCTGGGAAAGTGGCGGTCTGGAGCCTAGGAAACGGGGCGTGACGGGGCCGGAAGGTGGCGGGAGGGGGCCGAGCCGGAGCGGGCGGGAGGGCCAGGCCTGGAGGCCCCCACCCTGGCTTCTCCGCCCCCGCCGCGGCTGAGGAGGAAGAGGAGGATGACCTCCAGATACACTAGGAAGGCGGTGCCACAGAACTTGGAGTTGTGAGTGAATTGCTCAGCTACTCCAGCCCGGGCCGGGGGGTGCCGAGGAGGGTCGCAGGCGCTGTGGGGACCCTCCCTGCCCAGTCCCTTGCTCCTTTTACCTTTCCCAGGGTGAGGGAAAAGAAAATCTTCGGAATTCTCTCCTACCAGCTTTGCCGGACGTTGGCCCTTCTGTTTCCTTCTCCAGCTAATAAGGGCGTGTTACTTGTGCTGTCCCAGAAACTTGGTGTTTGGCCTGCACTTCTTGAGCTTAGGGACTTGGTTTCCTAAGCCATTTTGTAGTTTCCATGTGTTCTATGCCCCAGTGTCAATAGCCACTGACAAACTCGTGAAGCTAATAGCTGAGTGGTACAAGAAAGATGAATACATCTGGTGTTAACCACAGTGCAAAGCTACGTATATGCATTAGCTCACAACTCTATTAATAAGGATACCAGATAGGAACTATTATTATTTTGCACAGATAAAGATCCCAGGTTAAAGGTTGTAGCATGCCAGAGATCACACAGCCAGAAGGTGGTGGAGCTGAAGTATAAACCTGTTGTCTGATTTTGAAGCTTGTGGTCATAACCATTACACATAACTGCCTCCCCACCTCTGCAACTTAGTGTCAGAATCCTTGAGGATCAGTTTTGCTTTTGAGACTTTAGAGAGCAAGTATGCTGTGTGCTAAGTCACTTCAGTCTTCTCCAACTCTTGGAGACTCTCTGGATCACCATAGAGGCTCCTTGGTTCATGGGATTTTGCAGGCAAGAGTACCGGAGTGGGTTGCCATGCCCTCCTCCAAGGAATCTTCCCAATGCAGGGATAGAACCTGGGTTTCCCGTATTGCAGGAAGATTCTTTACCATCTGAGCCACCAGGGAAGCCCAGAGAGCAAATATTTCTGGCTTAAAGATCCACCTCCCACCCTAGTGAAATGTTGTAATTTAGGAAGTAATGATAATGTCACACATTTGTTAATACTTTATACTTTCAAAAATACTTTCACATCTTCATTCTTGTGACAACTCTGTAAGATGAGTATGATTATCTTCAGTTTTTCAGCAGATGAAATATAAGAAAGGTACACACCTTAAGATTATATAACCAATAGGTTTTGAGCTTGGACTTTCAACCCCAAATACCAATTTTTTTCCTCCACTGAACTGTGTAATTTTAACAACCATACATTTATTAATTAACTATTTTCTATACAGAGTAATAACAGGCATGGTATTTTCAGTCACATCTGGGTTTCTGTTTAGACTCTTTTCTAGCCTTATTAATTTTAGGCAAATTACTAAATTTTTGAGCTTTCACTTCTGTAATATAGGCTAAGACCTTATCTAAAAGTATATCTAAAAGTGATGGCATAGAGCTTGACACATAGTAAGTCCTCACTAAGTAGTAATTTCCTTGTCCCTTCCCACTTCTATTTGGTATAATAGCCATACAAGAAAATCAGTCTATGATCTTTCCTTGCCTTTCAGAAGCTTTTTATCTATTAAAAAATAGGATAGAACACAGAAGCAACTCAGTTAAGCTTTTTAGGAACTAGGAAGAAGAAAGTCATTTCCCAATCTAGGGAGCAGGGCTTAGCCAAAAACCTGCTTTTATAATTAATTCTGACCATTATGAGAGTGAAAAAAAAGTATCATTTACAGAAAAAAAATTGTTGATTGCACTTATTGGACCGGAACTATTGACCTAGTATGTTGTTGTTGTTACTTAGTCATCTGACTCTTTTGCAACCGCATGGACTGTAGCCCACCAGGCTCCTCTGAACATGGGATGTCCCAAGCAGGAATACTGGAGTGGGTTGCCATTTCCGTCTCCAGGGGATCTTTCTGACCCAGGGATCAAACCTGCATTCTCTGCCTTGGCAAGCGGATTCTTTACCACTGAACCACCTGGTTATATTACTTGTTCTCTATTGTTGATTTCATACTCCCTAAAGATAACTCTTCCAAAAGATGATTCTCTAGAAGTGTCAGAATAATGTGAATAATGACAATAATGAAGACTATATGTGTTTAAATGACAGTATATTAAAGGTACTTTTCCCTTTTTGTGTTATAATGATAATTTGCCTTGAAGAACTAACTTTAGTTTTCTAATAGTTCCAAATTATAGATATTAAAAAGATTTTGGCATAAATATACAGCTTAACATTTTTTAAATGATAAATCTCAAGCATAACTGTATAGTGAATAATATAATGACCTACCCATCACCTACATTAAACAGTTATCAAAATTTTAATATATTTGCTTCATATTTCATCTGTATATTTTTTCAGCCTGTCATCTGTGAAATATTGGAAAACCCCAGACATCATCATTTCACCCCATATGCTTCATTACGCATTTCTAAAAATTATATACATTTTCTTTTTTAATAACCATAAACCTATGATCAAAGTTAATATATCTTTCAGTATTATCTGACTGTTACTTCACAACCAGATTTCTCTGACAGACTAAAATATGTCTTAAGTTTCTATTTCATGGCTGGAATCCACATTTCTGATCTCCACTACTGTTTCAAGGACAAGCTTTTGGTTATAAGATCATTGAATGAGAGAAGAAGAAAGCTCTCCACAAATTCAGCTCCACCATTTGAGAAATAATTTTTTTTTTTGAGAAATAATTTAAAGTACAGGATCTGCTGAGTAGGTCTTTATCTTTATATACAAAAATGGTACAATTTATTAAAATCTCAAACTATTCATTTGCTCTGAGCAGCCACAGACAGACTATTGGATTTGAATCCTGTCTCCATCACTTACTAGCCATATGACCTTAAGCAAGTTACTTAATCCTTCAGTGCCTCACTTTCCTTTCTTGTGAAACAAGAGTATTACATTTATAATACACATTTGCATATTAAAAGTCCTGGGAAAACCTATTGTAAACAAACATGTGTAACTTTGTTTAACCTATCAAATTATTTGACTACAGAATTTTGTGGGGAAAGAAAGTCTACTCTAGATGATTAGGACTGGAACACACAATAATTGACCCCACAGTTTATTCTGAGGCTTCCCTAGTGGCTCAGATGGTAAAGAATGGGCTTGCAGTGCGGGAGACCCAGGTTCGACCCCTGGGTTGGGAAGATCCCCTGGGGAAGGGAGTGGCTACCCACTCCAGTATTCTTGTCTGGAGAATCCATGGACAGGGGAGCCTGATGGGCTACAGTCTGTAGGGTCGAGAAGAGTCAGACAGAACTGAAGCAACACTTTCACTTTTTTCATAGTTTATTCTAATACACATGTTGAACTCTCTAGAACAGCACTGTCCAATAGAAATATAATACAAAACACATAACTTAAAATTTTCAGATACTCACATTAAAAAATAGTAGAAACAGGTGAAATTAACTTTTTAATCTTTTTATTTTTAAGTATGGACTTACAGGAAGTTACAAAAATAGTACATAGAGTCCCATGAACCCTTCACTCAGATTCCCCCAATGATGACAACTTATGTAACTCTCAAAGCCATGAAACTGACATTGGTACAGTACTGTTAAGTAGACTATAAACCTTACTCAGTTTTCATCAATTTTCATATCCACTCTTTTGTGTATGTATATGTATACATAGTTCTATGCAATTTGGTCTCATTTATATATTTATTTAACCACCAGTGCAATCAAGATACAGTGCTCTTCTATCACCACCAAGAAACATCCTTACATACCCCTTTATAGTCACATCCATTCCTTTCTCCATACCCTGGAACCACTAATCTTTTCTTCATCTCTGTATTTTTCTCATTTGTGAATGTAATATAAATAGAATCATATAGTGTATGTAACCTTTGCAATCCATCCAAGTTGTTGCATGTATCAATTCACTCCTTTTTATTGCTAAATCATATTCCACTGTGTGTGTAGAGATACCAAAGTTTAATTATTCACCTGTGAAAGGACATTTCAGTTCTAATTTTTTTCAATTTTAAATAAAGCTGCTTTGAATGTTTGTGTACAGATTTTGTGTGAACATAAATTTTCATTTCTCTGGGATTAAATACCTAACAGTGCAATGGGTAGGTCTTATGATAAATGCATGCATTTAGTTTTATAAGAAGCTGTGAAATTATTCCAGAGTGGTTATACCATTTTACATTCCTACCAGCAATGTATGAGAAATCCAGTTTCCCCATATCTTCACCTGCATTTAGTGTTATCACTGTATTTTATCTTAGCTGTTCTAATAAGTGTGTTTTATACATTATTATGTTTTCAATTTGCAGTGAAATAAGTTTTAATATATTTTGTTTAACCCCTGTATATCTGGAATATTATCATTTTAACATGTAACCAAAATAATTAGTGGTACATTGTACATTATTGTTGTACTAAGACTTCAAAATCCTGTGTGTTTTACACTTAAAAGTCTATCTCATTTCCAACTGACCACATTTTAACTGCTAGTGGCTAATGGCTATTGCATTAGACAGTGCACTTCCTGAACAGCAAGAATTAGGTGACTTAGCTTGTAGATCAAGTTACTGAAAAGTATATTTTTTCTTTACAAAAAATATAACTTTTTCCATTTCACAGGAAAGGAGTAACAAAACATGCTCTTAATCATCATCCTCTTCCTGAGCAACTGGATGAAATTTCCTCTACCAATGACAGCCATGAAAAAGACATAAGTTCCCAAAGGTAATGACACAAAGTGTACTATTCGCTTATTTCACTTGATAATGGCAAAAGTTTTGGGGTTTTTGCGTTAGGATTGGTATCAAGCCTTGTACTAAAACAAAAGAATTTTTGTCACATTTTTCAATACCATTCTGGAACAACTAGTGGAAACATATTTATTTTTGTAATCTTTGAAAAACAGTATTATGAGGTAGTTAAAAGCAGAAACTCAGAAGGAATCCAAACAGATCTGATTTTAATCTTGGTTTTGCCACCTATTAGCTGAATAATATTGAGCAAGTTATTTACCTGGTAATAGTATCCCTTAAAGGGTATAGTGAATATAAATGAGATAAAATGTAGTAAATGCTGAGTAAATATTAGCTGCAATTATTATTTTAAGAAATAGGACAGAGGAGATGGTAACTTCACAGAGGGTTCTGAAAAGCAGTTGTGGTATCACACAAAAATTATAGTCATAAAACCTTGTTTCAAAATCTAGTACTAAATCTCAAGAGTTTTTGTCTTAAAGTAAAGTACATCACTAGATGTACTGGTGAGTTTTACATCACCAGATTGTTGTGAGGATAAAATGCAGTTAATATCTGTGAAAGTGCTTAGTAAATTAAAAGTGGCATACAAGTTCACATACTGTTCCTAGTATTTCCAAAATGTCTTTAGTTTCTTAAGGGTAGATGTTATAAGTGAAATATTAAAAAATACTAACTGTAAACTAAGACTAGAATTATTTAGAATGGCTGTCATCAGTTCTGTAGGAATTAGGTCAGACCTTACTGTGATGCTTACATTTCAAATTTTTCATTTATTTTTGTCTCTGTAGATGTATTTGTACAAATGCCTATCACCTAAAAGATTGCTGAGTAGTTAATGCTACAGAAACCTGAGGAAATATAAGAATTTTTATGTTTTCTCTTTTCCTTCCCACTTGTGCATTTAGTGAGTCTGACATCACACAAGAATCACCTTTTACATCAGCTGACACTGGCAACTCAAGGTCTGCTTTCCCAAGTTATACAAGCACAGGGATCTCTACTGAAGGCAGCTCGGACTTCTCATGGGGATATGGTGTGAGTTTTATGTTATTGGTCTGATGGAGTGTTTGCGTGACTGTTCTGGGCCTTAGGATTTGTCAGTTTGGTCAGTATATTTCATGCCTTCCCTCTCCTACATTTTTTATTTTATTTTATTTGGCCACGCCATGTGGCATGCAGGATCTTAATTCCCCAACAAGGAATCAAACAGTGGAAGAGTGGAGTCTTAGCCACTGGACCACCAGGGAAGTCCCTCCTACTTTATTTACCCTCTAAAATAGCTGTAAAGAAGGCATCAGTCTTCTGAGTAGTTGATCCTTAAAGATGCTTAGTGTTTGGCTTAAACAGCTACAGGTCAGTATAGATCTGGGCCCTGGATCTACTCTGCTGTGCTCAGTCCACTAATGTGTCTCTCCGCTACTAATATTACCTTGTTGTTTAAAATGTTTTTGAAAGTTACCACTAAGCCATATAGACTTGGAAAATGTTTACAATATTGTTAAATGAAAAAAGCCATTAAAAACAATATATGTAGTGTGGTTCTAGTTTTATTTTACATATATTTTTGTTATATATACTAGAAAAAAAGATTAAAGGTATTTACCTAAGATGTTATCAGCTGTTATTAATTGAGTGATAATTAACTGTTAATTATCTGTAATTATCAGTTAACTGATAATTAACTGTTTTGATAATTAACTGTTGTGATAATGAGGTTTATTTATTCATTCATGACTATCTCCCATTGTATTTAAGACCAGCAACCTTCAAAGAAAATTTAAAAGACAAATTTTATGCATGTTTATCACCTTGATGCAATAGGTATTTTTATTGTGTTTAATGTTTTGGGTTTTTTTGGCCACAAGGCATGTGGGATCTTAGCTCCCAAAACCTGTACCCCCAGCATTGAAAGGCAAAGTCTTAATCACTGGACTGCCAGGGAAGTCCCTTCATTGTTTTTTTTAAAGGGTATCTGATGCAGTGGGGTTGATGAGGAAAAAAAATTGTACAACTTACAGAAAATTGCATAATTTACGTATTGGGTGTGCACGCGTGTATGTGTGTGCATGAAAACAGTACACCAACCAAGATATAGACAGTCAGCTCCCACAAGGCTCCTAGATGCCTTCTCCCAATCCCAAAGATAACCACTGTTCTGATTTCTATCACCAGGTTTATGTGTTCTTGCCCTTCATATAAATGGAATCCTATAGTATGTATGAATAGTTATATCTGGCTCCTTTTGCTTAGAATTCTTTGGACAGTTCATACATGATATTGCATATATTTGTAGTCTGTGAATTGCCTATATTTCATACTCATTTTTTTAATTTATCATTTTCATATTAGTATTAGCTCTTTATCTTTTAGATTAGGTGTGGTGAAAGTGAAAGTCGCTCAGTTGTGTCCAACTTTTTGCGACCTCATGGACTATACAGTCCATGGAATTCTCCAGGCCAGAATACTGGAGTGGGTAGCCTTTTCCTTCTCCAGGGGATCTTCCCAACCCAGGGATTGAACTGGGGTCTCCCACATTGCAGGTGGATTCTTTACCAGCTGAGCTACAAGGGAGGTATACTTTTTCTATTAAGGACTAAATAGTAAATATTTCAGGCTTTGCAGACTGTCAGGACCCTCAGTTCTCACTGAGAAGGCAGCCATAGACAGTGCATAAATAAATTGGCATACAAGATTCCAATAAAATGTTATTAGAAAACAGGTTGTGGACTGGGTTTATCCCACTGGTTACAGTGTGCTGACCCCTATTCTAAATAGTTTTAACAGAGACTCTTCTTAGGAAGCTGCATTGTATCTCTTCACCCTATAGAACTACAGAACTTTTGGTATTGTACCCAGTTGAAAACTTATTTACCAACTGCTGTTACAGGTAGAGGTAGCTAATAAATTGTATAAGTCAGGAAATGGGGCTTTCTGGAATGCCATTTTTTCCATTTATCCCCTTTTTCCTAATTCCTGCCTGGAACATGGACCTATGGCTAAAGGTAAAACAGCCATCTTGAACCATAAAGCATCACTGAGGATGGAAATGACAGAAGAAACTGAATCCTTGATAGCTATGGAGCTACCATATCAGCTTTTAATGCCTACCTGTAGATTAATTTTTTTATGAGAGAAAAATAAACTTTTGTTTAAGCCACTGTTATAGTTTTTGTTAGTAGTAACTAAGTGCAGTTAATCACTAATACACTAATTCTTTGTTAAATGTATTGCAAATATCTTTTCTTGATAAGTGGCTTTTGTAACTTTCACAAATTCTTCCACATTTAGGTCTTTAATCCCCTGGAATGGTTTTTTGTACAGTCATATAGAAGGAATATAATTTTAATTTTTCTATGTGGATAATGAATTGTTTCAGCACCATTTACTGACTATTTCAGGATTTCTAAGCAAGGGCGTTTTTGGCATTTTGGATATGGCTGTATAGAAATGTCCCATATATAGCAGGATGTTTAGTATTCATCTCTGCCTATTAAATACCTGTAGCAACCTCTGGTCATTGTGATCACTAGAAATGCACATACACATTTCCAGCTTCTTCCATGTGAAAGTAGTAGTTGCTCAATTGTGTCCGACTCTTTGTGACTACATGGACTGTAGCCCTCCAGGTTCCTCTGTCCAAGGAATTCTCCAGGCAAGAATACTGGAGTGGGTAGCCATTCCCTTCTCCAGGGGAGCTTCCTGATTCTTGTTGCATCCTTTTCTTGTTGATTTGCTGTTATCTCTGTTATACATTAAATTTTAAAATATAAAAGGGTTTGTTCCTGGGTTATCTAAACTATTCTATTCTAAAATCGTGTTACTACAACTGACTTTAATGAAGCTATAGCTTTATAATAATCTATAATATATGATAGGGAAGTCTTACTACACTGTTCATAATTGTATTGGCCAGTCTTTTTCATGTATGTTAGAATCTGATTATTAAATTGCATAGGTCAATTTGGAGAGAACTGCTATCTTTATGATAGTGAATTCTCCTAATCATAAATTTGATATATAAATCTATCCATTTAATATCCATTTCTTTAATATCTTTTAATACATTTTTATAATTTTATCCATAAAAGTAATGTACATTTTTTGAAAATCTGTTCCTAGGTACCTTGCATGGTATATGAAAAATTGTATTTTTAATCTATTTTTGTTGGTATATAGGTGTAGAGTTCATCTTTTTTAAGGGAACTGAGTTCCAGGCTAATGTTGACTTCTAGCAGAAATTTATATTCTTTGTCACGTGTTTAAAACTTCTGATATTTCATTTAGATATTTTAATAGATTTCTCATCTGTTTAACACTAGATTAGACTTTCATTGGATTAATTATTTTTACCTTTTTTACTATCATAATCACATACATAAAATTCATTCTTTTAAAGTAAACAAGTGTTTTACTCTCCGACATAAATCACAGCAAGATCCTCTATGACCCACATCCCAGAATTTTAGAAATAAAAGCAAAAATAAACAAATGGGACCTAATGAAACTTAAAAGCTTTTGCACAACAAAGGAAACTATAAGCAAGGTGAAAAGACAGCCCTCAGATTGGGAGAAAATAATAGCAAATGAAGCAACAGACAAAGGATTAATCTCAAAAATATACAAGCAACTCCTCCAGCTCAACTCCAGAAAAATAAATGACCCAATCCAAAAATGGGCCAAAGAACTCAACAGACATTTCTCCAAGGAAGACATACAGATGGCTAACAAACACATGAAAAGATGCTCAACGTCACTCATTATCAGAGAAATGCAAATCAAAACCACAATGAGGTACCATTATACGCCAGTCAGGATGGCTGCTATTCAAAAGTCTACAAGCAATAAATGCTGGAGAGGGTGTGGAGAAAAGGGAACCCTCTTACACTGTTGGTGGGAATGCAAATTAGTACAGCCACTATGGAAAACAGTGTGGAGATTTCTTAAAAAGCTGGAAATAGAACTGCCATATGACCCAGCAATCCCACTTCTGGGCATACACACCAAGGAAACCAGATCTGAAAGAGACACATGCACCCCAATGTTCATCGCAGCACTGTTTATAATAGCCAGGACATGGAAGCAACCCAGATGCCCATCAGCAGACGAATGGATGAGGAAGCTGTGGTACATATACACCATGGAATATTACTCAGCCATTAAAAAGAATTCATTTGAATCAGTTCTAATGAGATGGATGAAACTGGAGCCCATTATACAGAGCGAAGTAAGCCAGAAAGATAAAGACCATTACAGTATACTAACACATATATATGGACTTTAGAAAGATGGTAACGATAACCCTATATGCAAAACAGAAAAAGAGACTCAGATGTATAGAACAGACTTGTGGACTCTGGGAGAAGGTGAGGGTGGGATGTTTCAAGAGAACAGCATTGAAACATGTATATTATCTAGGGTGAAACAGATCACCAGCCCAGGTTGGGTACATGAGACAAGTGCTCGGGCCTGGTGCACTGGAAGACCCAGAGGGATCGGGTGGAGAGGGAGGTGGGAGGGGGGACTGGGATGGGGAATACATGTAAATCCATGGCTAATTCATTTCAATGTATGACAAAAACTACTGTAATGATGTAAAGTAATTAGCCTCCAACTAATAAAAATAAATGGGAGAAAAAAAAAATAAAGTAAACAAGTGTTTTATAGTATATTCACTGTTGTGTAAACTATCCTAATTCCAGGACATTTTCATCATTCAAAAAGAAACCCTGTCTCCATTAGTAATTACTCTCCACTTCTCTCTCCATCTTGCCCCTGGCAACTACTAATATGCTTTCTGTCTTTATGTATTTGCCTATATTTCATATAAATGAAGCATATACTGTGTCACCTATTATATCTGGCTTATTTCATCTAGCATGTATCCAGGTTTTATCCATGTTAGAGCATATGCCAGTACTTCTTTTTTACTGATGAATATAATTTCATTGCATTGATATACCAATTTTGTTTATCCATCAGATGATGGACTTTTGGGTTGGTTCATTTTGTTGCCATTATGAATAATGCTACTATGAACCTTTGTGTATGAGTTTTTCTGTCGACATGTTTTGAATATTCTTAGGTATATCCCTTAGGAGTGGAATTGCTGGGTGATATAAAAACTTTATGTTTAATCTTTTGAAGAATACATTTCTCTTTGAAATTTTTTTTTCTTTTTTTTCTCTTTGAAATTTATACCTATAATTGTGATTTTGTTCAAGTTTCCTGGTTAGTATACAAATAATGTTGATATTGTCCTTGAATTACACAAAGATTTCATTACGGTTTTCACATGTATGTCAGAGCAGGTTATGCCTTTGAAATCCATTATTTTGTTAGCAAGGTGTCTTAGTTAATGAAATTCAAGTTTTGTGATCAGTTGCTATTACTGCATACTGTGTTTTCTTAATAACTTGAAACAACCTCCAACTTAGAGAAAAGTTACAAGTATAGTAAAAAGAACATTCGTACCTTGATATCCATAAAGGACTGATTCCAGGACCCCCCCGGCCCATGAATACCAAAATCCATGGATGCTCAAGACTCTTATATAAAATGGCACTGTATTTGCATATTACCTATGCACATCCTTCTATACACTTTAAATCCTCTCTAGATTATTTAAAATACCTAATACAATGTAAACGGGTTTTACATTTACAAACCCATGGATATGGAAGACAAACTGTTTTTTTCCTGAATGGTTTGAGAGTAAGTTACTGATATGATACTTGCACCAAACATTTTAGTGTGTATTTCCTTCAAACAAGGACACTCTATGTAACTAAAGAGCAAGCATCAAATTCAGGAAATTAACAGTGCTACCATCTAATACATAGATTCCATTAAAGTTTCACTAGTTGTCCCAATAATATTTTTCATAGCAAAATCTTATATCACATTGTCATGTCTCTTTAGTCTCCCTCAATCTGGAACAGTTCTTCAATCTATGATACCCAAGAAATGAGCTTGCTTTTCTCATCTCATTCTATTAGGTAGCACATAATTCCCATTATTTTGATGTTGTTCAATTTAATCACTTAATGTGACTTTCCTTTGCATTTAAAAGGATTTTATGAGGAGGTACATTGAAATTATGTAGCTACTATCCTATTATACAGTGGAAGTGAGAAATAGATTTAAGGGACTAGATCTGATAGACAGAGTGCCTGATGAACTATGGACAAAGGTTCATGACATTGTATAGGAGACAGGGATTAAGACCATCCCCATGGAAAAGAAATGCAAAAAAGCAAAATGGCTGTCTGAGGAGGCCTTACAAATTGCTGCGAAAAGAAGAGAAGCAAAGAGCAAAGGAGAAAAGCAAAGATATACCCATTTGAATGCAGAGTTCCAAAGAATAGCCAGGAGAGATAAGAAAGCCTTCCTCAGCGATCAATGCAAAGAAATAGAGGAAAACAACAGAATGGGAAAGACTAGAGATGTCTTCAAGAAAATTAGAGATACCAAGGGAACATTTCATGCAAAGATGGGCTCGAAGAACGACAGAAATGGTATGGAGCTAACAGAAGCAGAAGATATTAAGAAGAGGTGGCAAGAATACACAGAAAAACTGTACAAGAAAGATCTTCATGACCCAGATAATCACGATGGTATGATCACTCACCTAGAGCCAGACATCCTGGAATGTGAAGTCAAGTGGACCTTAGGAAGCATCACTACGAACAAAGTTAGTGGAGGTGATGGGATTCCAGTTGAGCTATTTGAAATCCTAAAAGATGATGTTGTGAAAGTGCTGCACTCAATATGCCAGCAAATTTGGAAAACTCAGCAGTGGCCACAGGACTGGAAAAGGTCAGTTTTCATTCCAATCCCAAAGAAAGGCAATGCCAAAGAATGCTCAAACTACCACACAATTGCACTCATCTCACATGCTGGTAAAGTGATGCTCAAAATTCTCCAAGCCAGGCTTCAGCAATACGTGAACCGTGAACTTCCAGATGTTCAAGCTGGTTTTAGAAAAGGCAGAGGAACCAGAGATCAAATTGCCAACATATGCTGGATCATCAAAAAAGCAAGAGAGTTCCAGAAAAGCATCTATTTCTGCCTTATTGACTATGCCAAAGCCTTTGACTGTGTGGGTCACAATAAACTATGGAAAATTCTCGAAGAGATGGGAATACCAGACCACCTGACCTGTCTCCTGAGAAATCTGTATGCAGGTTAAGGAGCAACAGCTGGAACTGGACATGGAACAACAGACTGGTTCCAAATAGGAAAGGGAGTACATCAAGGCTGTATATTGTCACCCTGCTTATTTAACTTATATGCAGAGTACGTCATCAGAAACGCTGGGCTGGATGAAGCACAAGCTGGAATCAAGATTGCCGGGAGAAATATCAATAACCTCAAATATGCAGATGACACCACCCTTATGGCAGAAAGTGAAGAGGAGCTAAAGAGCCTCTTGATGAAGGTGAAGGAGGAGAGTGAAAAAGTTGGCTTAAAGCTCAACATTCAGAAAACTAAGATCATGGCATCCGGTCCCATCACTTCATGGCAAATAGATGGGGAAACAGTGGAAACAGTGTCAGACTTTATTTTGTGGGGCTCCAAAATCACTGCAGATGGTGATTACAGCCATGAAATTAAAAGACGCTTACTCCTTGGAAGGAAAGTTAGGACCAACCTGGATAACATATTTAAAAGCAGAGACATTACTTTGTCCACAAAGGTCCGTCTAGTCAAGGCTATGGTTTTTCCAGTAGTCATGTATGGATGTGAGAGTTGGACAGTGAAGAAAACTGAGCGCCAAAGAATGATGCTTTTGAACTGTGGTGTTGGAGAAGACGCCTGAGAGTCCCTTGGACTGCAAGGAGATCCAACCAGTCCATCCTAAAGGAGATCAGTCCTGGGTGTTCATTGGAAGGACTGATGTTGAAGCTGAAGCTCCAATACTTTGGCCACCTCATGTGAAGAGTTGACTCATTGGAAAAGACCCTGATGCTGGGAAGAATTGGGGGCAGGAGGAGAAGGGAATGACAGAGGATGGGATGGCTGGATGGCGTCACCAACTCGATGGACATGGGTTTGGGTGGACTGCGGGAGTTGGTGATGGACAGGGATGCCTGGCATGCTGCCGTTCATGGGGTCACAGATAGTCGGACACGACTGAGCGACTGAACTGAACTGAACTATTCCTCCTCTAACTTTCAGTTTATGGTTTACATCAGTGTACACTCAAGGATTCCTATTTTGTTCAGTTAGTTATAATACATAGTTATCATTATTTATTTTGAAGTTCCAATTATCCCAGATTTGACCAGTAAGAGTTCCCTTCAAGCTGGTTTCTGTGCCATTTTGACATGTTCCCATCATTCTTTGAGTATTTCCTTACTGCCTTGCACAAGATATCCAGGCTTATTTTGTATTTTCTTTGCCCCAGCCATGGATCAGCCACTTCTCCAGTGAGCCCTAATTCCTTTTAGTGACATGTTTAGAAACAAGATTTGGGTGCTAAGTGTGCTTACTGCTTTTTAGGTGTCACAGATTCCTAAAACCTCCCAGTGGACAGAACTAGGGAATAGAAATATTCTTCCTATTCCACTGTGAAATGACCCATTTCATTCTAGTTTTTTTCCTTTTGCAAATTTGTAACCTCTTTCTCTGTTAGAATATGGTTCTCCTTATAATTAATTATTATTTGATTAATCCCCCTAAACATAACCAGTTCCCCACTAATTCACTGCCTCCTAATCTCTGCAAATGCACTTCTCACTCCACATATGTTTCAACACCCTGTGCTGGGTCATTGCCCCTTGCACCCTCCCACCCACTGAATGATCTCATCCTGCTCAGTCAGACACCCAGTGGTGTCCTCGCTTCCATAGAGTCACCCTCCTCACACTGGACTGTCACCCTGTGTGGGACTGCCTGCTCCCTGTATGGTAACTTCCCTCTCTTAAATGTGGTTCTGACATTATAAGCTGACTGCTCTTCCACATGGACATCCTCCTCATCTCACTTGTGCTCCATCACTCTGCAGCAAACTACTTCCCATGCAAACACCCACTCTGACAGATTACATTTTCAAAAGCCATGCTAATATATATCCCATCTAATGTGCTCTTCTTACAAGATACTAATACTCCTCCATTGAGAGATAGACTCTGTGTTCTTTCCCCTTGATCCTGGAATCAACTGTTTAACTGCGTCAACATGCAGAATGCAGTGAAAGTGATGCATGATTTTTTAGGTTAGAAAGCAACACAGCTTCTATCTGGCTCTTTTTCTGTCTCTCTCTGTATGCTTAACCTTGAAATTCAGCCACTGTATTTGGGGAACATTTAAACTACATGGAAAGGCCCAGGTAGTGAGAAACTGAAACCCCAGCTGAAAGCCAGTATCAACTGCTAGACATTTGAGTGAATAAGCACTCAGATACTTTCAGCTCCAAGCCTTTGAGCTTTTCAACTGGTATCTCACCTGCGAAGAAGAGACAAGCCATTCCTGCTGTGAGCTATGTAAATTCCAGACACATAGAAACCTGGAGAGATAATACATGATTATTGCTATTTTGAGCCATTTAGTCCTGGAGTAATTTGGTACACTGCCAAAGTAATTAGAACACCCTTCTCACACTGCTTAGGGTCAGAAAAACTGCTTAGATGTTCTCTTTATCTCTTTTAGGCTCCTACTATACAAGAGGCCATCTTCCTACACAGATGCCCTTCTTACTGTGCTTGGGTTTTAGTGGCTTATACCAGGCTGTCTTCCCAGGTTGATGCTTTCCTTATTCTGTTCTGGCTTTGAAACTCCATGCTGACTGTCTCTTGAGGCATTGGTTAACAGGCAGCATATACCTATAATCCCTGAGAGAAAAGAAACTCATAAGGTAGGCCCCTATTTACCCTGGCTCCCTGCCTGGGAATAATTTTCTGACTGTGAAGTTGTAAGACAGAGTCCAAACAAAGCATAGTGGTCCCATTTTGCTGAGTAACAGAGATCAGAATTCTGGGCAGATGAAGCAGTTAGAATCTTTAGGACACGAGGCGATAAAGAACACCAGAAGATAAATAAGTGGGTAAATACAAAAGTCTATATTATTTGGTGATTTCTCTAAGGGATAACTAGCTGAATAAAGCCAAAAAGTGCAAGATGGAGTTTATCTTTATGGAAGTAAAAGATGAGACAAATACAGCTCAAAGGATGGGTGAATATAAACAGAAGTGTAGCATTATAAAGTTACTACATTTGTGTCAGGTATCAAGAGAGAGAAGTGGAAAGTATATGAAGAGGGAGGTATGAAGTGGTAAAATGTTGACTGACTAGACCTTGATAGGTTAAGAATGCACATTATTAGCCCTAGAGCAAACATTAAAAACTTTTAAGAATAAGCTAACATGCCAATGGGAAAAATAAAATGGAATAGTAACAAAATTTGATTAACCTGGAAAAAGACAGGAAAGGAAAAGAATAAGGACCCACCTCCCAAAACGGGACAAATGGAAAAGTAATAGCAAGATGGTAGATTTCAATCCAACCATATCAACAATTAAAACAAATGTAAATAGAATGGGTAAAAAATGGGTAAAATGCAGAATGGATTAAAAAAAGACTCAACTGCTAAGTCACTTAATCATGTCCAGCTCTTTGCAACCCTATGGATTGTAGCCTGCCAGGCTCCTCTGTCCATGTGATTCTCTAGGCAAGAATATTGGAGTGTGTTGCCATGCCCTCCTCCAGGAGATCTTCCTGACCCAGGAATCAAACTTGCATCTCTTATGTCTCCTGTGTTGGCAGGCAGGTTCTTTACCATTAGTGCCACCTGGGAAGCCCATATATTATATGGAAGAGATTAACTCTAAATATAAAGACACAAATAGGTTAAAATTAAAAGGACAGAGAAAGTTATACACAGAATAAGCTGACAAGGTTGTATTAATATGAGACAACATAAACCTAAAGACACATAGTTGATCACTGGGAAAGAAGAATATCTTTTAGTGATAAAAAGGCAGTTTGGGGACCTCCCTGGAGAGTCTGGTGGTTGAGACTCCATGCTTCCACTGCAGGGGGCACAAACTAAGACTCTATATGCTGTGTGGCCAAAAACAAACAAACAAACAAAAATCTGTTTAAAACAAAATGTAGTAACACTTAGGGCAGTTTGCCTTAGCTGAAGCTGCCATACTGAATACCACAGACTGTGTGGCTTAAACAACAGATACTTATTTTCTCACAGTTCTGGAGGCTAGAAATCCAAACTCAAGATGCCATCAGGGCTGATTTCTGATGAGGCTACACTTGGTGGCTTACTGTATCCTATATAACTTTCTCCTGGGCACGAGCATAGGTAGAGAGATCTCTGGTTCTCTTCCTCTTCTTATAAGAACACTAGTTATATCAGATTAGGGCTCCATCCTTGGGACCTCATTTTACCTTAATTTCCACCTTAAAGGCAGTAACTCGAAATAGCATCACGTTACAGATGAGGGCTTCAACATAGGAATTTGAGAGGACACAGTTCAGTCCATAACACAGTATACCAGGAAGATATAACAATTCTAAATAAATAAACATCTAATAGAGTCTCAAAGTGTATGAAGAGAAACTGATAAAGAGAAGATTAGGTGAAACCAAAATTGTTAGAGATTTTAGTTATTAATAAAAACAATTAGAAAATCAGAAATAAATAAATAAAAGATCTGATCGTATACCCAACAAATGTAGAGTACATATCCTTCTCAAGAGCATATGGAATGCTCACAAGGACAGACTGTATGATGGACCATAAAATATCTCAATATTGTTCAAAAATTAAATCGTACAGCATATGCTGTCTGATTACAATAGATTTAATAGACATCAATAACAATAAAATACCTGTAACAGTTCCCAAATATTTGGAAATTAAACAACACTGCTCTAAATATTAAATTTCAAAGAAAATTAGAGAATATTCTGCAAGTACATGATAATAAAACCACAAAACATCCAAATTTATGGAAGCAGCTAAAGCAGTCCTTATAAAGGTGTCTATAGCTTTAAATATTTATTTAAGAAAAGAGGAAGGCTTTAAAATGAATCACCTAAGTTTCTACCTTAAGATGCTAGGAAAGAAGAGTAAATTAAACCCAAAGTAGAATGAAAGAAATAATTAAAAGCAAAATCAATGAAATAGAAAATAGGTAAATGAAAGAGAAAATGAACAAGTTCAAGAGTTTTACCCTTTGAAAAGATTAATAATAAGCCCTCTAGAGGTATTAGTCAAGGAAAAGCAAGAAAATGCAAATTATAAATATCGGGAATGAAAAAGGAGATGTCACTACAAATTCTACAGACATTAAGTAAAAGACTATTAACATAATATAAACAATTTTATGCCAATAAATTCTGTGATTTAGAAGAAATGGACAAAGCCCTTAAAAATCTGAACAGCAGTAAAACTCTTAAACTGAATCCATCTATTCTCACAGAGAAAGCTCCAGGCTCAAATGGAAGAACATACATTTGTGGAAGAAATAACAGTCACACAAATACTTTATAGATCAGTGTACTACTGATGTCAAAACCTGACAAAGGCAATATAATAGGAGAAAATTCTGAGGTGGAACTTGTAAATAGTATGACAGAGTGAGTATCCCTAAAAGCAACAACAAACTGGATGTAATGGTCAAAAGCAATCTTTTCTGGATTCTGAAAATTAACTAAGGTACACAGAAAATGGAGGAGCAGTTATTCATCAAAATCAATAAAACTTTGAGTTAGGAACACTAAAAATCTGCAACTTAAAAGGGTGCTGTGCTCAGTTACTCAGTCACGTCCGACTTCTTGTGACCCCATGGACTGCAGCTGGCCAGGCTCCTCTGTCCATGGAATTCTCCAGGCAAGAATACTGGAGTGGGTCGCCATGCCCTCCTCCAGGGGATCGTCCCAACTCAGGGATTGAACCCAAGTTTCCTGCATTGCAGGTGGATTCTTTACCAACTGAGCCACCAGGAAAACCCAAGAGTAAGGAGTGGGTAGCCTATCCCTTCTCCAGGGGATCTTCCCTACCCAGGAAGCAAATGGGGTCTCTCCTGCATTTCAGGCAGATTCTTCACCTGCTGCACTAGCAAGGAAGCCCCTGAAAACTAGCAGTTTCATTACCAGAGAGGTCTCAGTAGATTTGGAATGGAACTTGGATGGGCTTTATATCCAACAGCATTTTTAACAACAGTAGCACACTCAGTGGCATATGGAGAAGGAAAAACAGTGGCTCAGATAGTCTGAAGTTTCAATACTAACTGGGGCAAAAAGTGGATTGGCAGACTATCCAGAAATTTATCAAGCAGGTCTGGGAAATAAGGATAGGAGGCCCTAATAAAGTCCACATATCCATCAGGAAAGAAGAGAGAGGGCCCAACTGTGCACACATCCCTGGTTGATAGAGTTCGCACACAAATGCAAAGGAGTTACAAGACGGCACAGAAATTAAGAGCCATAAAACTGCTTGAATTTGAACACGAAGTAAACTTTAAGACAGAAAATACCATGAGAAAAAAGGACATTTCCATAATGATAAAAAGGCCAATTCTTTAGGTAAATAAAATAGTTATAAATGTATATACACCTAACAATGAAGCCTTAAAGTATATGAAGCAAAATTGCAGAATTTAAAAGAGAAATAAGAAACAAAAAGTTGTAGCTGGAGACTTCAGTACTCCACTCTTAATATTTCATATAACAACTAAACAAAATCAGGAAGGATATTGAAGACTTGAACAATACTATTAACCACCTGTGCTAACTGAGTCTACTCAATGACAAGAGAAAACATAATCTTCACATAAAAAACAAGTCTCATAAATCTAAAAGGATTGAAATTATACTGGGTATGTTCAACCATGCTGGAATTAAGTTAGAAATGAACAATAATATAAATTAGGTATCCCCAAGTATTTGACAATTAAAATGGTGCTCTTCTAAACAACCGATTAGTTAAATAACAATCTACAGGGAAGTCAGAAAATATCTTGAATGGAAGGGAAAAACAATATCAAAATTTATAAGATCTAGCTAAAGTGGTACTTAGAGGGAAATGTACAGCTTTAAATACCTATGTAAAAAGAAAATCAAGCTTACAGATATGGAACGGATTTGTGATGACAGAGGTGGGATTGGGCATGGGTGAAATGGATGAAGAATATTAAAAGGTACAAGCTTCCAGTTATAAAATGTCATGAGGATGTAATGTACAGCATGGTGACTATAGTTAAAATACTGTATTACGCAGTTGAGAGTTGCTAAGAGAAAAGATCTTAATTCTCATCACAAGGAAAAAAATTCTGTAACGTATGGTGACTCACTGTGGAGATTGATTTGCTTTATATACAAATATTGAATTATGTTATACACACCAGAAACTAATATAATGTTGTATGTCAGGTATACCTCCATAGAAGAAAAATGCCTATAGAAAAAAAGGAGCATATTTGAATCAATAACATAAGTTTCCACCTTAAGAAACTAAAAAAGAAAAGCAAATGAAATCCAGTGCAAGCAGAAGGAAGGACATAATACAGATGAGAGTAGAAATTAATGAAATAGAAAACAGAAAAACAATAGAGAAACTCTGTAAAGTTCTTTGAAAAGAATCAACAAAATTGACAAGTCTTCAGTTTGATCAAGAAAAAATAAGACATAAATTAACAAGATTAGAAATGAAGACAAAGACATAACTACTCATCTTATGGAAAGTAAAAGGACTAAGGAAATATAAGCAACTTCATGTCAAGAATTTAGATAACTTAGATATAACAGACAAATTTCTAGACTAAAATCAAAGATTTTAATAAATTATAAAAGTTACTAGAAAAGAGGGACTACATATAATGGAGTAAAACTCAGACTTAAAAATAGGTTGCTCACAATTAACAATGTCAGATGATAATGATCCTGTATCTTTTCAAGTGTTAAGGAAAAAAGGAGTGATGCATCTCCATCATATATATGATAAATAATAAAATTATTACATATACATATGGTATACTGTCATTCAGTGTGCGTGTGTGTAGAGAGGTAAAATAAAGACATTTTAAATATCTATAGAGTAAGAGTTTCCCATTCATATATACTCAACTAAAAGAATGATTAAAGGACAGACTGAAGCAAAAGGGAAATAAAGCCAGAAGAAAGGAATGGGATACAGGAAGCAACAGAGAGTAAAATAACTGTCAAGCTTTACTGGTAAAGTAGTTACTAAAATAACAATAACATTTTATGTATTAAAAACAACACTAATACTAAAATTCAATATAAGATGCTGAGAGGGAAGTTAAAGAATATCAAAGATAAAAATCACACAGAAGATGCTTACAGGGAAGTTGAAGCATATCAAAGTCCTTTTTAAAAAATTTTTTGTTTTACATAATTGGAATGTCATTTATCAAAGTGGCGAAAGATGTCTCAAACCCCTACATCCCTTTCTGTTCCTTTCAGTAATCTTGTAAGCTGAAGGAAGGAAGGTTTAGACTAGAAAGTAATCTTCAAACTTTCTAAACTGCAACCCACACTAAGACATGTAGTTGATATTGCAACCCAGCGTGTGTACATAAGATAAAACACAGGGATTTCCCTGGTGGTGGTCCAATGGTTAAAACTCTGAGCTCCCACTATAGGGGGCCTAGGTTCGATCCATGGTCAGGGAACTAGATTTCACATGCCACAACTAAAGATCCTGCATGCTGCAACAAAGATCAAAGTACCTGTGTGCAGCCAAATAAATCAATATATATATATATTTGTGTTGAGTCTTTAAAGTTAAACCTTAAATCTATCTGTGTGCTCAGTCACTCAGTCATGTCTGACTCTTTTTGGCCCCATGGACAGTAGCTCACCAGGCTCCTCTGTCCATGGAATTTTCTAGGTAAGAAAACGAGTGGGTTGCCACTTCCTTTTTTTTTTTTTGGATGGACCCTGACTTTCACTGTTAAGAGTTAAAATACATATTTCTTATCTTATACTTTTAAAAGAATGTGTTAACTTTTCTTCCACCAGAGCATAAAAGAGCACCTAAAAAAAAATGAAGTAGCGAGTAGGCAGAGAATCAGATAATATGGTCAGATTCACATTTTATACCCATCCCTTTGGCTGCTGCAAAAAGATAGATTATAGGGTAAAGATCTAACCTAAATTGTGAGGTGAAAACTGTAAACTACAAAATAATATATTTTTAAGATTGACTGTCTACCTTAAGCTCTAAAAAAATACTGGAACCAAGCAACTGTAATAAAATTATCAATCATTGTCTTTGAGTGGTAGAATTATTGGTAATTTTTATTTTTCTTTATTCATTTCTGGATTGTATGATAAGAAAATGTTGCTTAGAAACATTGCTGTTTCTCCAGATTCTCTTCAAATAGGAATAGGGAGGCCATCTGAATATTCTAAGATTCAAGAACTGACTAACTTAACTTTTCTTTCACACAAATGGACTAAATATTGAAAACGAAACAAAATCTGATTGCTTTCAACCTTTATGATTATGATTCTTCACAGAGATTGAAGCTCACCTAAATATTTTGGGGTGATAATTTCTTTTAGGAACTTGATCAAAATGCCACTGAAAAAGTCCAGGCAATGTTCACAGCCATTGACGAGCTCTTATATGAGCAGAAGTTGAGTGTACATACTAAAAGTCTACAAGAAGAGTGCCAACAGTGGACACATAGCTTTCCTCATCTCAGGTATTGGAATCCCTGTATATACATGGCTAATACTAAAATATGAAAAGCAGATTTCCAAGAAAGCTGTATTCTGAAATCTTTATGGGCATGGATTTGTATCATTAAGGTGATATGGTATAAAGCCTCAGATGATAGAAAACTCATGTTGATCGAAGTTTCTCAGAGTTTTCATAACTAGTTGTCCTAATCAAGTAAAACAGTTTCTATTCCAGTAGCTGTGATCTGTATCTGTCAAAAAGAGACCTTCTTTTGAACAAAAGCATCAGAAAATATATTTGATCACACTACTGTCTATAAGTAAATTCTAATGCACATATACTTGAAAGCAGACATAGGCTATTAGGAAGCTTTCCTTAGAAACCACACTACTACACATACTTAAAATTTATAAAGCTTCATGTTCTTAAGAATACAATTCAGTTTTTACTAATTTGGCCTGGCTTTCACCCATTTTAGCAAATGTAATGACGATTGTTATGGAGGGTGGAGGGTAAATTAAAATGTTTGCTCAGTTTCCTTGGATTCTTTTTCAGTGGGGTGGAAAAGCTTTATCCATTCTGTCTCCATTGTATAGGAGAGAGAGATACCTTCAAAAAGGCTCTGGATTCACATTTCTCTCAAGAATCATTCTAAATCAGTAAGGGACTAAATGTGTACTAGATTTCTCTGTAGAGCCATCACATTTTGTTCCAAAAATACCTATATTTTGTATGTATGCCGGATGAATGTGCTTGACCGTCTTTTTATGTTCTTCACTTTGAAGGATTCTGGGTCGGCAGATAATCACTCCAAGTGAAGGTTATGGACTGTACCCTAGATCCCCTTCTGCTGTTTCATCTTCACATGAGGCAACACTGTCTCAAGAAAGAGATTCTACTATGTAAGTATTCTAATATGTAAGTATTTATATATTCTAATATGCAAGTATTTTATTCTGCCACTTATACTAAAGGATTAAAATACTTATTTATTGGTATTTAGTAAAGCACAGCAAATTCTGTAAGACAGATCATAGTCTTTATGCATACTAGAATTTTTTTACTTACGTTTTAGTTAAAAGAAAAGATATTCTCTAGAATTTTAAGAGTTACTCATATCCATAGTTACTTATATCTATGTCATATCTATGTCTATCTAAATACAAGCACTTTCTTCTTGGAATAAATGTGTCGATAGAGTGGTTTAAAGAAATTCAGGGATCTAAGAAATAGAATTTAAAATTTTTTTGAAAAAAACTTTGAAAAAGTGGTTTTCTTAAACATGTAATACTAATTATTATGGAAGTTAAACTGATATTATTAAAATGGATGACCGGGATGGGGAATACATGTAAATCCATGGCTAATTCATTTCAATGTATGACAAAAACCACTGCAATGTTGTAAAGTAATTAGCCTCCAACTAATAAAAATAAATGGAAAAATAAAAAATAAATAAAATGGGTAATTAGTCATTAGCTAAAATGGCTAATTCTTTGAATACCTCAAACTCTTTTAACAGTAGCACAATAAACCCAGATAGGATTACTTTAAAAACCTATGCTTACCCTTAATTCTGTGGTAAAATGTCATGGTTTTAATTCATTTTAAAATTATTCCTTTACTATTTCCTAAGACTGTAATTTTATTTATACTGATACTGGTTAAGAGTTGTAGTGATGCTTGCTTTTGATGCCTTTTAAAGCTTGTAGTAATTTCATCAGACCACAAAGTAAAACATTATTGTCTTAGGTCAGTTAAGGCTATGGGATCTGGGTTATCAACTAACTGATTTTTGGTCAGAGAGTGGGATTTGTTTACTTTTTTCAGAGTGATTTAAACTCAAGGTTCTGGTCACCAGGGTGACAATTCTTTCTAAAATTAAGCCTCATATATTACATCAATAAGCCTTTTAAAATTTACTCCTTTTATATAAGTTTCAGATTTTTACAGACTAATTTGTCTCCCACAGAAAGGATGTATTCTTTAATTCTCACGACCAAAATTGGATAACTTAGGTCCTGCGATTAAGATATATTTACCTGACTTATTAGTTTAAACTTTATATATACCTTACATTTTTTAACTGTAAATAGCAATTTCCTTTTAGAGATTTCAAAGAAATAAGGAACAAGTCTGAGCAGTTAACTCCTCCTTCTCTAGGACATTTGGCTAAATCATGATTCTGCAACACACTGCAGACGTCTTTTCTGTCCATTTTACTTGCTACCACCATTGCTGCTTGGTCCTTCTTAGTTTTGGTTCTGGATTATTTGACTTACAGTGTTCAATAATTACTTTTCTTTACTATACAGATGAAATAAATAAATACCTATCTGTACTTTATACAGACATATAGTTAAATGAAGCAAGTTATTCAGCTATATTTGGGTATCACTTCTTAAAATAATAACAAATTAAATATAATCCATATTTACTTTCATATCACTACCAGTTTGACCATAGTTGATATTTTTTTCTCTTGAGTACCATTAAGGAACTCATTGTACTGTAAAATATTTATATATTTTAATTAACCATAATTATTATTATTATTAATTAACCATAATTATTATTGATGCTCAAATTGTTACAACTTGGCCGTGTCAAGCTGGTTCATTTTTGTCCTTTTTGTCCAGGCCTATCCTGGAAAAATATTTTTTCTCCTTTAAGACATGGAATCAGCTGAAAGTCAAGGAAACATTTAACTTTTTTGAGAGACTACTAGTATTTGAGAACAAAATTTGGGTAGTTGAGGATATGTAAGTTGGTGGTAATGCTGCAATTTTGCCACTTTTTAAAATAAGTGATGTGAAAAAATGTCAGAAATACAACTTTGGTATTTTTTAGTTTAACAAATTAGTTTTCCATAAAATATGAGGTTTATCAGCTACTAAGATTTTCTACAAAAATAACATTTCAAATTATACCCATTCTTGCCCCTCCACATTACATCAGATTTTCCTTTTAAAGTTCATGGTTAATCCTTTCTGTCCTTCACTTAAAAATCTTCAGTAGCTTCCCACTGAATTTATGATAAATTTAAAATTATATCATAAGCTGGCCCCAGTCTTCATCTCTGTCTTTATCTTCTGTCACTCTCTTGTTCATTAATCCTTCCACATTGTATTTTTTTCACATCTCAGATGTACTAAATAAGATATTTGGTTCAGTTTCCATTCTTGAGTTCTTGGGCCAGAGGAAATTGGTATAAAAACAACACAAAAATACAGTCGCTTTCTCTTTGTATCTCTAACACCTAAAACAATGCCTAGAATATAGTTAGAATCAAATTTTTTTTAAACTAAATATCATATTTATTTGACAACAAACTCCATGAAAATGAACTTATATTATGGCTGCAAAACAGTGTTATCAATCAAAACAAATATTATTGTATAGATCAAAATGGAATTCTAAGAACTTTACAACAATAGAAAATGGTGGTAGCATAAGGAGAAAACACAGGCCAGAAAAGGATCCTGGACAGATGAGTTTGAGAACATTGCTATTTGAAAAAAAAACATCGACAGAGGAATGGATAAAGATGTGGTCCATATATATACAGTGGTGGAGAAGGAAATGACAACCCACTCCAGTATTCTTGCCTAGAGAATCCCGTGGACAGAGGAACCTGGTGGGCTGCTGTCCATGGGGTCACACAGAGTTGGACATAACTGAAGCAACTTAGCATGCATGCATGCATTGGAGAAGGAAATGGCAACCCACTCCAGTGTTCTTGCCTGGAGAATCCTAGGGACAGAGGAGCCTGGTTGGCTGCTATCTATGGGGTTGCACAGAGTCGGACACGACTGCAGCAACTTAGCAGCAGCAGCATATACAGTGGACTATTACTCAGCCATTAAAAATAATGAAATAATGCCATTTGCAGCATCATGGATGGACCTAAAGATTCATACTGAGTGAAGTAAGTAAGACAGAGAAGGAGAAATACTGTATGACGTTCCTTACATGTGGACTCTAAAAAGAAATGATACAAATGAACTTAATTACAAAACAGAAAGAGATTCACAGACTTAGAGAGCAAACTTATGGTTGCCGGGTCTGGGGTGGGTAAGGATGAGAGGAAGGGATAGTTAAGGTGTTTGGCATGGACATGTACACACTGCTATATTTAAAATGGATAACCAACAAAGACCTACTGTATAGCACAAAATAAATAAATACAATTTTTTTAATAAAAAAAATGTAGTCTTCTGCTACAAGTTAGTTTAAGGGGCTTATCTACCCTTAAATACATACTACAACAAAAATTAACTATAATATCTAATAAGTTGCCAAAGTGTATGACTGTATGCAGAATTATAACCCTTAAAAAATCATTAAAAGGATAACTAGAAAATAAACCTTTGTGTATATGACTAAATAATTTTCAACAAGGGTGCCAAGATTACAGAGTGGAGAAAGGACAATCCCCCCAACAAATGGTGCTGGGAAAACAATGCAAAAGAATGAAGTGGGACTCTGATCTTAAACGATATACAGAACTTAATTCAAAATGGACTTCAAAGACCTAAATGTAAGACCTAAAACTATTAAAACTCCTAGAATAAAACACAGGGGAAAAGCTTCAGGATATTGGATTTGGCAATGATTTATTGGATAGAACATCAAAATCTAAAAACAAAAGCAAAAATAGACAAATGGAACTACATCAAACTCAAAAATTTCCGTGCACCCAAAGGAAAAAATCAGTAGAGTGAAAAGGCAACCTGTGGAGTGGGAGAGAGTATTCCCAAGTCACATATCTGATAAGGGGTTAATATCTAGAACACATGAGGAACTTCTACAATCCAACAACAACAAAAAGAACCCAATTTAAAAATAGAAAAAGGACAAGAGAACAGACAATTCTCAAAGAAGATAAACCCATGACCAACAAGTAAGTAAAAAGATGCTTAACATCACTAATCATAAGAGGAATGCAAATCAAAACCACAATAAAATAACCACCTCATACCCATTCCAGCTGAGCTATTTCAAATCTGAAATGATGATGCTGTGAGGGGCTCCCTGGTGGTCCAGTGGTTAGGAATCCATCTTGCATTGCAGTGTACACTGGTTCAGTCCCATATCTGGGAAGATCCCACATGCCACGGGGCAACTAGGCCCATGTGCCACAACTGCTGAGCCCATGCGAGCAACTGCTGAAGACCATGCACCTTAGGATCTGTGCTCCCCAACAAGAGAAGCCACCATTACGAGAAGCCTGCAAGCCACAACTAGAGCAAGCCCACACACAGCAGTGGCGACCCAGCACAGCCAAAATAAATAAATAAATATTATTTTTTTAAAAAAGATGATGCTATGTAAGTGCTGCACTCAATATGCCAGCAAATTTGGTGAAAACTTGGCCACAGGACTGGAAAAGGTCAGTTTTCATTCCAATCCCAAAGAAAGGCAAAGCCAAAGAATGCTCAAACTGCGGCACAACTGCAGTCACCTCACACGCTAGTAAAGTAATGCTCAAGATTCTCCAAGCCAGGCTTCAACAGTACGTGAACTGAGAACTTCCAGATGTTCAAGAAGGATTTAGAAAAGGCAGAGGAACCAGAGATCAAATTACCAACGTTCATTGGATCATACAAAAGGCAAGAGAATGCCAAGAAAACATTTACTTCTGTTTAATTGACTACACTAAAGCCTTTGATTGTGTTGTAGATCACAATAAACTGTGGGAAATTCTTAAAGAGATGGGAACACCAAGACCACCTGACCTGCCTCCTGAGAAACCTGTGTGCAGGTCAGGAAGCAACAGTTAGAACTGGACATGGAACAACAGACTGGCTTCAAATTGGGAAAGGAGTACCTCAAGGCTGTATACTGTCACCCTGCTTATTTAACTTCTATGCAGAGTACATTATGCGAAATGCTGGGCTGGGTGACCCACAAGCTGGAATCAAGATTGCTGGGAGAAATATCAGTAACCTCAGATATGCAGATGACACCACCCTCATGGCAGAACATGAAGAGGAACTAAAGAGCCTCTTGATGAAAGTGAAAGAGGAGAGTGAAAAAGCTGCCTTAAAACTTAACATTTAGAAAACTAAGATCATGGCATCCAGTCCCATCACTTCATGGCAAATGAGTGGGGAAACAATGAGAGACTATTTTCTTGGGCTCCAAAATCACTGCAGATGGTGACTGCAGCCATGAAATTAAAAGAAGCTTACTCCTTGGAAGAAAAGCTATGATAAACCTTGACAGCATACTAAAAAGCAGAGACATTACTTTAACAACAAAAGTCCATATAGTCAAAGCTATGGTTTTTCCAGTAGTCATGTTTGGATGTGAATGTTGGACCATAAAGTAACCTGAGTGCCAAAGAATTGATGCTTTTGAACTATGGTGTTGGAGAAGACCCTTGAGAGTCTCTTGGACAGCAAAGAGATCAAACTAGTCATTCCTAAAGAAAATCAGTCCTGAATATTCATTGAAAGGACTGATGCTGAAGCTGAAGCCCTGATACTTTGGCCACCTGATGCAAAGAACTGACTTGTTGGAAAAGACCCTGATGCTGGGAAAGATTGAAGGCAGGAAGACAGGGGGACAACAGAGGATGAGATGGTTGAATGGCATCACCAACTTGTTAGACATGAATTTGAGCAAGCTCTGGGAGTTGTTGATGGACAGGGAAGACTGGTGTGCTGCAGTTCATGGGATCTCAAAGAGTCAGGCATGACTGACTGAACTGAACTGAACCCATCGTTTAACTGTATGGGGGTCCTGGGAAATGTAGTCTAGTTTTGTGGCCTGAGAAAACGTTTAATCAACATGTAACAGTCTCTTTGGGTGTCCCTGGTGGCTCAGCAATAGTCTGCAATGCAGCAGATGCTGGTTTGATCTCTGGGTCAGGAAGATCTTCTGGAGAAGGAAATGGCAACCCACTCCAGTATTCTTGCCTGGAAAATCTCATGGATAGAGGAGCCAGACGGGCTACAATCCATGGGGTCACAAGAGTCTGACACAACTTAGTGACTAAACCACCACCACTACCACCACCACCACCCATCATCAGGATGGCCACCATCTAGAGAACAGAAAGCAACAACTTTTAGCAAAAATGTAGACAAAAAATTGGAACCTTTGTGAACTGTTGGGGGGAATGGAGTATACAGTATAGCCACTAAGGAAAACAGTATGGACTGTGTTAGGCGCTCAGTCATGTCTGATTCTTTGCAACCCCACGGACTGTAGCCCGCCAGGCTCCTCTATCCATGGAATTCTCCAGGCAAGAATACTGGAGTGGATTGCCATTCCCTCCTCGCAAGGAACTTCCCAACCCAGCAATTGAACCCTGGTTTCCAGCCTCACAAGCAGATTCTTTACCATTTGAGCTACAGGGCAGTCTCCTGTTGTCTCTTGGAAAACAGTATGGAGGCTTCTTAAAACACTAAAAATAGAATTACTGTATGAACCAGCAATCCCACTCCGGTGTATATCCAAAAAAAAATTCAAAGGAGGATCTCAAAGAGATATCTGCACACAAATATTCATTGCATCATTAATCACAATAGCCAAGAGGTGGAAACAACCCAGATCTTCATCACAGATGAATGGATAAAGAAAATGTATATACATACAATGGAATATTATAGAAGGAAATCCTGTTACATGCTATAATATGGATTGATGAGCCTTGAAGTTATTATTTAATAAGTGAAATAAGCTAGTCACAAAAGGACAAATACAATATGATTCCACCCGTATTTAGTATCTAAAGTAGTCTAATCATAGAAACAGAAAGTAGCATAGTTGCCCAGAGGAAGAAAGGAAGGGGAAGGGGCAATTAGTGTTTAATTTGGATACCAAAGTTTCAGTTTAGCAATATAAGTTCAAGAGATCTGTAGCACAATAATGTGCATGCATTTTCAACAACAATGAAGTTATTGAAATAAACCTATAATCTCCTGAGGTACTTCAAAGAGTTGAACATGAATGTAAATATTCTTAGATTTTAAAAAAAATAGCTTATTTTATAACCATAGCCATTGCATCTGAAAAGATAGCAAGTAGTATTCAACTGCTTCAGTATTAGGTGCATAATACACCTAAGCAGAGTGGGTCTGTGGCTCATATTTATTCCTGTTCTGAGAAATAATAGGTATTAAGGTTTAGAGTAGCCCAGGAAGGTATTACCAGGGGAAGGGACTTTGAGCTGAAACTTGTATGAATGAGTGTCTGTGGGAACTGACTGTATTATGTTGTACATAATTACTGTTTTCCCCTCTCCCAGATTTGGCATTAGGGGAAAGAAGCTACATTTTTCATCTTCATATGGTCCTAAAGCATCTTCCGTTGCCAAATCCCCTTGCTTGTGTCCTATGGAAAGAGAAGAAGACTGTATAATATTTTCTGAGGGAATAATAGAGGAATACCTAGCATTTGACCACACAGATATGTGAGTATTATATCTTTTAAATGTTTTTACTCCCCTGTTTTGTGTATTAGTATCTATTTTTCTAAAGTATATCACCAATATTATCTGTAATTAAATTTATGTTATTTATGTTCTATTACTTCAGTTGTCCAGCATTCATATACTTAATTGATATAAATTGTTTCCACATACCAGTCTTCGTTGTATGTTTTTTCCTGCACATGTCATTTGCCTCTTCCTGAGATTAAACAGTTTTAAATGAATTAATTTAAAAAATTTTTCTTCTTTGTAAATTATCACCAGTAATTCATGGAAACTTTATTCATCTTATTCTAAATCCAGGCTCTCTTATTGTTCCATGCTACATTCCTGAAATGTTAACCTCTTAAACTATTCCTCTAAGCCTTTGGAAGTTCAGAATGATAGTCACAGTAGCACATCTGGAAGTGAGAATTTCAGGCTATGAGGCTGTGGTTAGGTCTAGTTAGTGTCATATGGTTCTGGACTTTTCTTCCCTTATTTCCTATTGAGCCATGCTTACTTTTATGTTCAATGTATACAGTCCTAGGCTCAGGTAAACATAACTCAGATTTCTATACATAGCACCAATGAGCTAGCTAATTGTTCCAAGAGAATCGTATGTATGCTCTTTTGGATTTCCAGAGATTTCCCCCTTGCCTTTCACTTCATCTGACCTGAGTCAAATTATCTGTATATTTTCTCCTCCTTTTTCCTCAAAGTCTTTTTCCCTTCATTTTAGCTTTAAATAAAGCTGATTTAACTACTCTAAAATGTGATGTTCATGACTCAAACCCAAATGTATTTTCAAGTAATACAGGGAAGATTTTTAGGAAGGCAGTCTTCTCTTTAGAGATACCACTGAGATACTGAGATGTGATGAATGAAATCATGTAAGTTTGGAAGAAAATAAGATATGAAAGATTTTTTTTTAATAGTTTGGGAATAGGGAAGGCCTTTCTAACTACAGCTCAAAATCTACAAGTCATTTAAAAATAACTATTTAAAATTTCTGCATAAAAAATTCATAAAGTCAGAAGGCAAATGGGCAAAAATATTTGCAGTTAATGCATGCACAGAGGCTTAATTTCCTTAACATGTATATCAATAAGGAAAAAATTAAGGACAAAACAAAGAACATGGCAGAGTTCACATTATAAGAAAATGAAACTTATATATATGAAATGAAACTCAGTCTCAAAGATGCAAATCAAAACTATCATGAGTACTCTTTTACCTGACAGACTATCAAAAGACAAAGGATAAAGAAATCTGATTATTCCTTGAATGATAAAATAGGCATATTCTTTCACTACTGGAGAATATACCACCTCTTTAAATTGAAATGCACATACCCTTTGACTCAATAATCTATTGATAGGAATCTACCCTGCAAATAAGATACCTTTGTAGCCAAAGAACTACATACATACAGTCCCCAACTTAAGATGAATTGACTTATGAATTCTTGATTTACAATGGTATAGAAGTGATACACATTCAATAGCAACTATCTGTTGAATTTCTGTCTTTTCCTGGACTAGCAATATGCAGTATGACACTTTCTCGGGATGCTGCACAGTGGCAGCAAGCTGCAGCTGCCAGTCAGCCACACTATCATGAGGGTAAACAACCAGTACACTTACAGCCATTTTATACCCATAAACCATTGCTTTTCACTTTCAGTAGAGTATGAAATAAATTACATGAGATATTTAACACTTTATTATAAAATCGGCTTTGTGTTAGATAATTTTGCCCAGCTGTATGCTGATTTGTCTTCTGAGCACATTTAAGGAGGCTAGAATAAGCTATAATGTTCAACAGGTTAGGTGTATTAAATACATTTTTTACTTACATTTTTGTTAGTTTATTAGGGTATAACCTAATACATAAGGAATATCTCTAGAAATATATTGTGGTATTGATTATAAAAGCAAGAAGTTAGTTGATCAACAGCTGCCTGGCTACATATATTATGGTATAGCCAATGGAATACTTTGCAGTTATTTTTTTAAAGAGGCAGATTTATGTATATTGATAGGGATCATGGGCCAGGATACATTGATAACTGGATGAGCAAAGTGAAGTACAGTGTTAATGGAACTTTCTCTGGACTTATGTATGTTTGCTTCTGGGAATGAGGACTTGGGTAGAGATATAGGAAACTTATTTTCCACTACATGTATACATTTCCTTCTAAACAATTTGAATTTTCATCATATGGCTATACAATTGAAATACAGTTAATACTAATCAGCTTCCCTGGTGGCTTAGACGGTAAAGAATCTGCCTACAATGCAGGAAACCTGGGTTTCATCCCTCAGTCAAGAAGATCCCCTGGAGAAGGAAATGGCAACCCACTCCAGTATTCTTGCCTGGAGAATCCCATGGACAGAGGAGCCTGGCAAGTGATAGTTCATGGGGTCGCAGTCGGACATGACTTGAGCAACTGACACATAGCCTCCTCCACCACTTAATGCCAGGCTAGCTATTCCTTTGGAAAGGAGAAGCGAGGAGAGTCTGGCTGTCCTGCTTAAATCTTAGCATCCTTCTTTCCAGCCTAGTTTCCTATTTCATTCTTGAGTACTTTGTTACCCTAGGAGTAACTTTCACTATTAAGGCGGGAAGATACTTCTCTCCACCCAAGTCAGTTCCACAATTTGCTCTTAGTTTATACTGTCACAGATAAGCACATCTATCAGCCAAATTTTCTTCCCCCAGAAATCTGTTTGTGCTATTGATACTCACTGCCAGAGAAGAGATAGCCTTGCCTAACTGGGAGTTTCTGAATTATAGGTACAGATTCCAGAAGAGCCCGAGTAGCTTCCTATGCTGCTGGGCTTCCCTCTTTTTCCTTTACAATCAATTACCAAACGTTTATTCAGGTTAGTAAAAGCATACAATATAATAATCTATATGGACTGTTTCCCTAATAATCATGCCTCAGATAACTGCAGCATAATCTCAGTTACACCGTCCAGTGTGTCACATTAATGTAATCTAAATGTCATCCAGTTACAACAAAAAGGTGATTTCTGTGTTCAAGTCGTAGCTTGCTTGTTGCTCAACTGACAGTGCCATCTGTTTAAAGCTAAAAAAAAAAGTACAATGATTCTCACCCTTCTTTTTCTTATTCTATTTTTTGCCAGAATAGGGGGGTGGAATGGGGGTAAGAAGGAAAATGCAGAGTCTTCTCTGTTGAAAACTTCCTTAGCTCACAAAAGAGCTTAATATCTGTGCTACATATGTCGGGGGGGGAGGGGAAGGCAGATTTAGGGGGAGAAGCACAGATCACAGCACAAAAGACAGTGGTGGTGAACACTCAGTGAAGAAGAACCATGAAGTCTTTCCCTCTTGTTTCTGTTACAGGGAAGAGGAGTTTCATGGAAAGAAATCAGAAGCAGCTACAGAGAAACAGAAATTAGGGTATCCACCCATTGCTCCATTTTACTGCATGAAAGAGGATGTCCTTGCTTATGTGTTTGATGACGTGTGGAGCAAGGTCCTAAGCTGTATGGAGCAGCTGACACGTACTCACTGGGAGGGATTTGCTTCTGGTAAGGCTCTTTGTGAAAACAATTTAAAAAATAATTAAGACTTCCAAACCCTAACCAGTCTATTAGATTATATGCTTAATAGTACAAAAGAATCATATTTGTACTTCATATAGAAACTAACAGATAGTTGGACAATATTTGGGAATGACTGGATGAGTAATGAGGCCTAGTCTATGATGACTAGAGATTGAGCTTTCTTTTTGAATGTAATTATTTGTGAGAAAAAAAAACATGTGCAAGTCACAAATACATTTTAAAAACCACTTTATTGAAGAACTGATACACAATAAACCAGTAAAACTTAAAGTATATAATTTAATAAGTTGATTTATGTATATACAGCCATGTAACTATGATAGTCAATATAGTGCACATATCCATTACCCACAAAAGTTCATGACCTTGTAATCCCTCCCTCCTACCCTTGCCCAACCCACTATCCTTAAGTGACAACTTACCTGCTTAAATGGAATCACGTTGTATTGACTCTTTTTTTTTATCATCTTCTTTCTCCCAGTATAAATCATTCTGAGAGTCATCCATGTGTCAATAATTTATTCCTTTTATTGCTAAGTAGTATTCCACTGTTCCACAACTTGTTTGTCCATTTATCTGTTGATGGATGTTTGGACTATTTTCATTTTTGGTCTATTAGTGCTTTTATGAACACTAGGGTACAAGGCATATATTTTGACATATACTTCCTTTTCGGTGGATTTCTAGGAGTGGAACTGTCAAGAGTATATGGTTAAATGTATATTTAATGTCTTAACAATTGTCTGTATTGGTTTTCTATATTGCACAAAACATTAACACAAACTTAGCAGCTTCAAACAGTACACATTTATTGTATCACAGATCTGTGAGTCAGAAGTCCAGTAATAGCCAGCTAGTCCTTTACTTAAGATCTCACAAGGCTGCAATCAGGGTGTTGGTCAGAGCTGGTTCTCTTGTTGAGGCTCATGTTTTTAGAAGCATCCAGTTTCTTGTAGCTGCAGTAGTCATGGTGGCTTACTTCTCCAAGGCTTTCTCAGTAAAAAAGACTGAGAGCTCATCTCCTAGCAAGACAGACGATTATGTAACATAATCGAGGGGTGACATCCCATCACCTTTACCATCATCTGTTGGTTTGCAGCAAGTCACAGGTCCTGCCCACACTCCAAGGGAGGGGATTACACAAAGGTGTGAACACCAAGAGAAGAGAATCATGGGCTGGTGGGGGCACACTGGAATTTGTCCACTACATTCCTCCTTCTGACCCCCAGTGAGTCATGTGCTCCCACATGCAAAGTACATTCAACTCTCTCTAAAAGTTTCCAAGAGAATCATTCTTGGAATGATGGAGCCTCAGCTCCAAAGATTTTTGAATCAGGTAAGAATGAAGTTCCTGGATGTAATACAGGGCAAGTTAAGTTACTGTGACACAATTCATTTCTATTCTATAGCCCTGTGAAACTAAATACAGACGTACATAAACATCTAACTATTTAATCCAGCCATTCTGTTCCGAGAGACAAATTATTGATATTTGATCCCAACAAACCCAACATATAATAGTGGGCCAGGAAAAGGATAACCATTATAGACACTCCAGTTAAAGACTGGGGTGGGGGAGGGGTCCCTAGCAATTCTGAAATCCACCTGTGAAAATATTTGGGATTCCTTCATCAAGTTTCAAGCCCTGGAAATAATCCTCTTAGCTCTCTGCTCTCCCCTCTGAGCTCTTGATTTCACCCTCTGTGTCATCCTATAACATGAAAGGTATCATGTTTGTAGCTAATTAATTTTATTAGGTTGCGTCCTGCCAGTAGAATTTTGAGGGTCTGATAGCCTTCCTTTATTTGGAATCTTTTGCCATCTAGAGAGATCGAGAATTCTCAAAATCATTAAGTCCTGTTTTCTTTATGTTTAATAGTTTTTCCCTCAATTTCTCTCATCTCACATCTTATTATAAGCAGCAAGGAAAAAATCAGGCTTCACCTTTAACACTTTGCTAGGAAATCTCCATAGCTATATAAGCAAAATCATCACTTTGAAAGTTCAGCTTTCCACATGACCATAAGAGACCATTTCACTAAACTTTCTGTCACAAAATAACAAGCATCTCCTTTCTTCCAGTTTCTAATGTTCTCCCTTCTTCCAGTTTCTAATATGTTCCTCATTTCCTTCTAAGCCTTCCCCTACAGCACCTTCCAAATCCAAATTTCTCCTAAGTCTGTTCAAGGTAATTTGTGACTTCTCTATCATGCTTCTCAAAATTCTTCCAGCTTCTATCAATGAACAATCAAAAATGAAATTAAGGAAACAATTCATTTATACTACTATCAAAAAGAATAAAATACTTAGGAATAAACTGAACCAAGGAAGTATAGGAATTCTACACAGACTACTACAAAACATTGAAAGAAAATAGATAAGGCCTAAAGAAAGCCTTCCTCAGTGATCAGTGCAAAGAAACAGAGGAAAACAATAGAATGGGACAGACTAGAGATCTCTTCAAGAAAATTAGAGATACCAAGGGAACATTTCATGCAAAGATGGGCATAATAAATGACAGAAATGGTATGGACCTAAACAGAAGCAGAAGATATTAAGAAGAGTTGGCAAGAATACACAGAAGAACTATACAAAACAGATCTTCACGACCCAGATAACCACAATGGTGTGATCACTCACCTAGAGCCAGACATCCTGGAATGCAAAGTCAGTGGGCCTTAGGAAGCATCACTACAAACAAAGCTAATGGAAGTGATGGAATTCCAGCTGAGCTATTTTCAAATCCTAAAAGATGATGCTGTGAAAGTGCTGCACTCAATATGCCAGCAAGTCTGGAAAACTCAGCAGTGGCCACAGGACTGGAAAAGGTCAGTTTTTATTCCAATCCCAAAGAAAGGCAATGCCAAAGAATGCTCAAACTACCACACAATTGCACTCATCTCACATGCTAGCAAAGTAATGCTCAAAATTCTCCAAGCCAGGTTTCAACAGTTTGTGAACTATGAACTTCCAGATGTTCAAGCTGAATTTAGAAAAGGCAGGGGAACCAGAGATCCAATAGCCAAAATCAGCTGGATCATAGAAAAAGCAAGAGAGTTCCAGAAAAACATCTATTTCTGCTTTATTCACTATGCCAAAGCCTTTGACTGTGTGGATCACAACATACTGTGGAAATATGGGAATACCAGACCACCTGACCTGCCTCCTGAGAAATCTTATGCAGGTCAAGAAGCAACAGTAACCAGACATGGAACAATGGACTGGTTCCACATTGGGAAAGGAATACATCAAGGCTGTTACCCTTGGGTGACAATATGTCACCCTGCTTATTTAACTTACATGCAGAGTACATCATGTGAAATGCTGGGCTAGATGAAGCACAAGCTGGAATCAGGATTGCCAGAAGTATCAATAAACTCCGATATGCAGATGAAGGAGATCATCCCTGGGTGTTCATTGGTAGGACTGATGTTGAAGCTGAAACTCCAATACTTTGGCCACCAGATGCGAAGAGCTGACTCATTTGAAAAGACCCTGATGCTGGGAAAGATTTAAGGCAGGAGGAGAAGGGGACGACAGAGGATGAGATGGTTGGATGGCATCACCGACTCGATAGACATGGGTTTGGGTGGACTCTGGGAGTTGGTGATGGACAGGAAGGCCTGGCATGCTGCAGTTCATGGGGTCGCAAAGAGTCGGACACAACTGAGCGACTGCACTGAACAGAACTGATGCAGATGACACCACCCTTATGACAGAAAGAGAAGAACAACTAAAGAGCCTCTTGATGAAAGTGAAAGAAGCGAGTGAAGAAGCTGGCTTGAAACTCAACATTCAGAAAACTAGTAAGATCATGGTATCTGGTCCCATCACTTCATGGCAAATAGATAGGGAAACAATGGAAACAGTGAGAGACTATTTTCTTGGGCTCCAAAATCACTGCAGATGGTGACTACAGCCATGAAATTAAAAGACGCTTGATCCTTGGAAGAAAAGCTATGACCAACCTCAACAGCATACCAAAAAGCAGAGACATTACTTTGCCAACAAAGGTCCATCTAGTCAAAACTGTGGTTTTTCCAGTAGTCATGTATGGAGTTGAGAGTTGGAATATAAAGAAAGCTGAGCACCGAAGAATTGATGCTGAAGTGTGGTGTTGGAGAAGACTCTTCAGAGTCCTTTGGACTTCATGGAGATCCAACTAGTCAGTCCCAAAGGAAATCAGTCCTGAATATTCACTGGAAGGACTGATGCTGAAGCTGAAATTCCAGTATTTTGGCCACCTGATGCAAAGAACTGACTCATTGGAAAAGACCCTGATGCTGGGAAGGATTGAAGGTGGGAAGAGAAGAGGACAACAGAGGATGAGATGGTTGAATGGCATCACTAATTCAATGGACATAAGTTTGAGTAAGCTCCAGGACTTGGGTGATGGACAGGGAAGCCTGGTGTGCTGCAGTCCATGGGGTTGCAAAGAGTCGGACACAACTGAGTGACTGAACTGAACTGAAAGAATTAGAAGGGGCTTCCCAGGCGATGCAGTGGTAAAGAATCTGCCTGTCAATGCAGGAGATGCAAGAGACGCATGTTTGATTTCCTGGGCCTGGAAGATCCCCTGGAGTAGGAAATGGCAACCCACTCCAGTATTCCTGTGTAGAAAATCCCATGGACAGAGGAGCTTGGCTGCCTACAGTCCATGGGGTTGCAAAGAGTTGGACTTGACTGAGTGACTGGGCACACACACACAAAGAAATGGAAAGACAGGCCCTGCTTATGTATCGGAAGACTTAATATTGTTAAGATGGCAATCTCCCTAAATATATCTACAGGCTGAGTGCAACCTTATCAAAATTCCAGCTGCCTTTTTTGGCAGAGATAATTCATACAGAAATGCAAGGTATCCTGAATATCCAAAACATTACTGAAAAAGAACAAATTTGGAGGACTCACACTTCTTGATTTTAAAAGATAATACAAAGCTACAGTGATCAAAACAGTGTAGTACTGGCATAAGAACATATATTGATCCATGGAATAGAATAAAAAGTCCATAAATAAACCCACACATCTATGGTCAGTTGATTTTCAACAAGGGAGCCAAGCCTATGGGGGAAGAAGAGTCTCTTTAAGAAACGATGCTGGCAGGGAACATAGCCAATATTTTATCATAACTATAAATAGAGTATAACCTTTTAAAATTGTAAACCACTATGTTGTACACCTGAAACTTACTGAATATTGTAAATCAACTCTGTCAATCAAAAAAAAATTTAGATGGGAAAAAAAAGGAAATGGTGCTGTGACAACTGGAAAAGAATGAAGTTAGACCATTACTTCACATCATATACAAAATATCAACTCAAAATGAAGCAAAGGAACACACTTAAGAGCTACATAAAAGGAGAAAACATTGGAGTAAATCTTCATGAGCTTGGATTTGGCAGTTGATTCTTAGATGTCATCTAGCACCAAGACCACATACAACCAAAGAAAAACCAGATAAATTAGACTTCATCAAAATAAAATACTTCAGGGTGTATCAAGGGACATTATCAAGAAAGTGAAAAGACAGCCTACAAAATGGGAGGAAATATATGTAAACCATACACCTAATAAGAATCTAGTATCCACAATATATAAAGAACTACAACCCCAGAACAAAAGAAAAAACAATCCAATTAATTGGCAAATAACTCAAAGAGCAGTTTCTCCAAAGAAGATATACAAATAGCCAATAAGCACATGAAAAGATGTTCAAAATCATTATTTATTAGGGGAATCAAAAACCAAAACCACAATGAGACACCACTTCATACCCACTAGTGCGACTGTATTAAAGATTAAAAAAGGACAGTAACAGGTATTGATGAGGATGTGAAATTGGAATGCTTATAAATTAATGGTGGGAATGCAAAGTGGTATGGTCATTGTGGAACCAGTTTGCCAGTTCCTCAGAAAGTTAAATTACCATATGACCCAGCAATTCTACTCAAAAGTGTATAACCTAGAGAAGTGAAATATAGCCACACAAAAGCCTTGCATGAATGCTGATAGCAGCATTATTCATAAGAGTCGAAAAAGTGGAAGCAACCTAAACATCCATCAACTGATGGATAAACAAATGGTTTATCCACGTGTTATGGACTGAATTGTGTTCCCCTTAAAATCCAAAAGCCCTAACACCCAACGTGGTTATGTTTGGCGATATGGCCTTTAGGGAGATAATTAAGGTTAAATGAGGTTGGAATGGTGAGATCCTAATCCTATAGGGTTGGTATCCTTAAGAAAAGGAAGAGACATTAGAGCTCTTCTTTCTATGCATGCAAAGAGAAAAGGTCATGCAAACAAAGACAAAGCGAAAAGGCAACTGCTCCTAGAAGCCAGGAAGAGAGGTCACATTATACACCAACCCCAACAGCACCTTGATCATGGACTGTGAGGCTCCATAACTGTGAGAAAATTAATTTCTGTTGTTTAAGCCACCCAGTCTCTGGCATTTAATGGCAGCCCAAGTAACTAATACTTCATGTACAACATTTCGAATAGCTAAACACCACTTATTTTTCTGTGTATCCATAAATTTAGGTTATTGTGAAACTTAAAAGTTTGAAAAAAAGAAGACAGTACTTTTAAAATGGAGCTGGAGGATCTCTGACTGGTTTGGTGGGTTGACTGAAATGTCCTAAAATAGGGGTCAGCAAAGTTTGTGTATAAAGAACCAGGCAGTAAATATTTTAGCCTTTGCCAGCCATCCAATCTGTTGCAACTACTTAACTCTGCCCTTGAAAGCAGCCATAAACAATACGTATGCAAGTGGATATAGATGTGACACTGCTATACACTCAGTATATATCTTCCCCCAAAAATATATAATTACCGCTGCCACAAAAACTGGCAGTGGTAATGGGTATGAAGTTTCACTAGTCATGTGGCTATTTAAATTTTTTATTGATTACAATTAGGTAATTTTAAAATTCTGTTCTCAATCACACTAGCTAAATTTTTTTTAATTGAAGTATAGTTGATTGACAATTGCTGTGTTAATTACTGTTGTACAGCAGTGATTCAGTCATCCATATATACATATCTTAATATTCTTTTCCATTATGGTTTACCATAGGCTACTGAATATGGTTCTGTGCTATACAGTAGGACCTTGTTTTTTTTTAATCCATTTGATATATAAAAGCCTACATGTGCTAACCCCAATCTACCACTCCATCCTTCCTTCAACCTCCTCCCCCTTAGAAACCAGTCTGTTTTCTATGTCCATAATTTTTTGTTTCACAAATAGGTTTGTGTCATATACTATCATATGGTATTTGCCTTCCTTTGACTTACTTCACTTAGTATAATAATCTCTCATTGCATCCATGTTGTTGCAAATGGCATTATTCCATTCTTTTTATGACTGAGTAGTATTACACACACACACACACACACACACACACACACACAATCTCTATCCGTTCATCTGTCAGTGGACATTTCAGTTGTTTCCATGTATTGGCTTTTGTGAAAACTGGTGCTGTGGACACTGGGGTGAATTATAGTTTTGTCCAGGTATATGCCCAGGAATGGGATTGCTGAATCATATGGTAACTCTATTTTTAGTTTTCTAAGGAACCTCCATACTGTTTTCTACAGTGGCTACATGAGCTTATATTCCCACCAGCAGTGTAGGAGGGTTCCTTTTTCTGAACTTTCTTTAGCATGTGTTATTTGTATACTTTTTAATGATGGCTATTCTGACTCATGTGAGCTGGTACCTCATTGTTTTGATTTGCATTTCTCTAATAATTAGCAGTGTTGAGCATCTCTTCTTGTGCCCACTGGCCATCTGTATGTCTTCTTTGAAGAAATAGCTTAGGTCTTCTGCCAATTTTTGGATAGGATTGTTTTTTGTTGAGCTATATGAGCTGTTTGTATATTTAGGAAATTAAGTCATGTCATTTGCGAACACTTACTCTCATTCTGCAGGTTGTCTTTTCGTTTTGTTTATGGTTTCTTTTATTCTGCAATAGCTGGTAAGTTTTACTAGGCCCCATACTAGCCAAATTTTAAATCCTCTATAGCCACATGTGGCTGGAGGCCACTATCCTGGAGAACATTTACAGAACATTTCCTTCAATTTCCAAATGTCCTATTAGACAGCTTTGCTCTAGTAATCTTTGCTTTTCGTTCTGCCAGGAACCAACAGGCATCACCAGCCTGAGAAATCACTTTAAAATATATTCATGGTTTAAAGGGTCTTTTGGAACTATGCAGGTGGTATGAAACTGGGCTACAAAGATTAGTGAAGCCTAGCTTGAGATTATGAATTCTCAGGGGAGATTTTTTTTCACAGTACTGTTGCTGTGGGTCTGAAGATATCCATGGATAATAGATTCTATTCCTTTGCTCAGATGATGAGAGTAATGTTGCAATTACCAGACCAGCTTCACAAAGCCCCTGTGTGCTGAGTGAACTACAACCTTTGGTCTTACCTCGAGTGCCACAGTCTAAGGTGCTGTCTGTCACCTCAAATCCGGTAAGTCCCACAGGGGAATGTACAGGAGAGCCTAGGCCTGTTCTTATAGAGAAGTCTGCTCACTATGATTTTTTTTTCCAGTAAACTTACGTGTTACAGTAATCCAGCGATTCTTTGCAAAAGTTTCATTTTGAAAAAACAGCAAGTTAGAGTTGATAAGTAATTTTCAGCTCTTTTGAAATAAGCTGTGCAATCAACATTCAACTATATGGTCAGCTCCAGGCAGCTTTGGGAAGAATGAAATATATAATGAAATGAGGGGCCAACGTCAGATTTTCTATGGCCTTAACATTCTATCTTTTGAATTTCTTTTTGACTTCTCTCTTTTTTTCTGTCATCTTGACCTACTTGGTTTTTATTTTTTATATTTGAATCTGTTGACTTTTTTGCTTTTGGATGTTTAGCAATCATTACCCAGGTGTAAAAGGCAAACCAAAGGAAGGAGAAAATGGTTTCAAAAAAGTCTTAGGCATATAAAGATGGCCATTTCTCGCAGGTTGATGAGCCTGATCTAGTGTTTGCTTTGTTGGTATACTGGCCAGATACTGTGCAGCTGTATTTTTTAAATGGTTATTTAAAAGTAAATTCAGCTTGTACGTAACTATACTATACATACTTGTAACTTATATAATACTGTACATCAATTATACTTCAATTGAAAAATAAACAAACTCAGCAAGGCCTTTATCTTATCACACTGGAGGATGACCCAGGTAATCTAATATTCCTGTGACAGTAATAAAATACTTCTATATGTCAAATTGGTATGCTTATGGTTTAAGTAGCCTAAGCCCTGAAAAGTTAACATACACATTTCTAGTTGTTAATGACCAAAGGAAGGAGAAGCAATAATCCAAATATTCTAGAGAGAAAGGAGGAGGAAAATGCCTACTTGGGAGAGGAAGAGCTAACCAGAAAGGGCCTTGAACTGATTACCTAAGAGAGAAAATAAACAGGACACTAAGGTGGCAGTGGCAGTCCATGTAAGACTAAATCCTGCTAACATTAAAACAAATAAGATTAACTCCTTTTAATAAAGTCTTCAGATTTGATCTTATTATTGAGAGCTGACTGCTCCAGGTATAGTGAGAAAGCATTAGCAGAGCACAGGATTATGTAATGGTAAAAGAGATTATATACTAGAGTTTACCCTTATTCTTCCCATTTTTGTTCCATGTTTTTTCTAATGTAAATAATACTAAAGGTCCTCTCTCCCCTATGAGACTGGCTATTAATTGCTTTCATCTAAGTTGATCAGGCTTCCCCATTCAGAAATGAAGAGGATGACTCTGATCTTGTTATCTTAACAGTGGACTTGGGGCCCCAGCTGGGATACTGGCCAGGATACTACAAAAGTTAAGGCACAGGAAAAAAATATATAAATGATCTAATTTGGAAATATTAACTTTTGGCAAAGTTGGGAAATTAAGCTGGTATCTTCACCAACCAATGAGAAACATCTTTTGATTATGTAGGTGAGTCTCTGTCAAGCAGCAAGCGGTCATCAGCCAAATGTGAACGGTCTCTCGGTTCATGGGATGCCTCTACAGCCAAGAAATCTCTCTCTAATGGACAAGCTCCTGTAAGTATAAAATTTTAAGACTATAGAGTTTAAGTAGATCACTAAAAAATAAAAGGAAAGCAAAGTCAAGTCAATCAACATGCATGTATTGAGTACCTACCAAGCAACCAGAGACATGTGGGGAGTAAAAACATATAAGGAATATGGTCTCCATCTTCAAGGAGCTGATAAAATAACTGGTGAGAAGACACACAACTAAAAAGAGACCTAACCATATAGGGCATTCCTGTGACTGAGTACCAAGTGTGTGTACTTCAAGTGAGTGAACACTATGGCAGTCCCAAAGAAGGGAAGCATTTTGGTGGGTAAGTGCAGGTTTTAAATGTGTTCTTGAAAGATGTAAGTTTGGATAAGCAGAGGAGTAGAAAGGCTATTCTAGATATGAGAAATGATGTAGGGAAAGGTTTGGAGACAGGAAAATACAAATATTTAGAAGAGAAAGCAGATCATTTTTTGCTATAGTAGAATAGGAGGCAATAGGTTAGAGCTTCAATGTTCTGATCAAAGACCACTGGTGTGATTAGTGGGAAAGAAGAGACTGAAATTAAAGAACTTTGGAACCAGACAATGGGGGGTTTTGAATGTCATGTTTCAGAGATCCAGTCATGTTGCATGTGATTCTCTTTTACTGCCAACTAGTATTCTGTTTAAATAATATACCACTATTTATTTATCCATTCTTCTGTTAATGAACACAGGCTATTTTTTAGGTTGAGGCTGTTATATATAAAAGGCACTATACATATTCTTATACTGGTCTTTTTTGTGGACATATGGTCTCATTTATCAATATACAGAAGTGAAAGGATAAGTATATGTTTAATTTTATAATAAACTTTCATAAAACTTTTTCAAAAGAATTGTACCATTTTACATTCCCACCCAGCAGTGTATGAGTTCAGCTGGGGAGAATATCAATTTAAACCAGGAATCTGAAAGATTTCACAGCAGTAGAACATAGACTGGATTAAAGGAGGAGGAACTGAAGGTAAAGAAGGAGTCTAATGCAGGAATTCAGGCAGCTGTGGGTCTGGTCTCAAGATGTAGCCAAGACTAAAAAAGTAATAAAATAGTTTAGGAGTTATCATAAAAGAAATCAGATTCTATAAAAACAGAGGAATAAAGGTGAACTCAAGATTTCAAGCTCAAGGGAAGACAGTTTGGGGACAGGGGAGATAAGTGTAGGGTCTGTTGAGTTTACAATGATGGGCCATATAGAAGAGGTCAGATTTGGAGTCTGATCTAGAAGTGTGGAGGTGATAAATCCACATATGAATGAGTAGTCCAGAGGAAAAATAAAGATGAATGAAGAGCAGCAAAGGCCTAAACTCCTATAATTAGAAAGCAGGTAGGATGTGTAAACAAAGGGCTTAAGTGAGTGGTTAGGGAGGCAAGACCAGAAAGATCTCTTACGAGTAATGCTCAAGGTTTAGCCATATTCTGTGATGGGCATTTTTCCTTCAAAGTTCTCCAAACTCTGAGGCATATTTTGTGCTACATGATACCAAAGTAGCCTGAAAGCTTGAAGAACATGATGAAAGCCAAAAGCCTGTGGCAGTGTTATTCTTCCACTTCCCCTCCATATCACAGCATAAATACTCTTAGGTGCCTTATAATAGCATCAAACGGTCTCTCATCTGCTTAAAACACAAACACGAAGCACCTGAATCTGTGGGGCAGAGTTTAAGCTACTGAACTGTTGAATATGGTATTTTATTTACCAGAGTACTTACAGAAGAGTATTGTATTTCACAGTTGTTTACGCAAATGGGGATGTACTGACCTGGGCTGTACAAAGCTCTGAACCCTTTGCCTGCTCCCAGCTTTCTAAGGAACCCTACCCCTATGGGCTTCAACTGGCTCCGCATTTTAATCTCTGCAGTGGGAGCCACACTAGTGCCACACCACTAAGCAGCAATACTGGCCTTTCAACAAAGTTTTTCTGATGACATGCCTTCAGCAAAAAGAATGCCTCCAACATGGTAGGAAGCACATTACCTGAGGTAAACTTTTGGGAAGCACTTTGGAGTAGTTACACTACAGGTTAGCCTTTACCAGTAACTGAAGAAGTGACTCTGATGGCAGGTGAATAAAGTACTTGCTTTCCCAAGTCTCCATTCTAGTAAATCATGTGTAAGACTGAAATGATGTCCTTCTTTCAGGTACACATTCTCATTCCTGAGATAAACTATGTGACATCTAAAACTGGGTTATTTATGGATTGTTTTCTCTTTTTGCCTTTCTCTCCCTTGAATGTACTTGAAAGTTTAAGGCTTTTTACCCTTTGAGTTCTGTCTTCTTGTACAGAGCAGTCTTGATCTCACTGTGGGTTTCTGATATTTGGCCACTAGAGATCTTGATGACAAGCTACTTATGAGACCTGGGTCCAGTACCATCTTTTCAACTCGAAATTGGCCAAATCGAGCCCTGAAGCTTAGTACATCATTTCTGTCATATACAGTGCAGTCCGCCAGGAGACGCAACCCCCCACCACGTACCCTTCATCCCATCAGCACAAGCCATTCACGCGCTGGAACACCAAGACTTATGGACGAAATACGCAGAGGATCCCGAGTGTAGGTTTCAAAAGCAGAATTTCTGGAATCTGTGGTAAAACTAATGAAGAATTTTACATATAGAATGAATTTAAAGATTGAAATCTATGCCTAGGCAGTAATCACTACATATTCTTATGATGAGTTGTACACTGGTTTAAATCTAATACAGAAAAAAATGGAGTTATATTTGAATAAAATATAGATATGCTTATCTTCTGATATTTATCTTCCTTCTGATTTAGCTAAACATATTTCCACAAATAAAATGTTGGCTAGAATACTGAACTCATCAAAGGAATAGAAGACATATATATTTTATTAAAACATTTTCCTTAGTGGGAACATGCTCAGTAAAATTCTTCCCCCAAATAATTATTAGTTCTCCTTTAATAGTTTTCCGTACCAATAGGATTTACTTATTATTTATTTTACAATGAAAACTTCATAAATCTCAGATAAGTAGCTGCCTGTACACCAGGAAACAATGTCCCTTGGCACATCTTAGGAAATAACAGTAAACATGTCCTCTTCCCTTTTCCCACCTCATTGTGCAAAAGACTCCAAGTCAAGCTTTTAAAACAAAATCCTTCCATTAGTTGTTAATTTAAAAAACATCTTAAGAGGGTTGATTTCTAAGACTATGATCAAGGGTAGGAATTAATAACACCATAACTGAATTCAGCATTTTGAATTCAGCCTCTGAATGAAGCATATGTCATTATACTTCTCTCCCAACATTTCTTAATTTTGACTTTATTGGTATATCATCTATACCAATAGAGCCATACATTCACTTGGGTATAAGTGGTTTTGATGTAAAATTAATCTTTCATCCCTCTGACAGTGCTTTTAGGGAAGTGGAAAAATAAGTTGCTTTGTTTTTTTCTGGGATATGATAAGTATCATTTAGCTTTAATTACTGTTTTGGGCATGAGTAATACTGTAACTGCTCCAAATCCTTTGGAAGGAAATAAAAGTTTAGGATCCTTACCTGGGAATTATAATTTTTAGTGAAAAGAACAACCAGAAGGCCCAGAACTGTGAGTTTCATCAGATGCAAAATTAGAAATCTATGATTTTGTCAGGAAAAAACAACACAAGATAGGGAAAATTGTTTTATTCTAGTTCTTTGTGAGAAAAAGGGTCAACTTGTGCTGTGCACTCAGGATGAAGTTTCAACAAAAAATAGGAAAATACTATGAAGAAAGCCCAAAATATTCATTCTCCAAAATCCTTTGAGATCTCTTAACAGTGTAGGCAGCTTAAAGCTTTCTGTGCATGACATTAAACTCGTCTGTTCAATGTATTTATTCTAACCAGTTTGCTTATATTGTTATAATTTTATGCTTTCATATCTTGTTTTTGCTGGTGGGATCTGCAGCCCTGTGGCGGCTGACTCGCTCTCCTCTCCCTCACCACTGCTGCTGAGTCGAAATAATCTGCTGCCACCTATTGGCACAGCTGAAGCAGAACACTTGAGCACGGTGGGGCCACAAAGGCAAACGGTATGTCTCCTTCCTATTGCCTTTCCAATGTTTATAAAACCTCATGGTCAGTAATTCTGCAGGATCTATGCTGTGGATTTGTATATTCTGTCAAAAGTACAAACTGAATTCTGATTTGACAATGGCCTGCAATTACCATACCTGTTAGGGCTGATATTGGACATGCACAGCTCCACTATAAATTAACTGTTTCTGTAATTCTTATCCCTTCTGCAGAAAACCCATAGCGATTCCAGTCGAGCTCGAAGTGCAGTGGTGGATGAGCCTAACCATCAGCAGCCCCAGGAGAGGCTCCTGTTACCTGACTTTTTCTCCAGGCCCAATACAACTCAGTCATTTTTGGTAGAGTGACATACTTCCTCTATTGTATGATAACTGAGGAAAGGGGAAAAAACTAATTTGACAGGCGTAAGGCTTTATATGGTGGCTTAATCAACTCTAAGAGTAAAAGCTGACGTTCTAATAAGTGTTTTACATTTTAAGTACATTTGCTGAAACTCTAACTGGTCTCTGCCACTCATTATTTTAACTTGTAAAAATAAGGTAAAATGCCTTATATATAAATAGCAAATTCTAAGCAATTTAAAATTTAGATATTTCTGAGAATAAGCAAAAAAATGTTAAACCCCCTCCCCCCCCCAGTGCGTATCAGATTAGCATGAACTTCATTCTTTTAACATTGCTCTGAGGGAATTAAACAAAAAGTGGTAACAGATTATGTTGTGGACTGGTGGGTGGGCAAGTTAAGACTTTCAGAGTTTTCGTTAACTGGTGTTTGAAATGCTAACACTGTCACCACTAAATGTACATTTACTAGCCTTTTTACTTTTAAACATCAGAAACAACCTGACTGGGAGACTAGAGGTCATGCACTGACTGTGCCCCAAACTATAAGCCAGGAGCTCAGCCCCACGACATTTGCTTGCTTTGTACAAGAGGGCTTGGAAAGCCCAGAGTGACTGAGGGCACACTTATGGCCCAAGAACCAGGCACCCACGTCCTAAACCAGTTTTCAAGACAGTGGTGTTTGCAACCCACTTAGCTCAACTCATAACCCTTAAACTGTATCAGCCTAAAAGCACCATATGATCTTTCCTCCATTAGAAGAGTGGTGAGAATAAATGAATGGGACTAGTTTGTACTAGTTTCCTTGGGCTGCCATAACAAATTACCACAAACTGGGTGGCTTAAAACAATATATTCTCTCCGTTCCAGAGTCTGTTGAAAGTCCAAAATCAAGGTATCAGCAGAGCTACGTTCCCACTGCAGGCTCTAGGGAAGAATCTTTTCTTGCCTCTATCCTAGTTCATGAGCTGTTCAGCTTAACTGCCTGTTTTTGTGAACAAAGTTTTCTTAGAGGAGAGCCACCACATTCATTCAATTTTGTACTTTCTGTGGCTGCTTTCCTAGTCTTAACAGCAGAACAGGGTAGTTGCAGTGACAGTATATTCCACAAAACCTGAAATGTTTACTATCTGGTCCTCTATTTTAAAAAAAAGAAAAAAGAAAAGAGGTTTGCTGACCACTGATAGAAAACATGGGGCTTCATCAGGAGAGGGGGAAAAAAACCCTCAAATCTCTTATTCCAATGCTGACAAGAAACTGAGGGGATGTTTTTTATTCCAGAAGTACCAGCAAAATGGCATTGATAGCTCTTTTTTTAGTATCTACATATGGACATTTTAGTTGTATCTTAAAATCTTTAAATCCCTTAAAGCAATTTTGAAATGTTGAGTTCCATATTAAGAGTCACATTTTAAGCATGGAGGTTGTCGGTGTTGCTGAAAAGGTTCTGTTCTGTTGTTTTAAACAGTCAGCAGGGGAGGGGGGATCAGGATGGGGAACACATGTAAATCCATGGCTGATTCATGTCAATGTATGGCAAAAACCACTACAATACTGTAAAGTAATTAGCCTCCAACAAATAAAAATAAATGGGGGAAAAAAAAAGTCAGCAGGCAATGGAAATCAGATTCAAATTCCCTTGAGAACCAATTATGAGTACTTAGAAATATTAAACCATATAGATTATTTATAAATGCTGATTTTCTTAAAGACATATCAATAAAGTTGCAGAACTTGCAATTTTTACAAGTTAACAGTCACTCTGTGGGCTGCTGGCTTGGGATTTTTAACTTGGAATGTTAAGTGTATTCAGCCAACTGTCCCTCAGACTGACAGATGATGCCAATTACATTGCTGTCCGACTTCAGGGCTTTCCCTTGTAAAACAACTAACACATTATCCTCTGGAAGAAGTCACACTGTAAGCAGTGACTCATCTTCTCTTTTTCAGCCAGATACGCAGTATCGTCGTTCGTGTGCTGCTGAGTATCCTCACCAGGCCCGACCTGGTAGGGGATCTGCAGGGACAGGTGGGGTCATGGCTCTTATTTTACTAGTCTTGTTAAGATCTTGCTTTCTTCCCATGCTTATTATTTTTCCTTCCTCCAGATTTTATATTTTGCTTTCCTACGTCTTTGTAAATCATCTCAAATTCATTTTGGAATATGGGATATAGTAATAAAAAGAAAAATAAGAGGAGAACTCTAACTGCTCAAAGCCAGAAAGTTCCAGATCTGTTTTCTCATATATAAATTAACCTCTTGCCACTCTGGCAGAGTAAACAATACTTTTAAAAAAAAATATCAACAAATTAAGCCAAACAAATCATTTTCATAACATTCAAACACTGCATGGATTTTATTATGTAGGCAAAAACCTATATTGCCATGGATTAAACTGCTCTAATCCATTAAACTGCTAGGCCAAGGTAAGAAAAGAAATTCACAGTGTCAAGACATGAGGAGTCTGATTCTATCCCATTAACTTTTTTGTCTTCTAAGTTATATTTTATAGTTTCTATTTTCACAGGAGTGATAGGAGAAAATTTAAGAATGTCTTAATTCTTCCTATAATGGTCTTCTTGCCATCAGGGTCATTTTTTCCTTATGTTATAGGTGAAATTTAGAATTACCAGGCAGTTGAAATGTTTCTTGTTAATAATCAGATTAATCAGCAAGTATGTTAAAAAGTAATCTGCCTGAAATCATCTCTGTAGTTCAAGTGAATTCTCTTAGTTCAGGTTCCTAGTAGCAATATTTGGTAGTCTTTGAATGCTGTCAGCAGACTCTGTTCTTGGATCAGTCCTCGGGGAAGCACTACCGCCTCTGAGCTAGTTATTACATCTAGCCATGCTCATGGTCAAGGATAACTAGTATAATGTTTATGTAAGTGAAACATTTTATTCCTTTTTAATTAGTGACTATTTTCTAAAGTTAGGTTACTATATCACATCTTTTTTTTTTTTTTTTAAATAATTTATTTATTTGGCTGTGTAGGGTCTTACTTGCAGCACATGGGCTCTTTTGTTGCTCCTCATAGTACGTGGACTTCCTTGCCCTGGGGCATGTAGGATCTTACTTCCCCAACCAGGGATTGAACCCACATCCTCTGCATTGCAAGGCAGATTCTTAACCACTGGGCCACCAGGGAAGTCCTATATCACATCTTATATAGACTTTGTTTTTACATGATAAAACATACAAACATGATTTTTATTGCCTTAGTAAATATAAACTTTACTCCTTAGCCATAGTCCCCAAATTTAAAGTCTAATAATTGGAGCAAAAAATGTCTGTACATAGAAGCTCAAGACGATCAAATCTAGAATGTCTATTCATGTTACTCTATGATGTCATCTTTGTCTCTCAGGTCCTCAGTTACATGGATCTACAAAATCTCAAAACAGAAGTGGACCAACCTCTAGAACCAGGCAGGGACAATAGCACGAATGAGGAGAACTTGCTTCGGGCTGCAGGGAACACATGGGAAGATTTCACAAATCAATGTTCAGTCATCTCATGACGCAGACCTTGTATACAAGAGACAACCTGAAACCATCTTTGTGAATTATTTTGGTACAACAGACTGAAAACAGTATCAGCCAAAGATTACATGGGTACTGCTTCTATCTCCAATTACTGTCTTCTGTTCAGCATAAGTTAATCATTTCACTGGACAGTAAAGTTTGTAGCCAAAGATGTAACAAATGAATAATTTCCTCCAAACCACTGCTCATGTTGTCTGTTAACAACGATCAGTTCAGTTACTACCGCATTCTGTCAGACTGCTGCTGCTGTTGCTAAGTTGCTTCAGTCGTATCCGACTGTGCAACCCCAGAGATGGCAGCCCACCAGGCTCCGAAATCCCTGGGATGCTCCAGGCAAGAGTACTGGAGTGGGTTGCCATTTCCTTCTCCATTCTATCAGACTACATGTACACAAAACGTAGCAAATTGTTTGAAAACATTATTACTGGCTTTGGAATACTTCTGCTTGTGTTAATTTCTGGAGAGGTATACTCACTTTTAAGTCATTTTTAGGAGACAGTTCTATAAAGAAAATCACATCAAACAGATGTGATTACTAAAGTTTTCTCTTAGATGTCCAAATCCATAGGCAGATATATATGGCAGGGATGAATAATTAAAGACATAAATGTTGAGCACTGGTATAAAGTAATCCATGTAATAAATAATGGATTTCCCCCCTCCCCCAGGTAGGACAATTAAGCCTTACAACAGCTGCCTGACATCAGGTTATACTTGTTTTCTTCTCAAAGTACTTTAGTGGTCATTTACCCCCCCACACCCAAATATCACACCTGCCTTGCCAAATTTTCTCCTGCAGGTCTATTAGAAAAGCGATTTAAAAATTTATAGAATCTATTAGTGAGCCAGCAAGACACAACTTCTTAAAATTCCCGAAACCCTGCAGTTCTGTCTAGTATAATCATATGCTAAGAGCAAAGGAAGAGAACTTTGACATTCTTCTGATTTTCACATGGACCTTTCCCGAGTGCACTCATGAATGCATCAATGGTTTTAACTATGGCTTAAACTTATTTAACTTTCATTGAATTTTAATTCTGATGATCATACTGATTTTAGATCTTCTATTAATCTTCAGAGTTGATAAATTTAAATGATCATAACTTGGGATTTATTATTTCAAAGTGTTCTAATACTATCATATGAAGACAGGTACAGCAAACAACCTACATTAAACTGTATTTTTAATACAATTAAAAGAGTATTTTTTAATCTATTTGTTATCCAAACTGAAAACGTGTCTTATGCTTACCTCAGATAAATTATGTACATGACTCTCAGTGACAGAAGGCTTGTTTTATGCATATGATATTGAATATATTAGCTTACAAATCAGAGATTTTAAGTTGAACAGTCTCTAAAAAATTTTCATATATTCTAATGAACTCATACCAATTCTACTAAATATAAATGAAAATCTCTGTACTGTTCTCACAAATCAATACCATTAGTACATGATAACAAACCACTGGATCAAGACAGCTTGCCTTTCAAGGTCAGAGTTAACAAGTCATTTAGCCTAGCTTCCTCACCCTTTTATAGATGAGGAAACAAGTTCTGACAAGCTCAGTAACCTAATTCTAAGGACATTCAGCAGTTACAGAGAGGATTACAGCATCTCTTTATGCAACTTAAACCAGGCTATCTGCTACAATACTGGCTAGAACTACTTTTCTTCTTTTTTTATCCTAAGCACCATTCATATATTTAATAAATCATCTTTTAAATGACCATATTGGGATCACTTAAAAAGTCCCGGGAACTTAACAGTCATCTTTCACTTGATTATTTAATCTTGTACAATTCTTACAAAAGTGCTTGAAGTAATCTGAACACCTGTTTCTCCTATATACCTCAAGCAAAGAGTGCCAAACTTAGTTGAGTAGGAAAAATAAAAAAGAGAGGGCCTATGCAAGAACATTAAGACTGAAAGCAAACTGGCAAGTATTTGGGAAATAGATGTCCAGCAAGTGTTGAAGGCTAGGTAGAGTACATGTCCTAAAAAACACACACCACTGAATACCCTGAAGCTCATTCCTATATGGCAAAATAACAATTGCTAAAAGTGGTAGGGACAGATCTGCATTCTAGATACAGTTCCTTATTCAGAAGACACACGGAAAAGTGCTCTCAAGGAAGCATTCACCCTCCCACTCCCTCAGTGATCACCACCAAACTCCATAGGAGGACCTCACAGGATGTCAGCGTATTTCTAGGATATGCTAAGACCAGGCTGAGAGAGTCTACTTGGTTTAGATAGTTGATCCAAATAATTTAGGCTTGAAAGACAACTTTTCTCAAGAGTTGAGTTCACTTTTGTCTTCAAATCTTGACTGTACCTTGCCTACAAAGGCATCAGGTAACACCTATGGACTTTTGAAGAGAATATTCCATTATTTCTTTTCTTTCTTGAGAGTCGTTTTTTTCCCTCCTCGTTTGGAAGGTTTGCAGTACTTTGCTTCCATCTGAGCCAGAAAATTGTCCATTTCCTTTTGCCGATCCTTTTGTCTGCTCTGTTTAAGAAGTTAAAACACAAGCTTTCAAAACTCAAGACTGTCCACAGAAATAAAGTATTTAGCAGTAGACAGGGGCTGGTGGAAAGGGAGAATGAGGAGTGACTGCTAGTGGATAAGGGGTTTGTGTTTAGAGTGATGCTGATCTGGAATTAGATAGTGCTGATGATTGTAAAACCTGATCAATATACTAAAAAACCACTGAATTGTACATTTTAAAAGGGTGACTGTATGGTACCTGAATGTCTTAAAAGATGAAAACAAAATGCCTATAATACTATATACACTCCAAAGAATATTAGCAGTAAGAAGCAGAACGTGAAAGAAATGGCGGTAAGCTTCACAGACAACCTGACAGTTTACCTGAATGGCTGCTTTCAAGTTATCCACTCCTTCGTCAAGCCCCAACTCCTTCCTGCTCATTTCTGCTTCTTTAGCCTCTTCCTCAGCCTAAAACAGAAACTCATGTGAGATACAATGCCAACCTAGCAAATACTAAAAATACAGCCTCTTTTCCAAAAGCAAATCTGTTAAGACCATTTCAATTTGAGGATTATATAAATTAAAAGCATAAAATCAAGCAGTAGATCCTCTGATTCCAATAAGCATTTGAGAGTGTTCCCAATTTGTATGCTAGGGGTAAGCAGGTCATTTGGTTCCATAAACCATAGGGGGACAGAAAGGAAAACAAAATGCTAGAAGAGCTAAGAAAGGTCACTTAACCAAGGATACCCTCAAAATGTTGCCAGGACACAGGCACCTCAGATTCCTCCTCTGGAAACCAAATTTACTACATGTGACTTGTGGTAGCCAAGAGCACAACCCTGGTTTAAAATTTCCCCTGAGTAGTTAGGATAAACTCTAACAAATTCCGTTTTAACGTTTCTTTACCAGATTTCAAAGCCACCTCCTCTTGCCAAATTTTACTAGGGCACTGATTCCAAACTACTACAAGAATACCTTGGGAAAGGTTAGTAAGTTCATTCTCCAGGGCGACAACTAAGACTATGAGAGGTCCCAATCCCCAGAGAATTTTCTAAATAGCAATGAATACTATTAATACTGAGAATGATGATATGTTAGGACCTTGTTACTCCAATAAAGTTTCCCCTGAAACAGTCCTTGAAATCAATTTATTTCTTTTAGTACTGTTTTTTCTCTAAGTTTGCAGAATTCTCTGTCAAAACTATTCCATTCCCCACTCCACCCCCCAAACTCCAGGAAAGTTTCTCAAGCTAATAGGCTATTACTGAACACAGCTGTGCTGTTTCACCTAAAAAAAGTTGCCAACTTAAACTGTCAGCTTGAAATCTAGACAGATGGAGCCTATAAGCCAAAGTGGTGATCTTGATACACATTCCATTTCTCTCAACACACGTGTCAGGTTTCTCCTGCATCTTTTTACATAAAAGCCACAGACCTAACTCCACCTCCAATTCAGCCATACAAAATAAAGTACCCGCCAAAGAGCTACAGTCTTCCCTAGAGTGCCCATTATGAAAGCCAGGTTGAGGCAAGAGTGACTTTAATACCAGTCCGGTCTTCCCCTAAAGACCAGAAGCACAGATATTTGTTACCTTGAATCTGCTCCCTCCTGAACCCCACATGTCCTTAAGCTCCTTTCCCTTGCCATCATCCTTACCCTCACCAACCCCACAGTTTAATATGGGTGAAAAGGACACAAACCACAATCCTTAATACTCTACAAAAGTGTACCTCAAAGGGTGCTTGGAAATACACAATTATCAAAATAAACTGGTTTTTAGTTGTTTTTTTTTTCACTCTATCTCCCCATGTGTTTTTTTTTTTTTTAAATTATATTCTGGGTCCGACTCAAGAATCGAAGTAAGTGAAGTCATTCAGTCGTCTCCGACTCTTTGCGACCCCGTGGACTGTAGCCTACTAGGCTCCTCCATGGGATTTTCCAGGCAAGAGTACTGGAGTGGGTTGCCATCAAACTGGGCAATACAGAAATTTAAATTAATAAGACATAGTCCTACAGTCTTTGTCACCTCCTCACCTCTTAACCAAGTGAGAATCACTATGGAGCCTAGGTATCCGGATTCTGTTACTTTATTGCCTTAGAATGCCTCAGCAAGGTTAAAAGAATTGGCCCATATGAAGAATATTTCAGTGCTACTTTCAAATGATACTGATTATCTAATCCATGCAGTAAAATCCTTTTGAGCACAACAGAGTAGGGGAAAAAAGTTTCTCTTAATGAGCTCATTATGCTCTTTTAGTTAGATGGCAACTAGAAAAGAAGTTAAGCCTTATCTTTATTTCAGCAGTCTTATATATATTTTCGGTGTTATAAATATCCTCAAATTCCTTTGGGAAGTAGTCAAGATATAAATAGTAAATGGCATTCAAAACCTTACCCTCCTTTTCCTTGCATTCATCTTCTGCTTGGATTCTTTGACAAAGGCATTATAGGACGGTACCTCTCCAGCATCAATGGCCTGTTGAATAATGTGCCTTATCCTGGGTTCCTCTGTGTACTGCACACACAGCACAGACTCCATGATCTGATCCATGTCACCCTTGAAGTCCAGATAGGCCTGTTTAATATCAGTCAGCTCTTCTTCAGAACCTTTGTATGTCTTCTCAAAAGCCTGAATGTCTTCCAGAGATATCTGAACAAATGAGAGAGAGACACATGCTGTAACTTTGAAAAGTTTATTTTAAATAGTAGGAATACAAGAAAAAAGTTAACTCAGGTGTCAAAATATTTCTCTCCAAATACAACAGCTGCTCGAGTTGAAAGTGTTGCAAGGAAGCAAATTTTCTATGCTAAAGATTTTCTAGCGTTCTCCCTAGTCCAATCTTTAGAACTGCTAAGCTACACACCAGGAAAATTTAAGTGAGTTTCCAAAGGTGGGAAGAGACCCAGAAAAATACTCAGGGCTTGCACCTGGCTTTGTAAAATAAAGCACATATAAAAAAATTTAATGTCCTCCTATCACTACACTCTACACCAACAGATAGTTAAAGGCCCATTTCATTAAGTGTTATCTACGTGCATGTGTTATAACACACATATACACACGGTTCAACAGAACGGTTAGATAAATTCGCCCTTCTTCAAAGAAGTGGGTCTCTCCTAAGGAATGTCTGTGCTGTGTGTGCGTTTATTAATATTTATAGAGACCAAATAAAGAATCCTCATTCTTAACAACACAAAACGCAAGGCCTTAGAGGCATTCAATAAAGGTTTGTTGAATGATTAAATGGGAACGGTCACAAGAAAATCTCCAGAGTTCTCTACCTTTTTAAAGAGTAATCTCCAATAGGCCTCCCAGTCCCGGTCTTGGCTGAGCACATCAGAATCTTCGTCCACTGTTCCCTGTTCATCGTATAATGCTCTCTGTTCTTTGTCACTCAGAACGGAGTAGACCTTCCCAAGGATCTGCGGGAAAGAGTACACTAAAATCACCCCTCCGCCTCTCACTGAAACCGCGCCGCGAGAAATAAAAGATTAGAAAACGCCAGGCCGGGTTCTGCTCACTCCACCCCGGGAGAGGCCGGGCGGTCATAAGACGGAGGGAAGCCGGGGGGCCGGTGGGTAGAGTCTAGAGAGCGCACCTGGAAGCGGCGAGTGGCGTCCTCCTTGTCGTCCTCGCCCACCCGATCCGGGTGCACCTGCAGGGACACCTTGTGATAGCCGCGTCGGACCTCGCTGTCTGAGGCCTCGCGCCGCACGCCCAATACTTGGTAAAGGTCGACGGTGCCGAATAGTTCTTCGCACAGTTCTAGAAGCCCCATGGCAGGCAGCGGTGCGAAGGGGACAGCGGCCTCAGCGAAAACACCTGACCCCAGCTACACTGAGTAGAGCTCAAGAGCGCCTACCTTTTCCCGCGCAAAAAGCCCGAGGCTCTAGCGTCACAAGAGGCGCCGGAAGAGGCGGGGCCACGACGCCACACTTTACGGCCGTTGAGAAATGGGGGCGTGGCCAAGCTGGGGACAGCCAGCATTGAGGCGGTGAGTGTCCTAGCACCGGAATCTCCTTCCACAAATTCTCTCAGCCCCGGCCCTCCTCCCCTTACTCTGAAAACCTCATTCCTACCTTTCCCTCAATGTCCCAGCTCAGTTTATGCAACAATGTAAACGTTCATATTAGGTTGAACCTAGCACTGCTTTCCTTTTGCCTTTTTTCCAGTAAAAAACAGCATAACATCAGTATTTGGCAATCTCATGTGGTTTAAATTTGGGGATCACAACAGATTGTGGAAAATTCTTAAGAGATGGGAACACCAGACCACCTTACCTGCCTCCTGAAAAACCTGTATGGGCTTCCCTGTAGCTCAGATGGTGAAGAATCCGCCTGCAATGCAGGAGACCTGGTATCAATCCCCCAGTGGGGAAGATCCACTGGAGACAGAAATGGCAACCCACTCTTGTATTCCTGCCTGGAGAATTCCATGGACTGAACAGATGAGCCTGGCAGACTACAGTCCATAGGGTGGCAGAGTGAGACACGACTGAGCGATTAACACTACACTACTACAAGAAGCAATAGTTAGAACCAGACGTGGAACAATGGACTGGTTCCAAATTGGGAAAGGAGTAAGTCAAGACTGTATATTGTCACCCTTCTTATTTAACTTATATGCAGAGTAAATCATGCGAAATGCTGGGCTGGATGTATCACAAGCTGGAATCAGGATTGCAGGGAGAAATACCAAAAACCTCAGATATGTAGATAACATCACCCTAATAGCAGAAAGTGAAGAACTAAAGAGTCTTCTGATGAGGGTGAGAGTGAAAAAGCTGGTTTAAAACTCAACGTTCAAAAAACCAAGATATGACATCCAGTCCCATCACTTCATGGCAAATAGGTTAAAAATAGAAACAGTGACTGACTTTTTCTTTGGCTCCAAAATCACTGCAGATGTTGACTGTAGCCTATAATTAAAAGACACTTGCTCCTTGGAAGAAAAGCTATGACAAACCTAGACAGTATTAAAAAGCTAAGTGCTGAAGAACTGATACTTTCAAACTGTAGTGCTGGAAAAGACTCTTAGTCCCTTGGACAGCACGGTGATCAAACTAGTCAATCCTAAAGGAAATCAACCCTGAAAATTTATTGGAAGGATTGATGCTGAAGTGCCAATACTTTGACCACCTGATGTGAAGAGCTGACTAACTGGAAAAGACCCCAATGCTGAGAAAGACTGAGGGCATGAAGAGAAGGGGATGACAGAGGATGAAATGGTTGGATGGCATCATTGACTCAATAGTATGAGTTTGAGCAAACTCTGGGAGATAGTGAAGGACAGGCATGCTACAGTCCATGGGGTCGTGAAGAGTCAGACACGACTGAGTGACTGAACAACAAGTTGGAACTGCTAGGCAGGGACTTTCCCGTGAGCCCTGCAATTTAAAAAAAACCTACATTAAACAAAAAGCATAAAATACCAGTCTTCTAAAAATTCTCTTAATTGATAGAACTTCTAGATTTGACATTTAATACAGAATCATTTCCATTCACTTTCCAGTTCCTGAATCGCCTTCCACGTTTGTGGAGATAACATAATCCAAACCCCCATCTTGATAAAAATATAAGCTTTAGAAACAAAGACTTTCTAAAGTGCAGACCTGGGTTTGAGCATGTTGGATTTGATATGGTAGCAAGACAGGCAGATGCAATCATACAGGAATTGGTGAAAAATCTGGGTCTGAAAAATGGGCCAAAGATCTAAACAGACATTTCTCCAAAGAAGACATACAGATGGCTAACAAACACATGAGAAGATGCTCAACATCACTCATTATCAGAGAAATGCAAATTAAAACCTCAATGAGGTACCATTCCACACCAGTCAGAATGGCTGCTACCCAAAAGTCTACAAGCAATAAATGCTGGAGAGGGTGTGGAGAAAAGGGAACCCTCTTACACTGTTGGTGGGAATGCAAACTAGTAAAGCCACTATGGAGAACAGTGTGGAGATTCCTTAAAAAACTGGAAATAGAACTGCCATATGACCCAGCAATCCCATTCCTGGGCATACACACCGAGGAAACCAGATCTGAAAGAGACACATGCACCCCAATGTTCATCGCAGCACTGTTTATAATAGCCAGGACATGGAAGCAACCTAGATGCCCATCAACAGATGAATGGATAAGAAAACTGTGGTACATATACACAATGGAATATTACTCAGCCATTAAAAAGAATTCATTTGAATCAGTTCTAATGAGGTGGATGAAACTGGAGCCCAGAGTGAAGAGTGAAGTAAGCCAGAAAGATAAAGACCAATACAGTATACTAACACATTTATATAGAATTGAGAAAGATGGTATGATAACCCTATACGCAAGACAGAAAAAGAGACACATGTGTATAGAACAGACTTTTGGACCCTATGGGAAAAGGTAAGGGTGGGATGACCTGAGAGAACAGCATCAAAACATGTATATTATCAAGTGTGAAACAGATCGCCAGTCCAGGTTGGATGTATGAGACGGGTGCTCAGGGCTGGTGCACTGGGATGACCCAGAGGGATGGGAAGGGGAGGGAGGTGGGAGGGGGGTTCAGGATGGGGAACACATGTAAATCCATGGCTGATTCATGTCAATGTATGGCAAAAACCACTACAATATTGTAAAGTAATTAGCCAACTAATAAAAATAATTGGGAAAAATAAAAATAAAAAATAAAATAATTTTGAGAAACTTAAAAAAAAAAAGAAAAATCTGGGCCTGGAAATCCAAATCAAGAGTAGGACTAGAGGAAACTTTGGAAATCAGGGAGAGGATGAGCTTACACGGCAGTTTCCATATGTGTGTCTTAAATAAAAGACAGACCAAGGCACAAAGTGAATATGCGAATTGGCAGAAACTCAGCAGCTCAAAATAATACCTATTTCACATCAGTTCCCTTCATTGGTCAATACTTTCCAGAATTACATTCTCCTCTACTCTACCAGTAAAGGTTTCTCCAAAGACCTCAAACTTCCCAGGGTAGACTGTTCTTTAAACTTTAAAATGGTTTTCAAAACATTTCTTTTTCCTAGATTCAAGATCAAACTCCCATAAAGTCAGTTGCTCTCTGCCTGTCCTGCCTTTAAAGCCTCCCCAAAGCAAGTGGAGGCCAACCAGTGACAACTCAGAGAGCCTTGATGACCTGAGTTTGAGGTGGCTGGCAATTATTCTCAGAATATAAAACTGAGAATAGGCTGGTACAATGATAGGGCTTTAGACTCTCCTCTATAAATCTCCCATATTTTAGTTTTACACCAGATTATGAAATTTATATTATTCAGAGTGACTAAAGCCATCTAATGCTGCTACAGTGATGGTGGAACAGATAACAGGCTTTTGGGGGACACAACCAGTGATTTATATTAACAAACCATGATACCCAAACCTAATTTTGTCACTGACTTTTTAAATGGACTTTTGAAAAGCCCTTTGTCTTTACTCACTACCCCCACTACAAACATAACATGTTGGAAAGGGCTCTGCAGGTAAGAGCATCGGGGTCTGACTCTGTTCTGCCCAATACTAAAACTATGTGGCCTTGGCTGATTTTCTACTTCTGAACCTCAGCTTCCCCACTGATAAACTGGAGACAATCCTACCTAATTTCATGATGCCTTATAATTCTCACAAATAACCTTGCACGGAAGTTGTACATAGGTACTTTACTTTCTTCCAGTTATTCATTTTTTAAAAAGTAGATTATTAGAGCCTAAAAGCATGTAACAAACTACCTTTGTAAATTTGAGATTGTGTGTTGACTAGAAAATGTAAATCTGCAATTACGAAAACAGTAAGTAAAGTAATTGTATTCTTGAGTTGGTGGGATGACCATAAATGATTAAAGATAGAAATACTTGGAGAGGACACAGACATGCTGGTTGGGGACTCTGAAACAGGAAATCTTGGAAGGTGGTAGGCTATAAAGTTTCCCAAGGGACCCAGAGTCCAACCTACCCCACAGCCACTGTCTTTCCCCTGAAGAAGGCTGAAAGAATTAGTATCTATACCCAGCTTTATGTCAGTCAAGAGCAAACTTCTCCCTGGGCTCTCTTCAGATCAGGCCAGATGATCATGGATGACTTAAAAAATGCCATTTATTGACCTCCAAATATAATAAAACTAAGAATTCTGCACAAATATTTTAAGAGGACTTCAAGTTTGTTCCCACTGCTATGTTCACTGAAGTCAGCTCTCTTTTGTCTCTGTAGCCTCTGTATCTGGTTTCTGAGCCGCTAAGAGGACTTCTCGTGCCCGTTTCCGTCGCAGCCTCTCAGCATTTGTGATCACCATCGGGTGCAGAGGGAAAAAGCCAGAAAGACCTAAAAGTAACAGGATTTTCATTCATTATAACATCACAAACTAATGTTTACCTGGGAACTCAGTCTCACTGAACTGAAGTCTAACAGAGATTTGATCCAAGACAAAGATTCAAAACAGATTCCTCACTTGCCAAAATGCTTTTACCTCTTCCCCCAGCTCCCTCTCTTCCATTTACTGCAAGGTCACAATGGATGTTGTCTACTTCTTAACACTATTTTCCTTACTTGAAAAAATGATCAACTGACAGTCATGCAAGACACACCATTCCCATTTTTTTTTTAGCATAAAATCTCAGTCATCCAAAAAGTCTCATGAAGTCTCTACAAAAGGAATCTCCAGATTTCAACTGGCATCTAGATCTGAAATTTCAATTCTCCCTGTAGTCCTGATTAGCCTGGAGATAGTGCAAATCATTCTTAATTTTCATCATCCTGGAAATGACTTCAATTGAAAATCCCCTCAGAGACGTAAGGCTTAGCTGAGTTACCCAGAAGCTTTTCCACAGGCTTTGAAAGGTGGGCTCCACAGCCAATCCAATGCCGGATCCGGTCCAGGTTGAGAGCAACGAGTTTCTCTCCATGACTGTTGGGCATTGGATCATAGGAGCCCAGCTGCTCTACGAAACGGCCATCCCTGGGACACTTGTTGTGAGCAGCCACGATGCGGTAGAAAGGTCTGTTGGTACAGCCACCGAGCGCAAGGCGGATGATTAAGTGGCCTCCACGGTAGGCCTTGCAAAGGACAGTAGCTGTAGACAAATAAGTGGTTAAGACACAAGAATCGAGAGCACAAAATGGACAAAATGAAATGTGACAACCCCTTTCCTCCACTGAAATGCTGCTGCTGCTGCTTAGTCGCTTTAGTCGTGTCCAACTCTGTACGACCCTATGGACTGTCGCCAGCCAGGCTCCTCTGGCCATGAGATTCTCTAGGAAGACTATTGAAGTGGGTTGCCCGTATCTTCCTCCAGGGGATCTTCCCGATCCAGGGATCGAACCGCGGTCTCCTGCACTGCAGGCAGATTCTTTACCTCTGAGCCACCAGGGAAGCCTAAAATGTCCTTCCTTTCAACCAATTCTTTTCAGTCTGACTCAGAAACCCTTTTTTTGTGAAACTCCTCTTAAACACTCCAGCTACACCCAACGCACTCAACACAGACCTGCTATTTACTGTCTCTGGAACAAGCTGAAGCCCAGCTGCCTCACCTATAAAATGAACGCCATTTATCTCGTAGGAGTTCAGCGAAAACTTTAAAAGCGAACAAGAAAACCACTGAGGGCAGGATCAAACGTGTGCAGTTTCAGGTACGGGCTGTCTCTAGCTTGTCTAGGAGAGCGCAGCTCCAGTCGGCCCGCACTCCCTCTTATCCCCACGACCGCCCGGAAAGTCTCCCGGGGCCCCCATTACTCACTGAGCTGGACCATGGCGCAGCCGGCGGGCCCCGAGGCCTGTGCGCCAGTTGCGACGCCTCGGAGCTTCCCGGAGCCGGAGCGAATCCGCTCTACGGCCTCCGGCTGCGCAGACAACCCACCAGAAAGTTCAACGCCTAAGAACCGCGGACTTCAATCCTCCTCCACCCCAGCCCAGGCACCTTGGTACCGGAAGCGAGTAGTCCAGTCGCCCCGCCTCTTCCGGCCCCTTCCCTGCACTTCCGTAACACGACACAGAGAGCCCTGAGGTATCTTAACTACCATGAAGGCGGAACGTTACACCTTGGGGATTCCCGGCGAGCCGAGCCGGGTGGGATCTCCGGCCCTCATGCCCTGTGGGTCACTGCCTGAGGGAGGAATACTGGGAGAATCCCGGGAAGGGGTGAAGTGAAAGTGTTGGTCACTCAGCCGTGTCCGACTCTTTGCGACCCTGTGGATCGTAGCCCGCCAGTCTCCTGGGTCCGTGAGATTACTCAGGCAAGAATACTGGAGTGGGTTGCCATTCCTTCTTCAAGGGGATCCTCCTGACCCAGGGATCAAACCCGGGTCTTAGGTTTTTCGGCAGATTCTTTACCGCTTTGAGACCAGCAGAGAAGGCCACCATCCATCCTTCCAGCAAATGTTTTCCGAGCACCAGTTAGGGCCTAGGCGCGGTGCCAGAGAACGCAAAGAGGAAAGAGGGCTGTCCCTGCCCCTAGGCAGCTGACAGTCGTGGCGGGGAGGGGAGGGATGGGGCCGGCGGGGAGAGACGGTGAGGTTACATCTGAGTAACTAGGGGTAGTCAGTACACAGTCCTGGGGTGAGCAGAAGAGAAGGTGAACCTGGTAATTCCTCAGGAAGACTTCATAAAGGAAGTAGCATTAGGGCTGAGACTAGAGAAGAACTATAAATGTGTATAGAGTTGATTTTATCCTATGTTTACCGATGTGCCTCTCACTTTCCCTCCTGTTTTTCCATGTCCCTCCTATTCTCTGTGTCCTCCTTTAAAAAATAAAGACAGTACCATGGCTAATTCATATCAATGTATAACAAAAACTACTGTAATGATGTAAAGTAATTAGCCTCCAACTAATAAAAATTTAAAAAAAAATAAATAAATAAATAAATAAAAAAAAATAAAGACAGGAAGCCTTTACTTTTGGTTTTGCTGTGCACTGATCCAAGAGGACGAGGGTGAGGTATGGTTCCTTTGTCATTTCTAGCCCTAGAATAACGGCCTCAGTTGTGAGGAGTTTTACATCTTTTATAGAGTAATGGATTCTTCATGGAGCCCTTGTGATTTACATCCATGAAGATACATACTGTCAGCAAAGACCACTCGATTCAGCTTTCTGTTCACTGTTAGATCTGGGCACAACTCATGTGCTCTTTGCCCTAATGCAGTGACCCGGCACAGCATTCTTCCTTTCCACCCACCTTAGAAAATGATGCCTTAATTCCTAAGTTCCAGTAAATGAACCTGGTCATAGAACTTAGCAGTTGACTTCCTGCAGGAGTAATCCTGATAAACTTTCACCTGAAACGAATAATGAACATACTATACCTTACTTACACAGACACACACAAATAGTTATATTCTTATGTATATCTCAGCATACCATAATTGATGAATTCTGAGTTTTTTATTTAATTTTTTAATTGCCATCCAGTTAACTGTCAAACAGTAAAACATCCAGTAACAATAGCCATTCAGTAAGACAATGGAAATAAATGAATGGGTTTCAGTTATATTGATGATCCTTTCTATCTTTATCCCCAGTCTTCATTCTGGTGAAACATCCAGGGTTTAATTTCTCTCTGAAAGAAAGGGGTCAGCATCCCATACAGAAAATTCTTCAGGTGGAAGGATGTCAGAAAGATGGATTTCCAAAGCCAACCGTCTCCTGAACCATATGGAGCTCTGCAAGCAGATTCTCATCTTTCAATTTTAACTGCATAAGAGGTAGAAGGGAAGAACACATACGTCACCCCTGACATAGCTATGTGGAGACTCCTTATCTGTGGGGCCACAGCTAAAGAACATAGTTCCTCAGGTTGGAATTGACTTCCTTTATTCTCTGTTTCATGATAACTCCATTAAAAAGTCCTCAGAACACTGTGCTGCTTACATGCAAGTGTTCACTTTACAAAAACTTATGTGGTATGAATGCTCACAATTTGTGCATTTTTTGTGTAAAAAATAAAAGTTTATTTTTAAAAATTTACCCTAATACCCAAATATATTCTTAACTAATGTATAATACTGTTCGGCAGGTGAGAGACAGGAATAAAATACACAGGAATCAAAACCATTAGATTTGAATTTAATTTTAAAATCTCAATGTGTAATGGATACATCTAGTTGCCTACAAATCCACTCTCTTCTTTTACTAACAAAATCTTCATTTCTTTTCAGGGCAGCAATGTAGGCAACTAGAAAGCAACAGAGTTTCCCTTGCAGCTAGCAGTAATTTCAATTGTGATGAATGAAATATAAGCTAAAGTCACATCTCTTTTTAAAGGGAAGTGAAATAGCTAGTGTGGCCCTTTTGTCATTTGCCTGCTTTGTTCTTTACTATACTTGAAATATGCATGTGATAGCTTGAGGTACAATGGCTGTCTTGCAACTACGAGGGCTGGAAACTTAATGTTATGACTGGTGAAGCAGAGAGAAAGAGGTTGGGTTTCTGTTAACACTGTGGTACCAGTATGTTCTGGACTTTTCATTAGATGATAAAAAATAAAACTCCTAATTTGTTTAAGCCACTGGCTTCCAATTCACATTATTTGCAGTCATAACTGACAGACTAGACCAGGGATTCACAAGCAATAGCTCATGAGCCAAATCCAGCCTGCTGCCTGTTTTCGTAAGTAAAGTTTTATTTGAAATACAGCTGTGCTCATTTGTTTGCATATTGTTTGTAGCTGCTTTTGCACTACAAGGGCACAGAGTAGTAGCTACAAGAGAGACCACATGGCCCACAAATCCTATTTTGCCCTTCACAGAAAAATTTGCTGACTGCTGGACTATAACAACACCTTCATTTTGTATGTGAGGATAATGAGGCCCATGGAGGGTAAAAAAAAAGATCTCCCATGGTAATATGTGGGTTATGGCAAACATGGTAAGAAAGTCCTCTAGAAAAATCTTCACATCATGAAATGCTGTGAAGTCAAGTCCTGAATTAAGCCAGCACCTTCCTCCTAGCATTCCCAACTTCAGTATACTACAAATAGCAAAGGTATCTGCATCATACCTTCATCGTGTACTTGTAGGCCTGCTCAGCTTCCAGTTGCCGTCCAGCCTGAAAAAACAGCACAATTTAGTAATGATGACATACCATAATCATTAAAAGGAGAAGGTACACTGCCGCCATTGCTACCTAAAGCAGAAGATTCCACATCTTGGTTAAAAACCTCTGAATGAAAAGCGGAAGCAGGAAAATGAAAGGTGGTGGGAAAACCAGATATTAAATATAATATATACTTATAAATATATATATATATATTTATTTATTTATATATATACCTCCTCCATTTCAAATAGCTTAAAGACAACTTGGCCTTTTTTTTTTTTTCCTGAAAGCACCATAAGTCATTTGTTCCTCTCAGTATTGAAGCTATTCTGTTAATATTAGCTAACACACATAGCATTTGCTTTGTAGTTTACATTGTTTTAATCACTTACACTTTTAAAGTGCTTTACTTTCATATATACCACTATTATTTACATTTACATTGTATATTATTTACATGCCACTATTATTTATAATTCCCAGTTTACAAATAAAGAAGTCTGGGCACAGAGAAGGTAAATAACTTGCCAGGGTTATGAAGCTAGTAAGTGGAAGAGCCAGGTTTTAAAACAATACAGCCTGGCTCCAGAGTCCAAGTTTTTAACTGCTAAAATTTATCCCATCTCTATGAACTAGAAGAAGCAGGTACTGGCATTACTTGCATGTAGATCTGGATATGAAGGGAGAACACTACTTCTCCTAGTTATTTCTTGTATGAAGTACTCATATAAGACTTAAATGAGAATAATGACTTCACTAATAGACTTCACTCAGCATCCGTTGGATCATCAAAAAAGCATGAGAGTTCCTGAAAAACATCTACTTCAGTTTTACTGACAACGCCAAAGCCTTTGACTGTGTGGATCACAACAAACTATGGAAAATTCTTAAAGAGATGGGAGTACCAGACCACCTGACCTGCCTCCTGAGAAATCTTATGCAGGTCAAGAAGCAACAGTTAGAGCTAGACATGGAACAAGAGACTGGTTCCAAATTGGGAAAGGAGTATGTCAAGGCTGTATATTGTCAGTTCAGTTCAGTTCAGTCTCTCAGTTGTGTCTGACTCTGCGACCCCATGAACCACAGCATGCCCGGTCTCTCTGTCCAACACCAACCCCCGGAGCCTACCCAAACTCATGTCCATTGAGTCAGTGATGCCATCCAACCATCTCATCCTCTGTTGTCCCCTTCTCCTCCTGCCTCAATCTTTCCCAGCATCAGGGTCTTTTCCAATGAGTCAGCTCTTGGAGGGCTATTTAATCTTTTAAAAACAGATCTATTGAGGTGTAATTTACATACCATAAAATTCACTAATTTTAAAGTTCGACTATGCAACAATTACTACAACCCAGTTTTAGAAGGTTTCTATTACCCCAAAAAAGTTTCTTTGTGCCAGCTTACAGTCAATCTCCATTCCTCCCCATGGCCCTAGAATCACTAATCTATTTTCATCTCTATAGTTTTCCTAATTATGGTGTCATATAATATATAGTCTTTTGTGCCCTGCTTCCCTTAATTTGTGTAATATTTCTGAGGTTCATTCATATTGTTGTGTGAATTGGAATTTCATTTTTATTGCTGAGTAGTATTCCATTGTATAAACATACCACATTTTATTTATCCATTCACTGATGGACACTGGGAATGTCTCCAGTCTTTAGCTATTATTAAATGTGGTAATAAAATATAGAAATCTTTGCGTGGACATATGTTTTTACTTTTCTTGACTAGATAGCAAGAAGTGAAATTGCTGGGATATACAGTAGGTACGTGTTTAACTTTTTAAGATTCTGTCAAACTGTTCTCCAAAGTGGTTGTACTAATTTGTAATCCCACTAGCAATGTATGAGGATTCCAATTTCTCCACATCCCTGTCAACAGTTGGTATTGTCAGACTTTTTGATTTAAGCCATTCTTTTTTCTTTTTTCTTTTTTTAAGCCACACTGTGTGGCATGTGGGCTCTTAGTTCCCTGACCGGGATGGAACCTGTGCCCTCGCCACTGGAAACAGGGAGTCTTAACCACTGGACCACCAAGGAAGTCCCTTGACTTAAGTCACTCTGATGATGTGTAGTGTATTATTGAGTTGAGTTGTCTTAATGAATTATCTTTAAAAATTCTGACATAATTTCAGATTAAAATTATAAGACTGAAAAAATTATAAGAATATCTCTCTTCTCTGTATATATGCACACACATGCACATACATATACACATGATATGAAAGTATATATTTAAACTTTTCTTCAACCATTTGAGAATAAATTGCAGGCATGATGCAGTTTTAGACTTCAGTATGTGTTTCCTAAAATTAAGGACATTCTCTTACATAAGCACAATACAATTATCAAAATCATAAGATTAGTATCAAATACTATTACCTAATTTGTAGACCTCATTCGGATGTTTCCAAATGCCCTAATAATGTCTTTCACAGCAAAAGAAAATCCAGGATCATGCCTTGTATTCAATATTCATGTCTTCAGTTTCTTCTAATTGGGAATAGTTCTTGATTCTTCGTATTTCATGATACTGGAATTTCTCAGCAATACAAGGCAGTTATTTTGTAAAATATTCCTCAATTTTTGTCTGATGTTTCATAATGATTATATCAGGTTATGAATTTTTGGCAGGAATACCATAAAAACAATGTTATGTTCTCCTAAGTGTGTTTAATTAGGAGGCACATGCTGTTTATCCCAATAATGGTAACTTTGATCCTTTGTTTAGATTCTTATCTGCCAGGTTTTTCTACTATAACACTACTGCAAATAAAAAAAAAATTACTGCATTTCCCCCTTGTAATTAATAAATATCTTGTTGGGAAATATTTGGAGATTATGTAAATATCTTCTTCCTCCTTAAACGTTCAGCTGTAGTTTTACCATACGTGTTATCATATGATCCAGCAATCTCACTTCTGGGCATTTATCTGGAGAAAACTCTTAACTCAAAAAGATACATGCACCCCAACTGCAGTACTATTTACAACAGCCACAACATGGAAGTGATCTAAATGTCCATCAACAGATAAATGGATAATCCAAGAAGATTTGCTATATATATCTACAATGTAATACTACTCAGCCATAAAAAAGGAATGAAATAATGTCATCTGTGGCAACATGGAAGAACCTAGAGATTATCATACTAAGTGAAGTAAATCAGACAAATTACATATGATATCACTTATATGTGGAATCTAAAAAATTATAAAAATGAACTTATTTACAGAGCAGAAACAGACTCAGAGACACAGAGAACAACCTTATGGTTACCAAAGGGCAAAGTGTGGGTGAGAGATTAGCAAATACAAGCTGCTATATATATATATAGAATAGATAAACAACAAGGTCCTTCTGTATAACACAGGGAAATATATTCAATATCTTATAATAAACAACAGTGGGAGATAATATAAAAAAAAAGAATCACTTGGCTGTATACAAGAAACTAACATATCAAGTCAGTTCAGTTCAGCCACTTGGTCATGTCCAACTCTGCGATCCCATGGACTGCAACACACCAGGCTTCCCCATCCATCACCAACTCTGGAGCTTGTTCAAACACATGTCCATCCAGTCTGTGATGCCATATCATTGTAAATCAAGTATACTTAAAAAGAAGAAGTGACAAGAGTGGGCATCCTTGCCTTTTCCTAAACTTATCAGGAAGGCTTCTGGCTTTTCACCATTGAATATGAATGTTGACCATCTCTTTTTGATGTGGTATATTACATTGATTGATGTGCAAATGTTGAAGCATCCTTATGACCTTGGAATACATCCAACTTGATGGTGATATATGATCATTTTTATACCTTGGTGAACTGATTTGCTGACATTTTGTTGATGACATTTGCATCTATATCAAAGGTACTGACCTGTAATTTCTTTTTTGGTAATGTCTTTATCTGGTTTTGGTATCACAGTAAATGGTGGCCTCATTTGGGAGTATTCTTGTCTCTTCAGTTTTTTGGAATAGTTTGAGAAGAACAGGTATTAGTTCTTTTCTAAGTATTTGGTAGAATTCCCCTGTGAAGCTATATGGTTCTTGACTTCTATTTGCTGGCAGTTTTTGAAATTACAAATTCAATTTCAATTCTAGTGATCAGCCTGTTCAAATTATTTATTTCTTCTCAACTCAGTCTTGGCAGGTTGTATGTTTCTAAAATTTTTCTGTTCCTTCTAGTTTGTCCAAATCATTGGCATGTAACTGTTCACAGCTTTCTCTCAGGATTTTTTGTATCTGTGGTATCAGTTGTCATTTCTCCCCTTTCATTTCTTATTTTGTTTATTTGGGTCCTCTCTTTTTCCTTTGTGCCCTTCCCTGGTGGCTCAGCTAGTAAAGAATCCACCTACAATGTGGGAGACCTGGGTTCGATCCCTGGTTTGGGAAGATTCCCTGGAGAAGGGAAGGGCTACCTACTCCAGTATTCTGGCCTGGAGAAGTCTATGGATTGTATAGTCCATGGGGTCGCAAAGAGTCGGACATGACTGAGTGACTTTCATTTTTTCCTCCTTGGTGAACCTAACTAAAACTTTATCAATTTTGTTTATCTTTTCAAAAATCCAGCTCTAGATTTCATTGATCTTTTCTATTATTTTTATCTCTTTTATTTATTTCAACTCTGATCCTTATTTATTTCCATTAGGTGTTACTCTTATTTATGAAAAAGCTAATTTCTAAGTCTTCATTAAAACTAAGCTGAATACAAAGTCTTAAAAACTAAGCTGAATATAGTCTTAGTGAAGAAGGCCTGGTGATTCTATTTATAAAAGAATGGCCACTGTCTTTTGGCCTTAAAACTTCAGGAAGGGCACCTTCAAATGACTTCACGTTTACATATTTCAGTGCCAGAGCCCAGGAACAGACTCTGGTATCCAATGTCAGATGTTCATCAGCTCCCAGAGCACCAAGTCTCTTCAGCAGGTCATTCTTTGGTAAGGAAATTACTTCCACAAATTGTCCATCTCCTGGCTTTGGTTCAGGCCTTAGGTTTTCTGCATCATTTCCATTGACAGTTACTGTCATGACGTGTGTGGTACAATTTGACAAACCTGGATCCATATTTGGAGAAGATTCCACAGTATCTCCTATACAGCCAGTTTTTCCTTCGAGCTCCCGAAAAGCAGCTGCCTCTGAACTTTTGTTGTCATCAGTGAGACACACAGGGAATTCTAGGTTACTGCCTCCTGTTGGTAGCCAGCCTGCTTCACCAGAACAATATATTCATAATGAAGAGTTCTTTGCAGCACTGGGACAATCGACATACCATTAGCCGACTATACATTCCTGGTAGTCCACTTCACAGTTTCCCAAGTTCTTGTTTTACCAGCAGGATCATTGTAAGTTGTTTTTTCAAGCTTTACCCATTTTCCTTCTGAAATTAACGCTGCTGAAATAATACACTGTTTGGGGTTTTGAGAAGAATCTGCTTGCTCTTGCTTTCCATTTTCAAACTATTTAGTCTTTATGGTTGCCAGGCTTCTCTCAGGCATGGGGTGAATAGCTGGGTACCCTTAAAGGTAAGGGGAGGAAAGGCAAGAACACAGATCCAAGACAGTAGTCTCAGTACAGATGGTGCTACTGCACTCTCTGATTTTTATTAATTCCTCCCTTCTGCTGATTTTGAGCTTTATTTCTTCTCTTTCTAATTCTTTAAGGTGGTGGGTTAGATTATTTGAGATTTTTCTTGTTTCTTGAAGGCCTATATTGCTATGAAACTCCATCTTAGAATTCTTTTGCTGCATCCCATAGATTTTGGAATGTTGTGTTTCTATTTTCATTTATCTCTAGGTATTTTCTAATTTCCTCTTTGATTTCATCATTTGTTGTGTTTGCTCAGTCGTGTCCGACTCCTTGATCTGTAGCCCACCAGGCTTCTCTGCCCATAGAATTCTCCAGGCAAGAATACTGGAATGGGTTGCCATTTCCTACTCCAGGGGATCTTTCCAACCCAGGAATCGAACCCAAATCTCTTGTGTCTCTTTACCACTGAGCCACCTGGTAAGTCTGATTTCATCATTGACCCTTTGCTTTTTTTAGTAGTATGTTGTTTAGTCTCCACATGTTTGTTCTTTTCCCATTTTTCTTTCTATGGTTGACTTTGAATTTCATATCACTGTGGTAAAAAAAAAATGCTTGATATAATTTCTATCCTCTTAAATTTTGGGGGGGGGGGCTTGTTTTATGGTATATTAGTGTTTGAGAAAATAATCTTGGAGGGGTCATCTTTAGAATTTGTCCTACCAAAAGAAATTGTATATGGTTTTCTTTGACCTATGAATTAAACAGAAATAAGTTAACAAATGTATGTGAGTCTCTTGGCCTGTCACTTAGTTGCTGATTTATAATTTTACTGAAGTGTGATTTATATGTGTTCACTGAAGCTTTCTTTGTGGTATAGCATATGGTCAACCTTGAATAATAATTCACTCACACTTGAAAAGAGTATGTATTCTCTGGTTGTTAAGTACAGGATTCTATAATTGGTGTTTGAGAGCAACCTTGATGTTTTATTCAAATCTTACATATCCTTAATTTTTTCCATATTTTATCAATCAGTTTCTGAGCAAAGTGTATTGAAATCTTGCATTTGACCCTTTTAGCTTATAGATGAAGAAACCGAGGCCCAGCAAGTTTAAATAAATTGTCCAGGATCCCACAGCTAGTTGTGGCAGAGCTGGGGTAAGAACTCAGGTATTCTTCATACTGATATTTACTCCAAAGAGAAAATCCAATCATTTTTATTTTGTTAGTTTCTCTTATAATCACAATATCCCCTGTTGGTTCTGTGTTATGTTGGCCAACAAAAAACTGAGAGCCACTCTCATCATTCCCAATTTGAATCTTAGGCTAATGTGAAAATGTGGCTTGGGGTTGGGGTTGATGAGCAGTTCAAAAATGTCACACGGAGCCCACTCCACCTGAAACCTCCACTGGTGGTCAATTCCAGTCTGTCCTTACCAGTCACCTGAGACCACCAAATCCAAGTGCCTCACTTCTATTTTTAGAATCTCCTTTCCAGACAAACACACCTAAGGATATAATTTTCAGGCACATTCTAAGGAGAAGCTTCCCAGACATGGCCCCTCCTTTATCATCAGTATAATGACTAAATCTAAGCTCATCAAACCTCAATATCATGAATTGATGGCCTTCCCACTATCCCTTTCTTCACTTGGTCCCTCACCTCTCTGCCCAAGGACACTGTGTAAGGATAATAAACACTCACTTTCAGGCAGACCAGAGCCAGATATGCCCACACTTCAGCATTGTAGTTGTTCAAAGCATTGGCTTCAGAGAGAGCATCCTCAGCCTCTGTGAGCTCCTCCAGCTTGACAGGAAAAGAAGATACGTGATTTGTTAAGTCAGAGTAATTTCCACTAAAGCCAGCTGGAATCTGTTTGGCTGAAAATGCTATGTCCAAATAGTACTAGTGTATGTGTGACCCATACTAATAATTTTCAACTTAAAAAAAAATTAGCAACAGAAATCATTGTTCAAACAACATCTTTTGCGGTGGTGTTCCAATATGTGAAGGAGTTAAAAGTAGAACTGCCTTGATTAAAAAGTCAGGTAGGGGACTTCCCTGGCGGTCTAGTGGTTAAGAATCCACCGTCCAGTGCAGGGGATGTGGGTTCGATTCCCGCTGGGGGACCAAGATCCCACATACCATGAGACAATGGAGCCCTCTCATCACAACTAGATAGAAGCATGCTTCCATGAGGAAGAGCCCGTGTGCTGCAAAGATCCCACATGCCACAACAAAGATTCCACGTGCTGCAACTAAGACCAACATGCGGCCAAAAATAAGTAAGTAAGTAAATAAGGAACATGCAGAAAAAAATACTACTAAAAAATAATCAGGTAGGGGAATCTGGAGCCCTGTCTGCTGGGCTCTCAATTTATACCCCTCTTCTTCTCTCTCTCTACAGCAGGCCCATCAGGGCTTCCATGCCCATGGAGCTTCAGGTGCCAGGGCTGGAAAAACCAAAAGTATTCACTATCATTTGTGCATCATTCTGTGATTTCCCTCTACACAATGGCATGTTGGATACATCTGTAGTTGTTTCATTTACATCACGTATCTCTTTCTTAAGTTAAAGTCCTATTAGTCTGTCAAAATACTATTGGTCAGAAAGCTTCTCTTGCCCCTAACATTAGTTATTGACAGCACAATCTTGAGCAATCTATAAAATACTCAGAGATTCTAGGGTGCTCCCTGAGCTCTGGGCACATGGATATCATTGCTGCCCCTAATATGGTGAGTTTGCTTTGTAAAATCTTCCAAAAGGCCACCTAAGGAAAGGATAAGATACTTCTTTCTCCCTAGTAAAACTGCTCTTCATTTTCCTGTTTTATAAAAGATGATAATGGGTTTCTAGGCCCAAGACAATATGAACAATGGCCTTTCAAAAATGCCCATACATTTTCCCACACTTTAAATGTCTTGGAGATATCAATTATTTAATCAACCTATACTTGCTAAGGCTTTACTCTGTGCCAGGCAATATGCTAGACAATTTGAACAAAAGAAAAAAATACAACCTTTGCCCTTTTGTGACAGATACATAAAAAATTAAGACAAAATGAAAACTCAAACACATGAAGAGTTCTGATACAAAATAAGCACACACACGCCCACATATGTATGTATGTATGTATAATCTAGTGGAGGGACAGAGGAATGATTCTTCCTGAGAGTAGAGGAAGGCTTCAGAGAAGAAACATTGCTGAAGTCAATCTCGACAAATAAGAGTTTGTTAGCTCTATTTCAAGGCATTCCAGGTAAGAGGAATTTCACATACAGAAGCATGGAGGCTTCAGAGAGAATGGCATGCTCAGGAAACTCTTAATAAACCTGTGTGGCTGGAGAAGAGATGGGTGGGAGAGAGAGAAATAAGGTGAAAGAGAAAGAGAACAAAGGAAGTGATAACACTGAGAGAGTTAGGGAGAGACCAGATCATTCAAAAAAAATCTGATTATTATTCTGAAACAAGGGGTAATATTGAAGGGTTTAAATAGGGAAATAATAGGTATTTGCATATTTTAAAGACCACTTTGATAACAATGAAGCAGATGAATTGAGGGTGGACAGGAGACTAGCCTAGCAAGTAAAGGGGGATAAAGCTTGAATAAGAGCAGCAAACGTAGGATGAGGAGGAGAGAATAGACTCAAGAGACATTTATGAGACAAAATTAATAGGCTATTCGATGCCTAAATAGAAGTAGACTAGGATAGCTTTTAAGTTTCTGGCTTGGTTGACAGAGTTCATTTAGTCCCATTCACTAAGATAGGGAATAAAGGAGAATATACAGGTTTAAGGAATGTGAGAATCCTTCAGAGACAAGTTAGGTTATACTTTGGATACGTACATTATGAGGTGTCTAGCGGACCACCAAAGGGAGCTGTCTGACATAAGGGTCAGAACATGAAAGTGTTAGGAACTGAAACTTTAGAATTCATTGGGGCACAAGCGGTAGTTAAGACCACTGGGGTAGATGATATTTCTTAGTGAGAAGAAATACGGTGACAGGAGAAGAGCTGGCTATAGAACCCAGGAGGACGCAACAATTATGGTGGGTAAAAGACCAGGAGTCAGCAAAAAAGGCTGAGAAGGACACCCTTGTGGAAGTCAGTGGAGGAGAGAGCTTCAAGAAGTTAGCAGTCAACAGGTTAAGTGTCACAGAGAACTCATCTAAGAGTCTACTGCATTTGGCAATTAGGATGTTATATGTGGTCCTTGTCAGAGAAGTTTCAGCCAAGTGTTAGGGTTATACATCTAACTGCAAGGAAGTGAAGGGTAAATGCGACCTAGGAAATGAACCTATAATTCACAAGTAAAGAAATACTTGTATCACATGATTTCAACTTCTTTAGTGATGAAAATGTAAATTAAGATACATGTTGGGATTCCCCAGTGGTCCAGTGGTTAGGACTCCATGCTGTCACTGCTAACGGCCCAGGTTTAATCCCTGTTCAGGGAATTAAGATCCTACAATCTAAAAAAAAAAAAAAAAAAAAGACCCTACAATCTGTGTGGCACAGCCAAGAAAAAAAGATACATATCAAATTGGCAAATGATAATGCCCATTGTTGATGAAGTTAACAGTAAAATGGATTCTCACACCTGGCAGAGTAAAAATCAGTAAATAGCCTTTCTAGAACATGAGTTGACAGTATAAAGACTAACATTTTTCTACATTCTCTATGATATATCCTAAGGAAATAACAGAATTAAGCACAGAGATTTATGTCTAAGAATGTTTATTCCTGCTTTATTTATAATAATATAATTGTAGAAACTAATGACAAGCCCAATACTAAGTGGCTGGTCAAGTAAATTATGATATACCCACACATAGATACGGTACAACTATGAAACAGTCATTGTGGGGCAGAGATTACTTTGACATCTTAGCAGTAGGGCTTAACACAAGTTTCTCTGAATTTCTGTATCAATAAAAATATCTTTATGCTACTTAAAACAAATAGAAGCATGATTTATGCTGACTAGTTTATATAGTTGGTTTCTTTTCTTGTACTTTCGAAAGTGCTGTTTGGTTTTTAACACCAACAGTTGTTTTACATCCTTTCTGGGAAGGTGGAACAGAGGGCATATGGCTTCTATATAAGTGATCACATGTCCCAGTTGGCTATGTCCCAGTGTAATTATTAATATTGCCCTTTACATTCTTAAAAGGGTCCAGGTTTATATGAAAAATTACATGGTAATCTTACTTATTCATCCAAGCCAGGGAATACTATACAGTTATCAAAATTCATGTTTTAGACTATTTGATGATATGAGAAAGTACCAATGCTATAGTGTCAAGTATAAAAAAGATTACAAAGCAGCAAATATATTATTTACAATCTTATATATTAAAATTACTTCCATGCTAAGTCACTTTAGTCATGTCCAACCATTTGCGACCCCATAGACTATAGCCTCCTCTGTCCACTGGATTCTCCAAGCAAGAATATTGGAGTGGGTTGCCATGCCCTACTCCAGGGGATCTTGCCAACCCAGGGATCAAACCTGTGTCTCTTATGCCTCCTGCACTAGCAGGCAGTTTCTTTACCACTAGCATCATATATGTATAAAAAAGACTGGAGGAAAATGCATTCAAATGTTAACATCATTGGTTATCATTAGTGGTGGGATTAAGAATACTTTCATGTTTTCCTCATATTGTGTATCATCCATATTTTCTATAATGATCATGTTTTACCTTTATGATTTAAAAAATGAAACAGCAATAAGGGATAGGAAAGCATGTAAACACTCTTTTGGTTAAGGTTAACAACCAGGGAGGTTGTTATTGTTGTTGAAGGAGGAAAGTACATGGAAAGAGCTGATTGAGAAGAAAAGCTTAACGATGTATATCAAAGGAATGAAAATATTAATAAAGTAAGGGATTAGGAGAAAAGGAGAGGGAAAGATCACAAACACGCATGAAGGAGTTAGACAAAAACAGGAGAATGCCTGCCTCTTTCAACGATTAGAGGAAAGGAGGGAAGGGTGACTAAAGAGTTTTCAGTAGCAGAGGAATAGAAGATCTACCAGAAGCTGTAGCAACTTTTCCTGAATATAGAAGGGTCACAGAGCTTAATAAGTATCAATTAGCTTCTTTAATTGAGTAGATTCTTCACATCCTATATCACTTTTCTCTTACAGATAACATCATAAAATTATGAGCTTATGTACCAAATAACATTAATTTTTTTTATTATATAGCTTCACACTTTAGTTTTTGTGGGATTTTTAAAGAACATTTTAGTTTTGTAGTTCAGATTGAACTTCAGTTTTCTACTGAACAGCTTTGAAGAGCAACTTTTTATTAGAGAAGATTGCCCTGATAGCCTTCGCACCATCATTCAAACCCCATGGATGCCTGGAAGGCCAAGGAGTCAAGGTCAACTCTATGCACAGGCTAGTCTCAATACCTCATACTCTTACCCGGTAACAGGCGATTCCCAGTCCTAGCCAGGTAAGGCACGAAGGTGATCTCTTACAGGCTTGCAAGTAGATTTTCTTTGCCTTTTCGTACTGTAGAAAGAAGGCACCACTAAGCTGTTGTTCTTCTAGAAGCTTTAAATACTGCATTGCCAGAATAATCATGGGGCTTCTGTAATTGTATTAATACTCCACACCAATCTAAGTTAGATGAGTCCTTGGATTATTAAGGACTCATATTATGACAACTTTTTAAGAGAAGTTTTATGTTCACAGCAAAACTGAAACTACAGAGATTTTCCAATTACCCCCAGTCCCTACACATGCATAGGCTCTCCCATTAGCAGCATCCTCCACCAGAGTGCTATGTTTGTTACAACTAGTGAACCTACACTGACATATCATCATCACCTAAAGACCACAGTTTTCCTCAGGGTACACTCTTGGAGTTGTACATTCTATGGGTTTGGACAAACGTGTGACAATGTTTCCATCATTAGAGTATTTTCACTGTCCTTAAAACCCTCTGTGCTTCATCTATTCATCTCTCTCCTTCCTCCAGTCCCTGGAAATCACTGATACCTTTACTGTCACCATGGTTTTATCTCTTCCAGAATATCATACAGTTGGTATCATGCACTGCCTAGCTTTCGCACATTTGATTTTTTTCACTAAATAACAAGCATTTAAGGCTCCTTTTATGTTTTTTTATAGCCTAACAGCTTCATAGCTTTTTAGCACTGCATAATATTCTATTATCTGGCTGTACCACAGATTATTTATCCATTCACCTACTGAAAAACATCTTGGTTGCGTCCAAGTTTTGGCCATTATGAATAAAGCTACTATAAACACCCATGTGCAGGTTTTGGTATGGAGGTGAGTTTTCAACTTCTTTATGTAAATACAAGGAGCATAACTGCTGCATCATAGGGTAAAAATATTTTTGATTTTGTTAGGAATTGCCAAACTGTCTTACAAAGTAGCTATATCATTTTGCATTCCCACCAGCAATGAAAGAGAATTCCTGTTGCTCCCACATCCTTAGCAGCATTTGGCAATGTCAATGTGGCAGATTTTGGTGTGTAGTTATATTTCGTTACTGTTTTAATTTGTATTTCCCTAATGATATATGATGTGGAGCATCTTTTCATGTGTTTATTTTCCATCTGTATTTCTTCTTTCTTATTAAATTTTTTGGCTGCACCATGTGGCATGCAGAATCTTAGTTCCCTGACCAGGGATAAAATCTGCAGCCCCTCCAGTGGAAGCATGGAGTCTTAAGTACTAGACCATCAGGCAGTTCCCTTCTTTCTTTTGTATTTCATCTGTATTTTGCTTGCTAAGTTCTTTGGCCCTTTTCTTAAATGAGTTGTGTATTTTCTTATTGTTCAATTTTAAGAGTTCTTTGTATATTCTGGATAGCAGTCCTTTAGCAGTGTATGCTTTGTAAATGTTTTTTCTCAGTACTTTTTTTTTCACAGTATTTTTATTTTATTACAAAGCAGTGTATCCTTTATAAATGTTTTTTTTTTTTTGCAGAATATTCATTGGAAGGACTGATGCTAAAGCTGAAACTCCAATACTCTGGCCACCTGATGCGAACTGACTCATTTGAAAAGACCCTGATGCTGGGAAAGATTGAGGACAGGAGGAGAAGGGGATGACAGAGGATAAGATGGTTGGATGGTATCACCGACTCGATGGACATGAGTTGGAGTAAGCTCCAGGAGTTAGTGATGGACAGGGAGGCCTGGCGTGCTGCAGTCCATGGGGTCGCAAAGAGTTGGACACAACTGAGTGACTGAACTGGACTGAATATTAGACTGCCTGGGTTTGAATCCTACTTCTATTAATTACTGGTTATCTGATGTTGAGCAAGTCACTTCACCTTTGGATGTAAAAGTATCATTATCATATCACTATTTTTAGTCCTCAAAGAAGGATGTTAATGTTAATCAGGTCTCAGACCATGACCAGTTATCCCCCATCCTCTATTCCTCACCTCTTTCTCTTCCAGATATATTTGCCCCAGGCGCAGGAAGATAAAGTGCATTTCAGAAGCATCCACTATAAAACTAATGGTTCGCTCATAGCATGCCTTGGCCTCCACATGATTTCCACTCAGAAAATAGAGATGACCCTTCACGCCCCAGACATTAGGGTTCTGAGAAAGTGAAGAACAAGTAGTACATGGGATGAGATAGTACTTAAAAGCATATTAATGATTTTTGTTTAACATTTTGATTTAAATGAAGTCCGTGTTCTTTTGCAAATTAGAAAGAGGGCCATTCAGTTGCACTGGGAAATACTGCTCTAGGACTGCCCTCTCATTCTTCAAAGTCATTTTGTCCTTCAGGTAAATATTAAGAAAAACACTCAAGCATAACCATGACGGTGTTCACAAAGAGAAAGCAGAAGTTCGGGAAAATTGAAGTAGATGAACTGTCTGCTAAAGAGCTGTACTTAAACCTTTTCTCTGGCCTTTGTAAAAGTCATGATTAATTAAGAAAAACAAATGGAAGGAAATTAGATAACATGAGTTAACTGACAGCTGATGACCCCCACCTCTGGTAATCGGAAGTCTACCTGTCATATGGCATCACCACCTTTAAGAAGGCCTGCTTGTCCCTTCTCCAAACTAAATTTAAGACACTCTAGCAAAAGTAATTACCAGGTAGTCCATCTGGGCTGCTTGTTGAAGGTATTCCTCTGCTTTAGCAAAGTCCTTCTTGAGAAGGTGTGTCTGGGCCAGCACCAAATAATACTCACAGCTGGGGCCTCCATGAGGGCACAGTAGCTCATGGGCAAGCACTCTGTGTACATACTGCAAGGAAAAATCAGATGATAAGAAACATGTAAATGACTGCATTGTGTCAGTTCCACAGCTCTCATGGTTGAAGATTATGTCTCTGATAATAAATAATAAGGAATATATTATAGAATGAGATGATGATCAATTTCAAAAGGTTAGAGGTGAGTTATGAACATTCAGCATATCATGGTTCCATTAAGAGCTATTCATGTAGCAATATTTCCAAGTTAATTATCTATAGTACTATACAATCCTGGTCTTGCTGGTCATACTAGATGAGTTTTAGCCTGCTCTGTAGCATACATAGGCATTTCATCAACCACCAAATTAAAATATAAGGTAAATTTTCAGGCACTTGTGTTTACAAGGAAACTCAGAATGAGGCAAAACTTCCCTTTCTAAAATTCTAGACCTGGGATTTTAGAAACATAAATGTCTGTTTCTGACACACTCTCAAACATTTGTTATATTCACCAGTTATACTTTGGGCTATTCTTTGTTTTTAATATGATTTAAGGCCTGCAAATTTGACAAACTCATGTGTACTTGCTAAGTAGAGAGGAAACCCTTCTTCTCCCCCTGTTCCCATCCCAGCCTGTAACACAGAAACTTCCACTAACATTAATACCTGCTTAGGAAAATACAGGGGAGGCTCTGCAGCTCTTTCCTCTACCTGCATTCAGGCTCTTGGACATGGGGGAAAAGTGATTCATTTAATTAGGGAGACAGACAGCCTGTTTCTCTACTGTGAATGGTTACTAAGTTAAAGGCCTCTGTTTTATGTGGTCCACTCTCACTGAGTTAGTAATTCTTGCCCTTTCTTGAGTTTGCCCACCCTCAACTGGGGCATGCACTCTACAGATTGAGGGCCAACTCTCTTGGCTCCTGCATCTTGCTCTCTCTCTTACTGCTTGCTTCATGGATATGTTTCTCATTGCCTTTGTGGTAGGTAGACCTTGCAGGATGCTCTTCTTCTCTGGGAGGAGACTGCAACTCTCCAGCTGTTCCACCTATGACTGCATGGCTAAATCAGATCTGGGACCAATCACATATCCAGCCCAGTTTTACCAATAAAAGATTAATATTTTTATCCTCCAATAGCACTGTGTAATAGTTTCAACTGGTTCAGAATCTGGAAGGAAAGAAGGGTGTGCTTAGGCTCCTGTGAACCCCTAACACTCACATAATATGGGTTCCCATATTAAAGCAACATCAGGCTACACAACTCAGAGTCTGACTTTGCTTTGCTGATATTCTATAGAAAGCAGACTGGCAGTGAGGTCTGCTAATGCTTTCTGCAGAGAGTAGTTCACGTTTGGATGTTTATCCTATTAGGCCTGTGGTGTGCTCTTAGAAACATGTTTGATTTCTACATCATACACATTTAAACTTGCAAAGACACCACTACAATAGAATAAGCAGTTCATTAAAATCTTTCCTTCTACGTGCCCTATTCCAAATATTCTCACCTGCACAGCATTGACCTTCATCAAGAAGCGTATGGTCTCCATGAAAATGGTGGTAGGAGTTTGGGAAACACTATAAGGGGTGGAATGCAGACAAGTTGATGACTCTTGAGATTTTAGGGCTTCTGAAAATATGATATTAAAATAACAGACAATTAGATATAAAGAAAAGATTTAGAAGCTCAGACACATAGAAGGGAGAGTATTCTACTTAATTATAAGAGAGAAAGTATAATCTTGAAAGCAATAGATTATTCTACAACAATGGCCCCCAGAGAGATCTCATAGGTTCTCAAGGTTAGTCTACTGGTGGTTCCAAATACAAGTTGAATGAAATGAAAGTTTTTTTAATTCAGATCTTCCTAGGATTTCCCGGGCAGTCCAGTGGTTGGGACTCCACCCTTCCACTGCAGGAAGCACTTCAATCCCTTGTCAGGGAACTAAGATCCCACATGTTGGACAGCATGCACCCATCCACTCCCCAGGCAAAAAAAAAGTATTCAGATATTCCTGAATGTGAAAGAGATCTGTAGATACTTTGAACCTTTAGATATTCCAAACATGAAAATTCATTGTTGGAAAGTCGTAGATCTGTTGGCTATTTCTCTGAGCTAAAAGTCAAAGAGTTGCACTACTGAGATTAGATTTCAGAGACTAGCCTCATATGAAGGAATTTAGACATAACAGATAAACCAATCAACTTCAAACAAGACTGCCATTTTTGTCATCATAAGAGTCTTTATCATTCTCTAGTTTGTTTATGCCTTTCTTTCAAGCAGAAATCTTTATTCTCGTTACCTTTTTTTGATGCTGTCTCCTTGATAAATATGTTGGATGCTTTTTGGCTGGCAGCTGGATCCTGAGATTGTACAGACAAAATGGGTTCATGTGAATCAGACTGCAGTTGAGAGGATTCATCAAGAAATTCATCTAGAATGGATAATGGAGCTCCTAGTCCTAAAAAGATTATATTTTAATGAGAAAAAAACACCTTCCTATATTGTTATTAGTATTTAAATGTTTATTACAGGAAAAAATTTGAAGAAGGCTTGAAACTTCTAATCCAATTCTGAGAATATAAAGTAATACTATGTTGTAAAAAAAAATGACAGGAAATTAACACGTGATACAGCATTATTAATTAAAGTAAGATTTTGTTCAAATTTCACAAAATCATTTGCTAGTGTCCATTATTTGTTTTCATACTTCATTCAAGACTCCACATTGTATTTAATTGCATTGAACAGCTTCAGTGTACAACAAATTCTCTTTTCATTTTTATTCTATTACAAATATTTTTGACATTTAACTTCCCCAAAATGAGATTTTTAAAGTATCTTTGATATTAATTTCTCATTCAAACACTTTCTTCTCTGCAACCACCTGCTGTGTTTTTTGTCTTCTAATTCTGTTGAGGCTCTCAATAGCTCAGTCAAATATCTCTCTTGCTAAATGTCATATTGCACTTGAAAATATGTGGGTTATTTTAAAATATATTTTGATATTTATCTCTAACATAATACCAGGGTGAAAAGAGAACAGTGCATGATTTGAGACCATGGAATTTTTGCACCTGGTCTTATGTCCCTGGGTATGTTCCAATGTCTTCATAGTTTATAGTCTATGGGAACTTGAATAGAATTTGTATCCTATTGTTATATGAAAATTGTGTAAATCTTAATTATGTTGAACTGGTTTATAGTGCTTTTCAGGTCTAGTATATCCTTCTATTTCTCTGTATATTCATTCTGTTAATTTTTGAGAGCTTGATACTGAAACTCCAACTAAAACTCTTAATTTACCTACTTTAAAAAATAATTGTAATATATAGTGGAACTACATGTAACTCTGTTCTGCATTTTCAAGTTTCCTATAAATGTGTTATCATATTTTCATAATTTAAAAAATGGAAGACAAATACAGTGAAAAAAGTTTATTATAAAAGCAGATAAAATACAAGTAACTTCCAAAGCATACATATCCCCTAAATATTTCATGGAAAAACTTGTTTTGCAGACTTTTATATTTCTGATTAATTTAAAGAGTACAAGCTACACTGACAGCACAGCTGTCACTGTGACTCCCTAGTCCAAACCTGCTGTAAGCCCAAGTCCTGATAATGTCAAACAAATACGTATTGCAAAAGCTACATGCTAAACCTAGAATCTCAAGAATCCAAAGGAGAATATTAATATTTTAGAATTTTAGAAATTTTAGAAAATATTAAAACTCCTCAAGGACAAGAATTCTATTTTATCTCATTATTCAAGAATCATCACCATCATCATCATCATATAAAGAAGCTCTATTTGAACATGACTGTATTTGAACATAAGGACTGTAATGCATAGTTTTATTTATTTTTCACAACACTATGAGATATGTTTATTATGTCCCATTAAACAAAGTGAACCACAGAAAAGTTAATTTGCTGAAGCTCTTAAATATACCATGCTGCCTCTCATATAAATACATGTTTTAGGAATAAAAATAAAAAGCAATGCCAGTTAGGAAATGATCAATGCCAACTGGCTCTGACTCAGAAGAGGTCACTCTCAGCTAGAGAAAAAGATATGGCTTTGAAAAATAGGTAAAACCTGGAGAGCTAAAGAGGTAGGGGATAAAGTTTGGGAGCAGCAAGCTAATTATTTTAATGGGTACTGAGGATTGCATAGCAAAAATTAGGAAAGGGAGGTTAGGGGCTAGACTGTATTGATATATGAATGCTAGGAGTTTTCTTCTATAAGAAAAAGAAGAGGGTTACAATGAAGAGTTTTAGCAGAAAAATCAGAGGATTAAAGTGGTATTTATGAAGATTACTCTAGCAGTACTATGCAGCAAGGAGAAAAAAATGTTGATGAAGAAGTCCGTAATAAGGCTGTTATAACACTCTGGATATTGGTAATGGATAGCAGGGTAAATATAAAGGAATGGTGTAGGGAGCATTTCGAAAGAGAATCAACTGGTCTGGGAAATCAACTTGATATAAGGACACAGAGAAGGTCAAGTAAGCAAGCAAGAAGAAGAAGGACTGACTCTGAGATCATGAGCTTGGGTGCCTAATGTAACAATGCAGTCAGTTTGAGATATGAGCAGATGAGTTAACTAGTGGAAAAATCCACTGCTGGACTCTGGAGGGGCGTCAGCATTAAAGACAGACATTTGAGAGTTATGAGAAGTGAAATAGAAACTGTGAGGGTAGGTGAGCTCTTAGAAAGTAAGACAGTATTACTGGGAAATGATTACACCTAATGGGTGTAACAAGAAAGAGAAGTGAAGTGAAGTGCTAAGTCATGTCCGATTCTTTGCGACCCCATGGACTGTAGCCTACCAGGCTCCTTCATCCATGGGATTTTCCAGGCAAGAGTACTAGAGTGGGTTGCTATTTCCTTCTCCAGGGGATCTTCCCGACCCAGGGATTGAACCCGGGCCTCCCGCGTTGTAGGCAGAACAAGAAAGAAAAGGAAACCCAAACTATTGGAGATGGAGGTAATCCAATATGCATTTCAGGAAAAAGAGGCTGGTTAATTATGCAGACTGATCATTGAGACATGATCTTAATGGAAAAAAAAAGAAACTGGAGGTGGCCAAAATAGCAGAATAGGAAGACCCTGAACTCACCGCCTCCCATGGATGCATAAAATTTACAACCACTTATAGAATAGCTGTCTTTATCTATGAAAATGACAGAGACTAGAAGAAAATGTTTTCCACACTAAAGACTTAAAGAAGGAACCACAATGAGATGGTAGGAGGGATGGGGATATGGTATAGTCAGGATCAACACTCTTAGCTTGGTGACCCACAAAGAGGAATATCACCATCATAGAGGTCCTCCCCGAGGAGCAAGGGGTTTGAGCCCTGAATCAGGCTCCTCAACCTAGGGATTCTGCATCAGGAAGACAAGCCCCCAGAACACCTGGCTTTGAAAACCAGTGGGGCCTAGAATAAGGAGAGCCAAAGGACTATAGGAAATAGATACTCCACTCAAAGGACGTCCACAAAATCTCACATGCTGCAAGTCTCAGCGCAGAGGCATTAATTTGAAAGGAGCCTGGGTCAGACCCACTTGCTGATCTTGGAGAACCTTTTGGAGTGGCAGAAGCCAACTGGTACTCCGTCTAGGGATGCAGACACTGGTGAAACAGCCATTTTTGAAGCATTCTACCATATAACATTGGTACTAGTAAATGCCATTTTAGAATCTTCCCTTTGGCCTAGTACCACTGGGAATCGACCCCACTCACCAGTGGGTTGGCACAAGCCATGAGCTCCCCTGGAGCTCACAAACAGCTGTTTGGGGACATGGACTTGCTCACCAGTGGACTGGCACCAGCCTTGAGTCCCTCGGGAATGCACAACCAACCACACAGGAAGAGACTGTGCCATCCAGTGGGCCCTCAGTCATCACATGAGGCACAGCTTCACAGACAATTGGATCAGGGGCCAGTCCTGCTTACCAGCATGCCCATAAAGTTCACCCTGCCACAAGAGAAGAGGGATACTTCTAGAGTGTATACCTCTGGTGACAGAGAAGAGTGCCCTGCTGGACCCCATTGGACATCTCCTATATAAGGCATTTCTTCAAGACTGGGAAATATAGCCAACCGACCTGTCTAACACACAGAAATAAACAGAGAATTGGGGAAAATGAAGAGACAGATGAATGTTATCAATAAAAGAACAAGACATAACTTTAGAAACTTAAACTGCTCTAAAAAAAAAGTCTGTATAAAAATAATACATTAATATTAAAAAACATGTACCTCTAATGAATTTTTTAAACCTAGATGAAATTGATGAACTCTAAAAAGTAGAAAATGCCATGAATAACACTAATAAATATAGAATACAAATACATTAAAGACTAAAAGCAAAAGAACAAAAGCTACCTAGTAATCTGGATTATAAAACTAGACAAAAACAATTATAGGCTTTCATTTATGAACACAGATGCAAAGATCCAAAATAAAGAGTTAGCTATTCAAATCAAAAGGTATATTAAAAATTAATACATTATGATCAAACAGTATTTATTCAGTTATTACAAGGGCTGTTCAATATAAAAGAAATCTATCAATGTTGTTCACTATACTAATAGATAAAAGGAGAAAATAATTTTTTTTGAATTGATGCAGAAAAAGAATCTGATAAAGATCAACAGTTATTAATGAAAAAAAACTCTTTGGAAATTAAGAACAGAAGACACTTTTCTTAATTTTGTAAAGGTTTTTTTTTTTTTTAAGAAAAATCTTAAACCATACTTTAGATTTAATAGACAAACATTAAACTCATTCCCCTTAGGGAAAGAAGACAAGGCTGAACACTACAACTAATATACAACATATTACTGTCAATAATAAAAAGAGGTAAGCAGTATGAGAATTGGGAAGAAAAGGTAACACTATCATTATTGGCAGATGATATAATAATCACATTCTGGAAAAAACAATAGAAGTAATCATCTATTTGAATCAACAGGAGTCAAATGACGGGCTCCCCTGGCGGCTCAGTGGTGGAGAATCCCCCTGCCAGTGCAGGAGACACAGGCTCGATCTCTGTCCGGGAGGATCCCACATGCCACGGAGCAACTGAGCCTGTGCGCCACAGCTACCAAGAGCTCTGCTCCAGAGCCCAAGCGCCACAGCAACTGAAGCCCGCACGCCCGAGGGCCTGTGCTCTGCAATAAAAGAAGCCACTGTGACGAGAACTCTGCCCCCCTCAACTAGAGAGTAGCCCTCACTCTCTGCAACTAGAGAAAAGCCCAGATAGTAACGAAGACCCAGCAAAGCTGAAAATAAACAAATAAACTGAGCTCCCTTATTTTAAAAAAATGAGTCAAATTAGATTATCATATACAAGTCAAATCTAAGAAACAATAGTATATACTAAAATCTAAAATGTAGAACGTCAACAGCATACATTAAAAAATACCAGCAATAACCAACTAGAAAACATAATTAAAATAAGATACTATTATGATAGCAATGGAATCAATAAAACAACTATGAATTACTTAAACAGGGCCTCACTGGGAAGAAAATGTTAAAAATTTTAATAAAGAACCCAGACGATGACCTGAGTAAATGGAGAGATTCTCCACACACTTGGATAGAATGGTTAATAATATGCAGATGTCTACTGAGGTCCCCTGTTGTCTTAGATGGTAAAGAATCTGCCTGCAATGCTTGAGACCTGGGTTTGATTCCTGGGTTGGGAAGATCCCCTGGAGGAGGGTGTGGCAACCCCTCTCTAGTATTCTTGCCTGGAGAATTTCCAGATTTTCCAGGCAAGAACGTAGAGGGCTACAGTCCATGGGGTCTCAAAGAGCTGGACATGACTGAGGGAGCAAGCACAGAAGCACAGATGTCTATTACCCCTAAATTAATCTATAAATTCAATACAGTCGAAATAAAATGTCCAAGTGGATTTTTAACGTACTTGATAAACTCACTATAAAAGTCATAGAGGTGAATAAAGATTCATGAACAGGTAAGTCAGGTATACAAAAGGCAAGTAAATGGGAAAACCTCATATACCAGACACCAAGGCATAGTATAACACCACAGCAATAAAGAGTGTGATGTTGTTTTAAGATCAGACATATGAGACAGAACACAGAGCTCAGAGACATATACACCTTAAATCAAATGATAAAAGATGATTGTTTAACAGACGGTTTTGAGAAAATTATCTCTCTACATGGAGAAAAATGAAACTAGTTCCCACCTAGTATCACACTCAAAGATGGAATCTGGATAGATTAAACGTGTAAATGTAAAACTAATATTATAAAGTTAATCAAAGAAAATGTGACTTGAGGTAGGAAGAACTATTTAAACAAAACTTCAGGGGCACAAAACCACTAAGCATTTGCTGAGCTGAACAACACAATCAACTAATTAAACTCACTGTATAGAACACTCCACTCAACAACAGCAGAATACACATTCTTTTCAAGTGTATATGGATCAAGTCAGATTAAACACTAGACCATAAAACAAGTCAAAATAAATTTAAAAGGACTCAAATCACGTAAAGTACATTTTATAACCATTACTAAGCTAAATTAGAAATAAGAAACAAGTATATCTGGAAAAAATCTCAAATATTAGAAAATAAAAAACATATGACTAGATAACCCAGATATTCAACTTCTAAGTTGAACAGTCCCAGCTATTCAACTTCTAAGTATTTATCCATCTCATCCTCTTTCTCCTCCTGCCCTCAATGTTTCCTAGTATCAGGGGTGACAGAGGATGAGATGGTTGGATGGCATCACTGACTCAACGGACATGAGTCTGAGCAAATTCTGGGAGATGGTGAAGGACAAGGAAGCCTGGCATGCTGCATTCCATGGGGTTGCAAAGAGTCAGACACAACTTTGCGACTAAAAAATAACAAGTATTTATCCAAAAGAATGAAAGTCCATGTCTATACAAAAACTTGTACACAATATCCACAACAACTTTAACAGTCCCAAACTAGAAACAGCCCAAATATATATCAACTGGTAATTAAATAAATACAATGTGGTATCTCCATACATCAGGATATTATTCAGTAATAAAAAGGATGAACTACTGATATGGGCAACAACATGTTTGAGTCTCAAAATAATTAAAATTGGATTAAAGATTTACTGAGCATGGCCCTGCCCATCAGAACAAGACCCAGTATCCCTCTCAGTCAATCTATCCCATCAGGAAGCTTTCATAAGCCTCTTATTCTTCTCCATTAGAGGGAAGACAGACTGAAAACCACCCTCACAGAAAACTAACCAATCTAATCATATGGATCACAGCCTTGTCTAACTCAATGAAATTATGAGCCATGCCGTGTAGGGCCACCCAAGATGGATGGGTCATGGTGGAGAGTTCTGACAAAATGTGGTCCACTGGAGAAGGGAATGGCAAACCACTTCAGTATTCCTGCCTTTAGAGCCCCATGAACAGTAGGAAAAGGCAAATTGATAGGATACTGAAAGATGAACTCCCCAGGTCGATAGGTGCCCAATATGCTACTGGAGATCAGTGGAGAAATAACTCCAGAAAGAATAAAGAGATGGAGCCAAAGCAAAAACAACACCCAGTTGTGGATGTGACTGGTGATGAAAGCAAGGTCCGATGCTGTAAAGAGCAATATTGCATAGGAACCTGGAATGTTAGGTCCATGAATCAAGGCAAATTGGAAGTGATCAAACCGGAGATGGCAAGAAAGAACATCGACATTTTATGAATCAGCAAACATAGGACTTGAATGGGTGAATTTAACTCAGATGAACATTAAATTGACTACTGTGGGCAAGAATCCCTTAGAAGAAATGGAGTAGCCATCATAGTCAACAAGAGTCCAAAATGCAGTACTTGGATGCAATCTCAAAAATGACACAATGATCTCTGTTCGTTTCCAAGGCAAACCATTCAATATCACAGTAATCCAAGTCTATGCCCTGACCAGTAATGCTGAAGAAGCGGAAGTTGTACAGTTCCATGAAGACCTATAAGACCTTCTAGAATTAACACCCAAAAAAGATGTCCTTTTCATTGTAGGGGACTGGAATGCAAAAGTAGGAAGTCAAGAAACACCTGGAGTAACAGGCAAATTTGGCCCTGGAGTACAGAATGAATCAAGGCAAAGGCTAATAGAGTTCTACCAAGAGAACGCACTGGTCATAGCAAACACCCTCTTCCAACAATACAAGAGAAGACTCTACACATGGACATCACCAGATGGTCAATAGCAAAATCAGATTGATTATATTCTTTGCAGCCAAAGATGGAGAAGTTCCATACAGTCAGCAAAAATAAGACCGGGAGCTGACTGAGGCTCAGATCATGAACTCCTTATTGCCAAATTCAGACTTAAATTGGAGAAAGTAGGGAAAACCTTGAGACCATTCAAGTATGACCTAAATCAAATCCTTAACAATTATACAGTGGAAGTGAGAAACAGATTTAAGGAACTGGATCGATAAGAGTGCCTGATGAACTACAGACAGAGGTTCGTGACACTATAGAGGAGACAGGGAGCAAGAAAAAAGAAATGCAAAAAAGCAAAATGGCTGTCTGAGGAGGCCTTACAAATAGCTGAGGAAAAAAGAGAAGACAAAAGCAAAGGAGAAAAGGAAAGATATACCTATTTGAATGCAGAGTTCCAAAGAATAGCAAGGAGAGATAAGAAAGGCCATGAGGTCGCAAAGAGTCAGACATGACTGAGTGACTGAGCTGACTGACCTACTGAAGCAGAAAAAGTCAGACAAAAAAGAGTATATACGGTGTAATTCTACTTAATTCTAAAATTGGGACTTCCCCAGTGGTTAAGAATCTGGCTGCCAACGCAGAGGACACAGCTTGGAGCCTGGTCTGGGAATATCCCACATGCTGTGAAGCAGCTGGGCCTGTGAGCCACAACTACTAAGCCCAGACCCCTAGAGCCCTTGCTCCCCAACAAGAGAGGCGACCACAGTGAGAAGCCCACACACCACAGCAAAGAGTAGTTGTCTGCACTCGCTGTAATGAGAGAAAGCCCACACACATTAATGAAGATCCAGGGCAGCCATAAACAAATAAATAAAATTCTAAAATACGCACACTCATCTATAGTAATAGAAAGCTGATTGGTGGTTATATGGAAACAGGGGCAAGAGAGAGAGATTACAGTCTACAGCCATACCACCGTGAATGTGCCAGATCTCGTCTGATCTCGGAAGCTAAGCAGGGTCAGGCCTGGTGAGTACTTGGATGGGAGAGATTACAAATGGGCACAAAGAAAGTTTTGGAGTTTTCAGATATGTTCATTATATTGACTGTGGTGATGTTTCCATGAATGTGTTCATATGTCAGAACTTATCAAATTGTACACATTAAATATGTGCAGTTTATGAAATATCCATTATACCCTAAACTGTTGAAAATATATGTACACAAAATAACAATTTTGTGCTAATAAGTGTAATAACTTACAAACAAAACAACATATGCAAGAAACACATGAAAACACACAACCATAACTTAAGCATATTAGAATGATTTCCTAAAGTGGAGGAAAGGAGAATGTCAATCAAGAAGAGAAAAAAAAGTGTATAAATAAATTTTAAAATTTTACAATCACAAGACTGAGACTTTAGATCCTGGAGAAGAGAGTGAGGGGGAAAAGAATGAAACTTACTCTGCTAAAATGATACCCCTTATAGGGATACATAGAGATGTTAAATTCTCAAAGAATTTTAAGTCTCAAAAAATTGACAACCAACAACAGTAGAAATTTCCGACTTTCAGTCACGTGAATGAGGAAATGTTTAGAAGGACTGTTGCCTGGTAGCCCTGGAACAACTCGAAACTCCACTTTCTCATTCATTTAACAACTATTTACTGAGTACCTACTATGTGCCAGGTCCTACTCATGAGGCCAATAATTTTTCCAACAGCCACACGTCATCTCCCTGGTCCTACCTGTTGGGGCTTCCACTTTGAGGGCTGCTGTAGAAGAACCACTGGTGACTCCCCAGGGACCTAAACTGGGTTCCGCTTTCCCTCCTTCTTCAGCACACTCTACAGTGCCAGTGCTCTTCTGCTTCGTGCCTTGTGCCTGAAGAACTCGTGCCTGAAGCTGTTTGGAGGCTTCATGAAATGCCATTTCCATTCGAATATCATTATTTTGAATTTCATAGTACAAGCCTGAAAAAAAAAAAGGACATTGAAACAAATGCGACTAATTTCCCACTATCAAATACTGAAGAATGACAACAGTTCATTTAAATTTCCCACACTTCTACCAAACTTTAAGAATTACATGATGAGCCATTAAAGAATGGAAAGAGAAAGGAAAAGTCTTCTAATGAAAGAAGATACATTCATATCATAGGAAAATATCAAACCAAGTAAAGTCCAGGCTACAACATTGGTTGGTTCCAAGCAAGTAGCATCCTCAAAGAAAACTTCCGCCTGCTCATAGTGCTCCATCAGGACAGCCAGGACACCACACAGCAGCAGGCTGAGAAGAGACCACCAACACGACTGACAACATGGCCCCATGTCACAGGGACCAAGGCAAATTCATACAGAAGCTCATCTGCTCCTACTCATCCCCATCTCCCTTCCAACCATACCTCTGGATATGATTCTGGTTCAGGGAAAGGGCTTTTCGAAAACACTCCTGTGCTTTGATATTGTCTTCAGTTAGGAGGCAGAAGGCACCATAGTCCAGCCAGTGCTCCAGGTTCTGGGGCTCACGAACTAACCTCTGCCACATGAAACATCAGGAGGACCAAGGTTACCGTGACACTATGTTACATCCTTCATGCACATAACATCACATAGCAAGTACTCCAAAAATACTGTAAGCTCGATGAAATTACAAATATGACTTCTTTTTTGCTTACCATTAAATTCTGAATGCCCAGGACAGTCACTTGTCTGGCTGATATTATGTGGTCAATAAATATTTGTTGAAATAATGTAAAAAATGAATCCTCAAAAAAAAATGAATCCTCAATTCACTGCTTCCTAGTATCAGTGTTCTGGTCACCATATGCTCATCCAATTACTTGGGAACCAAAAGATTCATTTTATGTTTCATTTTAAAGATTTATATATAATCACTTCTGTCATAGTCTTGAGGAGGCAAATATCAGCTTATCCACAAATATGTAATAATAGAAGCAACTTATAAGAAGTGAAAACTATAAAACACTGCTGAAAGAAATTAAAGAAGAGAGACAAACAAATGGAAACACATTGCATGTTCACAGATTAGAAGATTTAATACTGTGAAAAGCAATATATAGATTCAATGCAATGTCTATCAAAATCCCAATGATATTTTTTTGCAGAAACATAAAAGCCCATTCCAAAATTCATATGGAATCTTAAGGATCCTGAATATGCAAAACAATCTTTAAAAAGAACAAAACTAGAAAATTCACACTTCCTGATTTCAGAACTTAACAAAGTTACAGTAATCAGTCTGGTACTGGTATAAAGATAGACATATAAACCAAGGGAATAGAACAGAGAGCCCAGAAATAAATCCTAACATATATGGTCAAATGACTTTTGACAAAGGTGTCAAGACCACTTGGTAGGGAAAGGACAACCTTTTAAGCAAACTATGCTAGGAAAACTGAATATCCACATGCAGAGAATGAAGTTGAACCCTTACCTAACACCATATACAAAAAATAATTCAAATGGATCAAAAACCTAAATGTAATACCTAAAACTATAAAATTCTCAGAAGAAAACACAGGGCAACAGTTTCACAACCAAATATGACGATTTCCCTCCAGCTGACTATGTTCCCATTAAGTGTGTGTTTTTCCCTCTTGCCACACTGGAACATTTGCACCAGAGGCAGGGTGTGCTGAAGCAAGTTGGGCCCATGTGCATATAGCTATAACTATGGCTGCTTATGTAGCCACCTCTGGCTCTTCTCAAATGCAACCCAGGTTGGAATTTTTTTCCCTGGTTGTGCCCCCCCAGATCCAATGCTGTGCTGTGGTCTGAGTGGGGCTGGAGCATTGGTTTGGCTTGGGCCCAGGTGCATGGTGGGGCGACCGTGGGAAATGTGCCAGCCTGTAGGGCAGATCTCTCTCTGCCCTGCCTCAGGGGCAAGCCAGGACACCTGCATTCTTCATAAATGGAGTCCAGGCTTTTCCAGCCTTTCTATCTGTCCCAGCAGTCAGTCCTCCAACCAGCAAAGGGGGCTTGTCTTCTCTACACAGTAATCCAGGACTGGGACACCCAGTCTGTGGCTTGACCCACTTACTCCTCAGTGTGAATATACACCAGTGCACCCTCCCTGTTCCTCTGTGTCCCTCCTAGGGACAGAGGTCCCAACCAGATCACTTTTCTTCCCTTTCAACTAAATTATGCATGTATCTTTCTTACAGCCTTGGTTGTACATGAGTCCTTCTGTCAGTTTCCAGTGAGAATTGTTCCACATGTAGATGTATTTTAAATGTACTTAAGGCAGGGAGGTGACCTCCATGTCCTCTTACTCTGCCATCTTTATTTCTGCCTCTCGAGGTTCAATTTCTGCATATGGATAACCAACTGTTCTAACACAATTTTTTGAAAAGCCTATCTTTTCAGCATTGAATTTTTTAATTTGTAAACAACTTTGTCAAAAATATAATGGCTCTGTTTCTGTGGACCTATTTTTGGACTCTGTTTTATTGATCTATGTGTCTGTCTTTTCACCAACAAGGTTGGATTTTAAACAATCAAACACTACTATTTATTATACCCATATTAAACAATTAGCAGTAGCAACAACCACCAGAAAGATGTTTAATTACCTCTTCATAGTACACTGTTGCCATTTCATAGTTCTCATTGACTTCTGCTTCAAATGCAAAGAGTCGAAGCTGTTCACTGCTAGTATAAATGGTTGGAGGGGTGCCTTGGACATCATCTGGCATGGTCTTGTCAGCATCAAGATGACAGGCAGACAAAATGAAGCAATTATAAGCAGATAAGTTTTATAAGAATAAACCAGATATGAGACTCTAGTTATGATGTCTAAAAGGATACTGAGGTTTCTCACAGTCTTGCCAGTACAGTAACAGAGTGAGTGTGAACCAACAGGTAAACATCAAGGGTGAAACAGAATCTCAGGTATCTGAACACCAACAGTCCGAGCTCACGGAGGTGAGTAAAAATGATTTACGGCAGAACTGCTCTCCTCAAGGCTAGGCAGTCAGCGTCCCTAAGTCACTTCTAACCCCAAACAGCTTCTTTCCTTTTCTCTAGTGTACAGAAGTATTATCATTTTTTAGGTGTCATGACATGAAAAGGTTGGCAAGAACTAGCTAGAATCTTCAAACGTTGAGAAAACAAATCTCTGGCAGCTACATCTATATTTTCAGTGGGATATATAGACAGATTCTACCAAGGAGACATTTTAGACATAACCAGAAAGGTAGAAGGAAAAATAACATATCCTTTATACCCAGATAGGAAAGGAGGTCTGGTATAATAAGCAATCACTTGGGCCAGAGGCTAGGGACAGGGAAGACCCCTTCCCTGATTTCTTGACTAGAAATAAAACTTATATCACTGACTTTAACAAGGAGAGTTATTAAGGAATGTGAACAGTGAAGTTAAGTTTGAGATGGGCCAAAGAGAGCTTTGTTAATTTGTTAATGATCATTGTTAATGCCTCTGTACTCTGTTATTTCTGAGCTCCAAATCCCTAGAGCAACATGCTCCTATGCCCAAACCAGAAATATTTTACCGCTAATATCCACTCCCCATACCCACATTACAAGCCTTCTGCCTTCTTGTCATTTACTCCCCTTAAAACTGCTGACTTCCAATACGCCTATAATTTCCCAAATGGATAAGCCTGGACCTCATGATTATCTACTCATACTGCTCTCTCACCAGCACATTCAAGTCCTGGGCATCCTTGTCCTTTTCCTGCACTTGCTCAGAAAACTCCCCAATCAAAAGAATCCTACAATCTGACTTCTTCCTTCTTAGGCAGAAGCTGCTAATTGAGCCTGAAGAAAACTCCATATGGTCTTAGCTGAATACTTTAATACTCTCAACATCTATGTATTTGTCCTTGTTCTGCAACATTTTCCATTATGCTAGGCAGTATCTAAATTTTCTTCTCTTCAAACTTTACATTCAACACTCCCTTCACTTTTAGTAAAGATGTTACTTCACAGAGGAAATAGGAATTAATAGGCAAAAAAAAAAAAAAAAAATCCTTCAACTTTTGAATCCCACAACCAAACTGTTTCTCTTTTTTCTAAGATTTACTTAATTTTTTGGCTGTGGCGGGTCTTCGTTGGTACATGTGGGCTTTCTCTAGTTGCAGAGAGCAGGGGCTACTCCTCACTGCGGTGTGTGAGCTTCGCATCGGTGGCTTCCCTTGTTGCGGAGCACAGGCTCTAGCACACGGGCCTTCAGGAGCTGCAGTGCGGGGCTCAACAGCTGTGGTGCACAGGCTTAGCTGGTCCACAGCACGTGGAATCTGCCCAGACCAGGGATCAAATCGGCATCCCTTGCATTGCAAGGCAGATTCTTAACCACTTAACCACCAGTGGTTAAGAAGGGAAGCCCTTAAACTGTTTATTCCTGCATCCATTGTACGTCTTTCCTTTCAACCTCAGAGGAAGAGGTATCACATCCTCCTCTGTTTCGAGGCTAATCCTTACATCTAAATTCTTGATCCTTTTCCACTTGTATATCCCAAGTTTGCCATTGATTGTCCCCTCTTTCCCCTCAACTTTCAACTTCTCTCAATCTACTGACTCCTTTTCCTAAACCTGAGGACATTCTAAACACTTTTCCATCTTAAAAAGAAAATCTCTAATTTCTAGCTACTACTTTCCCACTTCTTCCCTTTATCTTCCAACTTCTTGAAGGTTTCCCACCTGCTTTCTAATCATTCATTTACTCCTCAATTCACTACAATTTGGATCTAATCATTAGACCAATAAAACCGCTATGTAAAGGTTAACAAGAGACTCTTTATTGCCAAATACAATAAAAACTTTTCAGAATTTCTCTCTTCTCCCCAGTTTTATGAAGATATAACTGGCATCAGTTCAGTTCAGTTGCTCAGTCGTGTCTGACTCTTTGTGACCCCATGAACCACAGCACGCCAGGCCTCTGTGGTCCATCACCAACTTCCAGAGTCCACCCAAACCCATGGCCATTAGGTCAGTGATGCCATCCAACCCTCTCATCCTGTCGTCCCCTTCTCTTCCTGCCCTTAATCTTTCCCAGCATCAGGGTCTTTTCAAATGAGTCAGCTCTTCGAATCAGGTGGCCAAACTATTGGAGTTTCAGCTTCAGCATCAGTCCTTCCAATGAATACCCAGGAGTGACCTCCTTCAGGATGGACTGGTTGGATCTCCTTGCAGTCCAGGGGACTCTCAAGAGTCTTCTCCAATACCACAGTTCAAAAGCATCAATTCTTTGGCGCTCAGCTTTCTTTATAGTCCAACTCTCACATCCATACATGACCACTAGAAAAACCATAGCCTTCACTAGATGGACTTTCATTGACAAAGTAATGTCTCTGCTTTTTAATATGCTGTCTAGGTTGGTCATAACTTTCCTTCCAAAGGGTAAGTGTCTTTTAATTTCATGGCTGCAATCACCATCTGCAGTCATTTTGGAGCCTCCCAAAATAAAGTCAGCCACTGTTTCCACTGTTTCTCCATCCATTTGCCATGAAGTAATGGGACAAGATGCCATGATCTTAGTTTTCTGAATGCTGAGCTTTAAGCCAACTTTTTCACTCTCCTCTTTCACTTTCATCAAGAGGTTCTTTAGTTCTCCTTCACTTTCTGCCATAAGGGTGGCATCATCTGCATATCTGAGGTTACTGATATTTCTCCCGGCAATCTTGATTCCAGTTTGTGCTTCATCCAGCCCAGTATTTCTCATGATGTACTCTGCATATAAGTTAAATAAGCAGGGTGACAATACACAGCCTTGACATATTCCTTTTCCTATTTGGAACCAATCTGCTGTTCCATGTCCAGTTCTAACTGTTGCTTCCTGACCTGCATACAGGTTTCTCAGGCAGGTCAGGTGTTCTGCTATTCCCATCTCTTTCAGAATTTTCCAGTTTATTGTGATCCACACAAAGGCTTTGGCATAGTCAGTAAAGCAGAAATAGATGTTTTTCTGGAACTCTTGCTTCTTGGCAATTTGATCTCTGGTTCCTCTGCCTTTTCTAAAACCAGCTTGATCATCTGGAAGTTCACGGTTCACGTATTGCTGAAGACTGGATTGGAGAATTTAGAGCATTACTTTACTAGCGTGTGAGATGAGTGCAATTGTGCGGTGGTTTGAGCATTCTTTGGCATTGTCTTTCTTTGGGATTGGAATGAAAACTGACCTTTTCCAGTCCTATGGCCACTGCTGAGTTTTCCAAATTTGCTGATATATTGAGTGCAGCACTTTCACAGGATCATCTTTTAGGATTTGAAATAGTTCAACTGGAATTTCATCATCTCCACTAGCTTTGTTCGTGTGATGCTTCCTAAGGCCTACTTGACTTCACATTCCAGCATGTCTGGCTCTAGGTGAGTGATCATATCATCATGACTATCTGGGTCATGAAGATCTTTTTTGTACAGATCTTCTGTGTATTCTTGCCACCTCTTCTTAATATCTTCGGCTTCTGTCAAGTCCATACCATTTTCTGTCCTTTATTGAGCCCATCTTTGCATGAAATGTTCCCTTGGTATCTCTAATTTTCTTAAGAGATCTCTAGTCTTTCCCATTCTGTTGTTTTCCTCTATTTCTTTGCATTGATCGCTGAGGAAGGCTTTCTTATCTCTCTTTGCTATTCTTTGGAACTCTGCATTCAAATGGGTATATCTTTCCTTTTCTCCTTGCTTTTGGCTTCTCATCTTTTCACAGCTATTTGTAAGGCCTCCTCAGACAGCCATTTCGCTTTTTTGCGTTTCTTTTTCTTCAGGATGGTCTTGCTCCCTGTCTCCTGTACAATGTCACGAACTTCCATCCATAGTTCATCAGGCACTCTGCCTATTAGATCTAGTCCCTTAAACCTGTTTCTTACTTCCATTGTATAATCATAAGGGATTTGATTTAGGTCATACCTGAACAGTCTAGTCGTGCTCCCCACTTTCTTCAGTTTATGTCTGAATTTGGCAATAAGGAGTTCATGATCTGAGCCACAGCCAGCTCGTGGTCTTATTTTTGCTGACTGTATAGAGCTTCTCCATCTTTGGCTGCAAAGAATATAATCAATCTAATTTCAGTGCTGACCATCTGGTGATGTCCATGTGTAGAGTCTCCATGTTGTTGGAAGAGGGTGTTTGCTATGACCAGTGTATTCTCTTGGTAGAACTCTATTAGCCTTTGCCCTGCTTCATTCTCTACTCCAAGGCCAAATTTGCCTGTTACTCCAAGTGTTTCTTGACTTCCTACTTTTGCATTCCAGTCCCCTACAATGAAAAGGACAATTTTGGGGGGTGTTAGTTCTAGAAGGTCTTGTAGGTCTTCACAGAACCATTCAACTTCAGCTTCTTCAGCATTACTGGTTGGGGCATAGACTTGGATTACCGTGATACTGAATGGTTTGCCTTGGAAACGAAGAGAGATGATTCTGTAGTTTTTGAGATTGCATGAAAGAGGATACCCCCTTATTTTTTCCAAAATTAGTCTTATAAGTTAGGCAGTTTCTCATTGATCTTTGTGTTTTCAATTCCTACCACAGAGCAGCTACCCCAATAAATGTCTATGGAGTCAAGGAAGAAAAGAGGAAAGAAGAAAGGAATTATTCAGAGGAGACCCTGATGACCTAAAGAGAAAAGGACGAGTGCTTAGTTCTAAAGCACCTACCTGGTTTAAGGCCACATGCATCTGATCCACCAAGAAAACATATAGCTCACTGATAAATTTCTGCAGCTCCTCTTGGCTTTCAAATGACGTTGTCTTCAAGTACTTCTCTCTCACAATCTTTACCACAGCGTGCTGCAAGAGACACGTATCACCATCTGATAGCACAGTTCAGCAGCATGCTAACAGCACATACCTCCCTTGAGCTTCTGATCTAAAGCTCATCAGAAATCCAGAAGGTGAACTGATTTTCCTTGGTGACTACTAGACTGTTGGTTCTCTGATTTTCTCCCAATCAACATACTTTGCATAACATCAAAGTATGTCTTCATGACATCATTCTTTTCATGACATTACCATCATCATCAATATGGTCAATACAGGATTCACACTTTGCAAAGAGAGTCATAAAAACCTTAGCATTATGTTTATGCATTATGTTTCTCATGGTGGCAACATGATTCAAGGGAGAAAAGGAGAAAGGCCTGATTTGAGAGGCTGAACAATGGAATCCTGGTTCTAATCCTGCCACTGTACAACCTCATAAATTATTTTACACTTGGTATTTCAGTTTCCTCATTTATTAAATGGATACGTACTTCTGGTATTCCTATCTTACTTCAAAAGAGGATTGAGAGGCCAAAGAGAAATAACAGGTAAAGAAGGTCATCCAGCTAGTAATAGTAGAACCAGGAATCAAACTGAGATGTGCCTATGCCACCTGAGAATAGCCTCTTGTCTCCATGGGTATCATTTGTTTTTCACTTTATTATTTCCACATACTTTCTTTGTATCTGCTTGGTACAGTTTAGGACACATAATAAATGTATATAGAGAGGCTTAGCAAATAAGCCTGTAGCAAATAAGAATGTTGAGTCTGGAGCCAGATTGCCTGAATGTACATCCCATCTTTGACCTTTACTAGCTCTGTAATCTTGGGCAAACTATTTAACCAACTAAATACTGCAATTCTCTATCTATAAAATGAGGAGTACCTTTCTCTTATAGTTGTTGTGAGGATTAAATTAGTAAAATATGAAGTATTTAAAAATTTGTCTGTATATAACAAATACTCAATAAATGTTAGCCATTATTATTTGGGAAATTCTTATTAAGTAAATATTTCTCAAATCTTAGTGATTCTATAGGCTAGGAAAAGGTTTGCAATGGGAAGAAGAAAATTGTCATGGAATCAACACCAGGTACAGAGTGTCTGCCTGTTAATGCAACACGACATCTGGCCTAACTTCAAGTGAAGAATTAGTTTATTACAAGCTTACACTCAGTATGGATACTGAACCACACCAAGACTATATAGGAGTGGAAGAATGTCTCTAGACAGCCTGTCATAGAGAACATAGGTCTTTGTACCAGTAGCAAGAAAGGTAGAGAAAAGCTGAACATAACTGGAAAAGAAATGATAACTACATATGCAGAGAAGATACTTCATAAAAATCCATGGCTTAATAAATTAATATTTACCTTGAGTTGTTCTTTGAAAGCAAAGTATTTTCCAGAGCAATTAAGTTCATAGTTGAGCTGGCACTTCTGCTCCTCCAGGGTTTCACTATCTATATCATTCCCAGTCTTGACTACTTGTTTTCCAAACATATTGTGATATTCATTCAGAATGGCTCTAGAAATGTTCTTGATCTGCATGTGGTAGTCACTCACCGCCTAGAAAAATACAAAATGTCTGGTAAAGGGGCCTCAGAGATATCAAGACATGGGATGAAAGTCTGAAAGTGGATTGGGTTTTACATTCATAATACTTTAGGTATAAATTGCCCATTTCTTCCCATCTCAGAAACCATCAGCCAAAGATTAAACACTGTATGCTATTCATTGGATGCCACTGGTCAGAAGGAAGCATGAGGGAAAATATTTGAAGCTACAATTTCTCACCCCTTCTGGAAAACATACTGAAGAGCCCATGCCCTATTTTCAAGTGGGTGCACTCAACATCTCAGAGTTTCACCTTGGCTTTGGCACTTACCTTCTGAGCTCCTCCTGTCCTACGGGTAAGAGGTGGCCTTGGAGGAATCATTTCCTTGACCCTGTATCAGAAAAGAAACACACAAACTTTCTTATATCCAGATGTATGTTCTTTTATTTCCCACATCCAAAGGTCTGGGTGAGGGATATCAAAGGTCAGTTGCCCATCACACTCGACCACTATGCTATTATCTCATGTGAGAACCTAGATGTGAACTTCAGAACAGCATATAACCGTGGACTAGGAAGGAAGGTAGGAAGCCACTAAATAGCTACCTGGAAAGTAGCTAAGTTGCACTTCTGGCTAATTTGAGCCCAAGCTTTACACTTATACATTTTTAAAAAACCTCTTGTACACAAGAAGCTACATGACTCAGGCATTAGAAACAGATGGGTGTTTTGACTTTAGTAGCTTTATGAAGCTACTAACAGTAGCTGTTATGATTTTTGGTAGAGTCTCTGAAAACACACAGTTTTGGGAATATAAATGGTACAAACAAGTGGAAGATCTTTCCTCTCCAGTAAGAAAAATTGATGCTTTCGAACTGTGGTGCTGGAGAGGACTTTTGAGAGTCCCTTGGACTGCAAGGAGATCAAATCAGTCAATCCTAAAAGAAATCAACCCTGAATATTTATTGGAAGGACTGATGCTGAAGCTGAAGCTCCAATACATTGGCCACCTGATGTGAAGAATTGACTCATTTGAAAGGACCCTGATGCTGGGAAAGATTGAAGGCAGGAGGAGAAGGCTGCGAAAGAGGATGAGATGGTTGGAAGGCATCACTGACTCAATGGTCATGAGTTTGAGCAAACTCTGGGAGATAGTGAAGGACAGGGAAGCCTGATGTGCTACAGTCCATGGGGTAAAAAGTCAGACACAACTGAGTGACTGAATAACAATAAGGATAAAAAGTATACTCCTGATCATAATTTATAAGACTGCATTAAGCTACAGTAAATATATCAAACTTTATGGTAGAAAAAAAAACTTTACAGTGAATAAGAAAATACATTTTATCACTGTTAAACTACTTCCACCAAAACTTTTACCTTCCATTTTCAGGAGTTCTTACAAGAACCCAAAAGAAATTAGGGGCTTCCCCGGTGGCTCACTTGGTAATGAATCCGCCTGCAGTGTGGGAGACCTGGGTTCAATCCCTGGGTTGGGAAGATCCCCTGGAGGAGGACATGGCAACCTACTCCAGTATTCTTGCCTGGAGAATCCCCATGGACAGAGGAGCCTGGCGGGCTACAGTCCATGGGGTTGCAAAGAGTCAGACAAGACTGAGCGACTAAGCGCACACACAAATGGAATTATAGTTCTTCCTTCTTATAGTTTCAGATTCCTACTTAGGTATACTATACTGTCTTGAAATTTACCAAAAAATTCACAAATCCAATTTTTCTTTAATAGGCTCTATATATGAGAGAATTCCCTGGTGGTCCACTGGTTAAGACTTGGTGCTTTCACTGCAGTGGCCCAGGTTCAATCCTTGGTTGGGGAACTAAGATCTCGCAAGCTACGTGGCATGGCCAAAAAGAAAAGAAAAGTAAGAACAGGTTCTATGTAATTTTAGACTTTGCTCATAACTCCTAATTTTAATTTTATCTATGTTATTAGATAATATATCCATATGATTCAAAATTTAAGAGATATGAAACAATATATAGTAAATGGTCTCCTGCCAACTTTGCTTAGCCACCCAGTTTCCTCTCCAGAGACAACATTATTCATTCATTGAAAATATACATTGAGTGCCTATTATCCACCAGATATTTTTCCAGGTGCTGGGGATACAGTATTAAACAAAGACAAAAATTCTTGCCCTCGTGGCACTTACATTTTAGTTGGTTGGGACAATAAATAAGATAAATATGTTAGTGATATGTTCCACACAGAAAAATAACATAGTTTCCCAAACTATGTTGGGGGTTGGGAGTAGTGGAGTTGGGGAGCATATTTCACCAGGGAAAGCTTCACTGAGATGATAATACTTGAGTATGACCTGAGAGAAGTGAGGGAACAAGTCATGTAGATATCTGGGGTGAAGGAAATTACAGGAAAAGCAAGCAGCAAATGCAAAGGCCTTGCTGCAAGAGTATGCCTGGCATGTGTGAGCAATAAGAGGCCACTTTGGCTAGACCAAAAAAAATGAGGAGAAAATGCATGCAGAATACATAGCCAGCCCCATGTAGGTCATTATAGACTCTGACTTTTACTCAGAGTATGATGGGAGTCACTGGTAGCTTCTGAAGAGAGGAGTTATATGAATTGATTTCCACTTTAATATAATCATTACAGAATGCTATAATAAGAATAAATTGCCCAAATGTGGTATATTCATAGAACGAAATACTATTCAACAATAAGGAAATGAAGTACTGATACACACTGCATTCTGGATGAACCTTCACAGCATTATATTAGATGAAAGAAGCCAGTCAACAAAGACCACATTGGTATGATTCCACTTAAATGAAATGTTCCAGAGTTGGCAAATTTATACAGATAATAAGTAGATAAGTGATTGCTTAGGCCTGGGGTGCAGGGTGTTGGTAGGGAAATGGCATGAGGATTGAGAGGAAATGTAGAGGGATTCCTCATATATATGGAGACATTATTCTCCATCTTATATATATAAAAAAGATAATAAAGGGTACCATGAATAACTATACCATATTATCCATAATAAAGGATATCATGAATAATTATATATATAATTATATATAAATTATATATAATTTATTTATCCAATAAATAAATTGGATAACCTTAATGAAACAGACAACTTCTTATAAACACAATCAAAGCACTGTGGTACAATATAAAAATAGTTCTAAAAAATTACATATATCAGAGGAGTGTGTGTGTGTGTGTGTATGTGTGTGTGTGTGTAATACGAGACTTAAAATAACTTCAGAAGGATAAATACCAAGGTGTTAAAAAGGGTTATCACTGGGTGAGTAGAAAGAAATCTGGGTATTTTTAGACAGTTTCTTGTTGATTTCTTTTTCTTGCTGATCTTGAAATTTTCAATATTTTTGTAATTGGCATATACAGCTTTTTTTAAAAGAAGACAAAAGTAACGAAAAAGACTTCATTTAAAAAAAAAAACACCCAGAAAACTGTCTGCTGCTTAACCCAAGAAAAATTATAATTATGCGGGCAAAATGACTTCCTTTAAAAGAAGTCACCTAAATTGTCTTGCAAAACAAGTAGGAGAACCATCACCACACACCTTCTGGCTAGTTCCTCTGGCATTCTTTTCGGAACCAAGGCTTTGTCCAGTTCAAGCTCCAACACAATGTAAGTCCCTGCTTCTACATATTGCTGTAAAGACATTTTTCTCTAATTTAGTCTTTCCAGGAAAAGACATATTCATGAAAAAATTTTAGTACTATAATGCTCACAACATAAATGAGAAAATTGTATATTTAACTATACATAGTGTGATTTTGACTTAAAATATTTTTTACATAGAAAAATAACTGGAAAGAAAGATAGTAATGGTGGGGGGGCTTCCCTGGTGGTCCAGTGGTTAAGAATCTGACTGCCAATGCACTGGACATAGGTTCAATCCCAGATCTGGAATGATCCCACATGCAGAAGGGCAAAGAGAAGCCTCTGCAAGGAGAAGCCTGCACACTGCAACAAAGAGTAACCCCAGCTTGCCGTAGCTAGAAAAACCCCAAACACAGCAACAAACACCTAGGGCAGCCATAAGTATATAAATAAATAAATATTTGTTAAAAAATAGTGGCAGTGGTTATCTCTTGCAGAAAAGGGTTTTCAATTTTATTCTTGAAAACATCTACCCCTGTTGAAATCTTGTTTAATTTGTTCAATACTATTCCTAGAATTCTTTTAAGTGAATGCCATTCTTTCTTCTAGCAAACATCTTTCAGGAGTCTTGCAGAAATAATCTCATAACCTTCTGATATTCCCACTCACACCCTCCTAAGTACCGTCTATAAACTTCAACCTGGGACATTTCTACCTAGATTTTTGCCAGCATCCTAAATATATCAGGTCCAAAACTGAACTTATCATTCCCCTATAATAACCACTATCTTTATTTTTCTCTAATGATTCTGTCATCTTTCCAGAAAGTGAGGCTTGAAACCCAAGTTATTTTTAACTTTTATTCCTCAACACCCAAAGTTGTCAAATTTCATACCTTGCCTCTGAGGGTTTTTTACTTTGTTGACTACAACCCTGTCCCTAGGTTAAACTATCATTAACACTCATCTGTACTATAAGAAAAATGTATACACTGACATCTGAATCCCCTACCACAACTTCAATCTCTTTTTTCTATATCCTGGCAAGAGTATTGCCCTGATACACTCATGAGTACTATTTCTACATAACTTAAAAACTTAAATGTGCATCTCTAAGATAAGGCTTAAGAGTCCCTCATCATCCACAGAATGAAACCCACACTTTTCAGCAAGCTTTTCAAAGCATCTCTAAATCCCAACTCAGTCTCTCTCTTCTTTATCACCTCCTTCTAGACCATTACTTTCTTTTCATTTCTCTATATCATGATGGTAGTGGTGGTTTAGTCGCTAAGTCGTATCCAACTCTTGCAACCCCATGGACTATAGCCTGCCAGGCTCTTCTGTCCATGGGATTCTCCGGGCAAGAATGCTGGAGTGGGTTGCCATTGCTCTATATCATACACTGAATTAATTGAGACACCCTGAGTTCTGCTAACTTCTTTGTGTCTTGACTCAAGCTACTCTCTGATGCTGAAATTCTTCTCCTCCCATCTCCATTTGGCAGAGGGCTCTCTCTATCTTTCACTGCTCAGTTTGGATGCCACCCATTCCTGAAGACTTCTGAGACTGCCTCATCTGACTCCTGAGTCCACACAGTGCTTTCGTTTATACCTCTTCTGCAGCATTCATCAAGTGTCTGTCTTACAGTTAGTTATGTACCAGTCTGTTTTGCCCACCAGAGTGTTGAGTGTCCTGAAAGCATATGAATAAATGCTGCAGATGATATATCTCTACATCCCTAATAGTGCTTAATAAGCATAATTAATGAGACATAATTTTTTAATGCTAGGAAGGACCTTGAAATTAATCTTGAAATTACAATCTTGAAATTATCCACTCATTTTAGAGTCTCAACAAGACAAAGACATGACCTTATTCAAGGTCATAAGCTAGTCATGGCAAATATGGATGGTTACTCAAAAAATGAATTTTCCTGAGCATTTTCCACTATATGATACAATCCTGCTTAGTAAAGGACTGATAGATTCAAACTTAATTTTCAAACTCTTCATGCATAGTTACCTGTCCTTCTGGATTGTGGGAAAGGGAAGGTTCAATTTCCAAAGGAGTATCTGAGCTCTGAGATTTTATACTAGGTACTTGCTGAAAGAAAATAAGCACACATCAAAAATTCAATTCTTACATGGTCTCCACAACAGCAGGAGCAAGGACCATTATGTTGCATCAAAATGTCAATTAAAGTGAAGCAATTCATCAAAAGAGAAATCAGTGCAAGCCTCTGCAAGGTAACAAAACCAGCAAAATCATCAACTTCTCAACAACCTACCACATCCCCAGGCCTAGGCTTTCCTTCCATATCCTTTTCTTTGACTGTTTTATCCTCTTTCAGGTTCTTAGAAACAACTGGTTTAGACACTGGAGAATTGATTCCTCCTACTTTATTATTCTGAATCAAACTATGGCCAGTATCCCGGAACAAGCTAAATAAACACTTGGTCTGAAAAGAAACAAACAAAAAATGTAATTACTCACAGGCAAATGAAACAAACTTAAAAAAAAACACAACTTTATTCTTTTCTTATTGAGTTTTTAAAATTTTTTACAATGTTGTGTTGGTTTCTGCCATACAACAAGGCAAATTAGCCATAATTATATATATGTCCCTTCCCTCAGCCTCCTTCCTTCCCCCATCCCACGCCTCCAGGTCATCGCAGATCAGCAGACTAGGCTCCCTGCGCTACTCAGCAAATTCTCACCAGCTACCCCGCCGACACCGGAGAGTGTGTGTGTGCTGATGCTACTGTCCCCATCTGTCCCACTCTCTCCCTCCCCCGTGTTCACAAGTCCATTCTCTACATCTGTGTCTCTTTTCCTTCCCTGCAAATAGGTTCATCAATATTATTTTTCTAGAGTCCACATATATACATTAATATATTAGTATTATTAGTAACAATAACAACTAACAATATTAGTATATTGTTTTTCTCTTTCTGACTTACTTCACTATGTATAAGGGTACAGGGACCTCTGAGCACATTAGTCTAACATCATTTAGTTTTCCAGATAATTTTAGTATAGTACAATCAGAGATAAATAGAAGCAAAAAAGCTTAATTGCCTTGCCACACTTGTTGAACTGGTAAAACCATTCATAGAAAATTAGCTGCCTACCCTGGTTTTTAAATTAGTAAGAGAAATTTCAACCTCGCTTGTTATGGTTTCTCATAACTTGGTACCAGAAAGTGTTTAAACTTCGACACATAATTTCAGATTAACTTTAAGTGGTAGAATTTATTTCTGTACAAGAAATATTATCTATTTAAATACTACTGGCTTACCACCTATAATTGGAAGAATAGTGCAAGTTTAAAGTAAAACTATGCATGGGAAAATTCAAACTATAGATAACTAGAAAAGAATCTTAACTTTATAATTAAACAACAAGGATGAATCTAAATGTAATTTATGATGTGAAAGAAATAAGACTGCCCTCCCCCAAAAAAGAGGGGAGGAGTGGACAGAGGAGGGAGAGAAGGATAACAGATGAGGATAATGGATATTTTCATTATAACGATTGTGGTGACAGTTTCACATATGCAAACCTACATTAAAAGTTTTACATTGTACATTTTAAATATATGCAATTTATATGTCAGCTATACCTTAATAAACCTGCTAGAAGATAGTATGGCAATATTAAAGAAAAATTATGAATACTAAATACTACTGACAATTCTGCCACCTCTACCACAACTGCTGTATTTCATATATTCTAAGATGCAAATTTTTTCAAATGTTAACATCTCTGGAGAAGAAAATATTTCATGTAAGTGGTATTACACAACATGCAGTCATTTATGTCTCCTTTCACTTAGCACAAAGTTTTTGAAGTTTAGCCATGTTACAGCATGCATCAGTAGTTCATTCCTTTTTAAAAACAGCTTTGTTGTTTTGTTGTCCATACAATTTATCCATTTAAAGTACAGTCAAAATTTCATGATTTTGGGGGGGGGGACTGCTTTCCAGGTCTAAACTGCATCTTCCTATGAGAATCTGTTTTTCTGCTTGGTTGAAACAGAATGAAGCACTTACAATTTTGGATCTTTTCTGTTTAGGCTAAGGGGATGGTACTAAAGACTGCTGGCCCATGAATACTAAAAACGGAGTTCACTGGGCAATATCTAAGTAAGCTCCAGAATGGAGCAGATGATCAATAAAGGTAAAATAAGGTTCTGTTTCAGCAGCAAGTCCAAAAGAGACAAGGAAATGAATTCTCCCAGTTTTGCTCTGGAAAAATAAAATTCAATGATTTTTGGCATGTTACATTAATTGTAGTTCATTCCTTATTGTTAAATAGTATTCCCTAGTATTCCTTGGGAGGAAAGTTATGACCAACCTAGGCAGCATGTTAAAAAGCAGAGACATTACTTTGTCAACAAAGGTCCATCTAGTCAAGGCTACAGTTTTTCCAGTAGTCATGTATGGATGTGAGAGTTGGACAGTGAAGAAAGCTAAGCACCAAAGAATTGATGCTTTTGAACTGTGGTGTTGGAGAAGACTCTTGAGAGTCCCCTGGACTGCAAAGAGATCCAACCAGTCCATCCTAAGGGAGATCAGTCCTGGGTGTTCAGTGGAAGGACTGATGTGAAACTGAAACTCCAATACTTTGGCTACCTGATGCGAAGAACTGACTCATTTGAAAAGACCCTGATGCTGGGAAAGATTGAGGGCAGGAGAAGGGGACGACAGAGGAGGAGATGGTTGGATGGCATCACTGACTCAATTGACATGAATTTGGGTACGCTCTGGGAGTTGTTGATGGACGGGAGGCCTGTCGTGCTGCAATCCACGGGGTCTCGAAGAGTTGGACATGACTGAGCTACTGAACTGAACTGAACTGATTCCCTAGTATAGATGTGCCACAATTTGCTTATTGATTCACTAGTTGTGGGTGTTTATTACTGTGACTTCTTAGCTATTATGAATAATGCTATCAACATTCATATTAAAAGCAGGTTTTCAGTTCTCTTGGTAGGTTCCTAGGAATGATTTGCTGGGTTGTATAGTAAGTTTGGAAAGATGCCTAGGAGAAGGGAATGGCTACCCACTCCAGTATTCTTGCTTAGAGAATTCCATGGACAGATCATGGGGTTGCAAAAAGTCGGAACATGACTGAATGACTTTCTTTTTTCTTTTTTATTTCCATTTATTTTTATTAGTTGGAGGCTAATTACTTTACATCATTACAGTAGTTTTTGTTATACATTGAAATGAATTAGCCATGGATTTACATGTATTCCCCATCCCAGTCCCCCCTCCCACCTCCCTCTCCACCCGATCCCACTGGGTCTTCCCAGTGCACCAGGCCCGAGCACTTGTCTCATGTACCCAACCTGGGCTAGTTATCTGTTTCACCCTAGATAATATACATGTTTCAATGCTGTTCTCTTGAAACATCCTACCCTCGCCTTCTCCCAGAGTCCACAAGTCTGTTCTATACATCTGAGTCTCAAAAATATGGAACGCTTCACGAATTTGCGTGTCATCCTTGCGCAGGGGCCATGCTAATCTTCTCTGTATTGTTCCAATTTTAGTATATGTGCTGCCGAAGCGAGCACATGACTGAATGACTTTCACTTCACTTCACATGGTAAATTTGGGGAAGCCCAGGTGGCCCAGCAGTAAAGAATCCGCCTGCAGTGCGGGAGATATGGGTTCAATCCCTGGGTTGGGAAGATCCCCTGGAAGAGGAGATGGCTACCCACTCCAGTATTCTTGCCAGGAAAATCCCATGGACAAAGGAGACTGGTGGGCTACAGTCCATAGGGGCGCAAAGACATGACTGAGCACACACACATACACACATATGGTAAGTTTAATAAAGATTATGTTTATATTTAATGCAGATTTTCTATATTAAAATAATTTTGCTTATTAAATTATTAATTATAAACATAATTAATTATTAAACATAGATTATGTTTAACGAAGATTTTCTAAATAGTTGTTCTGCCAAGGATTAAGAGTAGAATATTGAAATTTCTAAATGTTAACTGCCAAATTGCCTGTTACCTCTTTCAATTCTGTTGAGTTTGGCTTCATGCATAATAAGGTTCTGCAGTTAGATGTATATACATTTATTATTTACACATGTATTATATATAATCATAATTTATAAATCCTATCTTCCTGATTGACATGCCATGCTGTATTTGTAATATTACTCATCTTGAAGTCTATTTTGTCTGATATAAATATAGCCACTTAGCTCTGTTCCTATTTGCATAGTATAACTTTTCCATCCTTTTACTTCAACTTATGTGTCTTTGAGTCAAAATGTATTTGTTATAGATAGCATATCATTGAATCTTGATTTTTTATTGAAATATAGTTGATTTATAGTTGTCAATTTCAGGTATACAGAAAAGTGACTCAGTAAAAAAAAAAAAAAGAAAGAAAAGTGACTCAGTTACAAACATTTTTCAGATTATCTTACATTATAGATTACTACAAGATATTGAAAACAATTCCCTGTGTTCTGAAGTAAATCCTTGTTGTTTATTTATTTATGTTCAGTAGTTTGTATCTGTTAATATCATACTACTAATTTAAACCTCCCCTCACTTCCTTTCCCCTTTGGTAAACATAAGTTTATTTTCTAAATCTGAGTGTGTTTATATTTTGTATATAAATTCATTTGTATTATTATTTAGATTCCACACATAAGTGATATCATATATTTGATTTCTCAAATCCTGACTTTTTAAAAAAATCCAATCTCATAATCTCTTTCCTTTCACTGGTGTGTTTAGACTACTCACATGTGTTATTATTAAAATATTTACATTTATATTTGACATTTTGCTATTTGTGTTCTATATATCTTGTCTTTTTTGCTCCTCTGTTCCTCCTTTAAGTGCTTTCTTTTAATATTAAATATATATATATATATATATACTTTTATGCATGAGTATGGTGAGTGAGTGAGTGCTAAGTTGCTTCAGTCATATCCAACTCTCTGTGACCCTACTGACTGTAGCCCGCTAGGCTCCTCTGTCCATGGGATTCTCCAGGCAGGAACACTGGAGTGGGTTGCCATGCCTCCTCCAGGGGACCTTCCCATGTGTACTGTACCTACACACATACTTTTTTTAGAGGTTGCTTTAGAGATTACGATATGCATCTGAACTAATCACAGCCTATTGCACACTGAGCCTAACTTAATTCTTGTAAAAATGGAAACTTTATTGTACTACAGTTCCATTTTACTCTCCATTCTTTATGCTACTTTTATCATATATAAATTATATCTATGTAATGCTTTCAAAATGTGGTGCTAGAGAAGACGTTTGAAAGTCCCATGGACAGTAAGGAGATCAAACCAGTCAATCCTAAAGGAAATCAGCCCTGAATATTCATTGGAAGGACTGATGCTAAAGCTGAAGCTCCAATACATTGGCCACCTGATGCAAAGAGCTGACTCATTGGAAAAGACCCTGATGCTGGGAAAGATTGAAGACAGAAAGAGAAGGGGATGACAGAGGGTGAGACGGTTGGATGGCATCACTGACTCAATGGACATGAGTTTGAGCAAACTCCAGGAGAGAGTAAAGGACAGGGAAGCCAGATGTGCTACAGTCCACATGGTCGTAAAGAGTCAGACACAACTGAGTGACTTTCACTTTCAGAATAAAAGAGAGGAGGAGGTGGTTTAGGAGTAGATGTTGGCAAGAATGCCTCAAACTCCACAGTTTTTCATGCATTAATACTTCTCAGTTTGTTGATGTCTTTGGTCAATTTCCAGAGTGCTGAAATGGCATTTTGTCAATGCATTGAGCTTTATAGTTGCTTCTAGGGGGAGAAAATTTGACTACCTTGTCACTCAGACATAGCCAGAAGTGATTCCTTTCAAGCATTTTTCATATATTTAAAAAACTATGATTATGCATTTATAAAAAGTTGTGATCATAGTGGATGTAGTTGTACATCCTTTTTCATTTAACAGACTATCACATGTATCTGTTCATGTTTTTTAAATTTTTCCTAAGAATAATTTGAATAATCTTCTTCACATGCATATAATAAAAGTAATAAATAAAAATGTCTGTGTGTCAACTATATCTCTAGTGCTTTATGTATTTTATCTCTTTTAATATGTAAAACAATTATAGGAAACAAATACTGTCTCCATTTTACTAATGCATAAAGTTGAGAGAAATTTAGTCACTTGCCCAAAGTCAGTAAATGGCAGCTAGTCTGGAAGTTCCAGAATTCAATCTAGAAACTGCCTGACATCAAAGCCTATAACCTTTTGATTATAATATATTATTTCCCTCAGATTCACCAAAAACACCTTGAAATGACTGATAAGATAAAGTAGTTTATATTTTAGGAATAGTAGTCATCGTTCTGATATATATTCAAACATTTGCCCTGATTTTTTAGGTACATTGTAATTTGGTTTGTGATGGTTTCTTCTATGTATAGATTTTTATTTTTTGGCAATCTAAATCTTTTACACCTTTCATTCTTCTCAAGCACAGGAAGTCTTCCCTTAATTAATATATTTAATTAATAGCCACTTCTTTTTCTATAGACTTCACATTTAACTCACTTCAGTAAACTTTAGTAAACTCACTTGGAATTTATCATGATCTATGCTATATGCAAAATTTTTGCTTTCTTTTTTGCATTTAATTATCTACAAAGCATGTTTATCTTTTTAAAAAATTCTATTTCCTAAGTATATATACTTCATTACTTTTTTTTCTTTTGCACTGGGCTTTATCAAACTGCGGAGCGTGGGAGCTGCTCTCTAGCTGAGGTGCCACGCTTTGCATTACGGTGGCTTCTCTTGCCGCGGAGCGCAGGCTCTAGGCACGTAGGCTTCAGTAGTTGTGATGCACGGACTTGGTTTCCCTGCAGCGTATGAGACCTTCCCGAACCAAGGACTGAACCTGTGTCTCCTGTGTTGCAAGGCAGATTCTTTAACCACTGGACTACCAGGGAAGCCATAATGCTTATCTTTTTTCTTTGTTTTTTGCTTGTATTTTTAATGGATGCAAGTTCCACCATTTTTATTTACAATAATCTATTAATCCATCCTCTATTATTATTAGACATTCAATCTTAAGTTTAGTTTTGCTATTATTGATCCCCAAAAGTTTTCATGAATACAAGGGCTTTGATCCTATTATTTATTTCAGACAAATCCCTATAAACCTGACTTCTGATTCAAAGGATACTTATACAGAGTTTCTTACTCATTTGGTTTTCAAATAGAGATGATGGGTCTTTCATGACTCTATTATTGAGTAATAGCTGTCCTAATAATGATGAAATAGTAACATGTTTTTGTTATTACTAATTTTTTTTAAGTAAGTAAATTATAAATATTTATTTTGTTGTAACTATGAAACAGTGAATGTGGTCAAATCATAGCAAAGAAAGTGTAAAACTTAAAATAGTTTTGTTGGAGTCATGGAATTTTGGTTATATTTGTTTTTGCTTTTAAAATTTTCTTGAAAATTATTTACTGGGTTTCTGTAAAATTCACTTTCCACCATTTTTGAAAAAACTTCTCCCAATCATAGAAACTTTTTTTTCCCCCCATGGAAAATTTTAAAAAAAAAAAGGAGAAAAAATATTTTCTCATGTTCCCAGCACACAGGAACTATTACTTTTGACTTTTCAGTGTAAAGATGACTCATTTTTCTGTGTACAAGATTTGATACGTATGTCTTCAATGCATATATAAAATCTATGAGCATCATCACTGCAAATGTCTTTCTTAACTATCTTGAGTCAGGGATCAGTCCAGATTCACTGGAGTCGAAGCTCACATGACTGAGGAGTGCCTCTTTGGGAGGAAAAATTAAATTGCCAAGATAAAATTAGGTGTTACCCCATGCACTGTAGCCTGCCAGACTCTTCCCTTCACGGGATTTCTCAGGCAAGAATACTGCAGTAGGTTGCCATTTCCTTCTCCAACTATGGATTTTTATAAAGCTGCACTTTCTCCTAAGAAGCAACATGATAAAACTGATTTTTCTCTTAAATAAATAATTTGTATTTTAACATCTGAAAATAGAAAGAACCATATTTTGGCTCATTAATCAGTACATGGATTTAAATTTTTGCATACTGAACACAAGAGACTTCTTGCATTATTCTAAAGATTTTGTATCCAACTTTATTGAGGTAAAATTGAAATATAGGCTTACTTTAGAGATACTGCAGGTTGGTTCCAGACTACATCAATAAAGCAAATAATTGCAGTAAAGCAAGACATGGATTTTTTTGGTTTCCCAATGCAAATAAAAGTTACATTTACACTATACTGTAATCTATTAAGTGTACAATAGCAATGTCTCAAAAACCAATGTACAGGTCTTAATTTAAAAATACTTCTTCACTAAAAAAAAAAAAAAAAGGCCAAAATGATTAGATTAGTAACAACACAGATCACTATAAGAAATAAAACAATAATGTTTGAAATACTGTGAGAATGAACAAAGCGTGACACAGAGACACAAAGTGAGCAAGTGCGGCTGGAAAATATCACCCGTCGACTTGCTCATCTCAGGGTTACTGCAAACCTTCAGTTTGTAAAAAGAAAATACAACATCTATGAAGACTAGTAAAGCAAAGGACAATAAAATAAGGTGTGCCTATGCAAGAGGTTTCCCCAGTGGCTCAGTGGGTAAAGAATCTGCCTGCCAGTGCAAGAGACACAGGAGACGTGGTTCGATTCCTGGGTTTGGAAGATCCTCTGGAGGAGGACAAGGCAACCCATTCCAGTATTCTTGCCTGGAGAAGCCCATGGACTGAGAAGCCTGGTGGGCTACAGTCCAAAGGGTCCCAAAGAGTCAGATCTGACTAGTGACTACACACGCACACACGCCTATATCAGTTCAGTTCAGTCACTCAGTCGTGTCCGACTCTTTGAGACCTCATGAACTGCAGCATGCCAGGCCTCTCTGTCCATCACCAACTACCGGAACCTACCCAAACTCATGTCCATTGAGTTGGTGATGCCATACAACCATCTCATCCTCTGTTGTCCCCTTCTCCTCTCGCCCTCAATCTTTCCCAGCATCAGGGTCTTTTCAGAAGAGTCAGCTCTTTGCATCAGGTGGCCAAAGTATTGGAGTTTCAGCTTCAACATCAGTCCTTCCAATAAACACCCAGGACTGATCTCCTTTAGGATGGACTGGTTGGATCTCCTTGCAGTCCAAGGGACTCTCAAGAGTCTTCTCCGACACCACAGTTGAGAAGCATCAATTCTTCGGCGCTCAGCTTTCTTTATAGTCCAACTCTCACATCCATACATGACCACTGGAAAAACCATGGCCTTGACTAGATGGACCTTTGTCGGCAAAGTAATGTCTCTGCTTTTTAATATAAACTACATATTTAAAGTATACAATTTCATCAGTCAGAATAACCAATATTCCCATCATCTCTAAATTTTTTCTCATATTTCTTTTGTAATCCATTCTTCCCTCTATCCCTCTTCCCAGGCAACCACTGATTTGCTTTCTACTTCTGATAACTGTATTTCATTGGCATCATACAGTATGTACCCTCTTTTGTCTGGTTTCTTTCATTTATCATAATACATTTGAGATTCATCCATATTGCATATTTAATAGCTCATTCCTTTTTATTGCCAAATAGCATTCCACTGTATGGTTATACCACATAATTTGTTTTTCTGAACACCTGTTGATAGAAATTTGGGTTGTTTCCAGTTTTGGGCTTTTTGTTATCCTAAAGTTTTTAAGATTCGAGGGCAAAAGACTTCAAGGCTCTATATTTAACATCCCAGTGTATCAACTGTTTCCAAATATCAACTGCAAAGATGTGTGTGCTAAAGATATAAGTAAACACATATATAAGAATAAATTAGGATGATAACTTCTATACTAATTTTTCTTACCTTTTCATAGACTGTACTATCTAGGTAAGGGTAAACATGAAAAGCTCCCCGAATCTTCTTTACACCTGGATACAGCAATGGCACCATATTAACATAAGCCACACCATGAAATGAAAACTGACCTTCATCATCAGTCTAAAGAAATAAAAACAGATAGCTGTTAGTGTTACAGAGTAATGTAATATAAGGTCTGGAGCTCTGACTGAGCAGTGCAAAGATCTGACTTTAGGAACTAGCTATGCTACTTGATTTAAGCCAGTTATATAGATATTTTGGGTCTCTGCTTATTTATGTATAAGTGCATTTAATAATACCATGATCACTGAGATAATATATATTAACAGTATTAATAGTAAAGATAGTAGTTTGATCAGCAAATACTCTAATAATGTATATTCAACCAAAAAGTCAATTTCACCATGTTGATTCTTAGGAAAAAAATGAAACTTTGCAAAAAAACCCACAATAATAACAATAAAAAAAGCTTAAGAGAAATCAGACTGTGGCCTTAGCTTTAGTTCACAGGCTCATATAAATGAAAAGAGCCTTACAAATCATCTGGACCAGTGATGACAAACAGGATTTCACTTATGCTTAAATTCTAATATTACTGGAGGTGTTTTAGAATACTCTGTTGACAAAGATTCTACGTCCTTATCTAGATTCAAAAGGATGGGTTCAAAAGGAAAGAATACTTTAATCAAAGTAATATCTGCCATGAATGAAAGAGGATGAATGACAGTCTGCCATCATGTATTTGTCAACCCCAATCTCATCTAAATTCTCATTACAAAGATGAAGAACATGTCAGCAAATATACATTAACATAATTTTAATGGTTGTATAGTTTGCCATAGAAAGCATTTACAAGGAAAAAATAAATTAAATGAAGGAAAACACATTTAATTTCTACAAGGTTAAAAGTAATCTCTTTGATTTTGCTGATTATAACAATATCAAAGGACTTCCCTGGTGGTACAGTGGATTAAAATCCACCTGCCAATGCAGGGGACATGGATTTGATGCCTGGTCCAGGAAGATTCCACCCACATGCCGTGGAGCAGTTAAGCCCGTGAGCCACCACTGCTGAGCTCCTGTGCTGCAACGACTGAGCCCCGCGCACCTAGAGCCTGTGCTTCACAGTGAGAAGCCCACAGCTACAGAGTAACCCCCACGCGCCGCAACTAGAGAAGGCCCATGCTCAGCAATGAATATGCAGCATAACCAAAAAAAAAAGAAAACAAGACAAAAATAGTAAGCAGAAATTAGACTTAAAGTCCTGTCTTCGTATGATAACATTATGTTTTAGAAATCATATCCCTGATGAATATAAATTTCAAAATCCTCAACAAAATATCAGGAAACGGATTCAACAATACATTAAAAAGATTGTACACTACGACAAACTGGGATTTAATACAGGGATGCATGGACGGGTTCAGTTCAGTTCAGTTGCTCAGTCATGTCCGACTTTTTGCGACCCCATGGACCAGCATGCCAGGCTTCCCTGTCTATCACCAACTCCTGGAGCTTAATATTCACAAATCAATCAATGTAATATAACACATTAACAAACTGAAGAATAAAAATCATATGACTTTCTTGACAGATGCAGAAAAAGCATTTGATAAAATCCAACATCCATTTATGATTAAAAACCCTCAACAAAGTGGGCATAGAGGAAATGCATCTCAACATCATATAGGTCATATATGACAAATTCAAAGCCAACAGCATCCTCAAAGGTAAGAAGCTGAAAGTATTTCCTCTGAGATCAAGAACAAGACAAGAATGCTCACTCTTACCACCTTTATTCAACATAGTATTAGAAGTCCTAGACACAGCACTCAGAAAAGAAAAAGAAAAAAAAAAAAAAAAGGAATCCAAATTGGAAAGGAAGAAGTAATAAAGCTGCCACCGTTTGCAGACATGGTATTATATATAGAAAATCCTAAAGATGCCACCCCAAAACTACTAGAACTAATAAATGAATTCAATAAATTTGCAGGATACAAAATCAATATCAGAAATCCACTGCATTTCTACTTACTAACAATGAATTATCAGAAAGAAGAATTAAGAGAACACTCCCATTGAAAAATGCATCAAAAAGAATAAAATATCTAGGAATAAATATAAGTAAGGCGGCCAAAGACTTGTCCTTTGAAAAGTACAAGATACAAGATACTAAGGAAAGAAACTGAAGACGACACAAACAACTGTAAAGATATACCATGTTTATGGATTGAAAGAATTAACATTGTTAAAATACTACTACTCCAGGCACTAAAGATTTGGTGCAATTCCTATTAAAATACCAAGGGCATTTTTCACAGAACTGAAACAAATAATTGTAAAATTTGCCACAAAAAGAGGCTCTAAAGGCTCTAAAAGGAGCCACAAAACACTCTGAATAACCAAAGCAATCTCAAGAAAGAAGAATAAAGCTGAAGATATCAAGCTCCCTGATTCCAACTATACTACAAAGCTAGGGTAATAAAGAGAGTATCGTACTGGCACAAAAACACACACACAGATCAATGGAATGGAACAGAAGGTAAAGAAATAACACTCGTATGGTCAATTAATTTAACATAGGAGAGAAGACTACACAATGAAAAATACAGCCTCCTCAATAAATGCTGATGGGGAAACTGGTCATGCAAAAGAATCAGCTGGCCTACGTTCCCAAAATGTATACAAGACTAAACTCAAAATGGATAAAAGACTTAAATGTAACACCTGAAACCATAAAACTTCTAGAGGGAAACAGAGGCAATATACTCTTTGACAGCAATATTTATTGGATATGACTCCTCAGGCAAGGGAAACAAGAGTAAAAATAAATTGGACTATATCAATCTAAAAAGTTTTTGCATAGGAAAAGAATCTATGAGCAAAACGTAAAGGCCACTTACTAAATGGGAGAAAATATCTGCAAACTATATATTCAAAAAGTGGTTAATATCCAAAATGTACAAAGAACTCATAAAACACATCAAAAAAATAAACAAAAAAAAAACTGGATTTAAAAATGGGCAGAAGACTGGGAATTCCCTGGTGGTCCAGTGGCTAAGACTCTGCGCTCCTGATGCAGGGGGGCTGGGTTCGATCCCTGGTTAGGGAACTAGATCCCACATGCCACAACTAAGACTCTATGTAGCCAAATAAATAAAAATAAATGTTTAAAAAAAAAAAAAAAAATGGGCAGAAGACTTTCATAGGCATTTTGCCAGAGAAGGCATACAGATGACCAACAGATACATGAAAAGATGTTCAATATCAATAACCATCAGGGAAATGCAAATCTAAACCACAATGAAATATCATCTCACACCTGTAAGAAAGCATGCATGTGTGCTCAGTTGTGTCCAACATTTTACGACCCTATGGACTGGAGCTCACCAGGGTCTTCTGTCCACGGGATTTTCCAGGCAAGGAAACTAGAGTGGGTTGCCATTTCCTCCTCCAGAGGATCTTCCCGACCCAGGGATCGAACCTGTGTCTTCTGTCCTGGAAGGCAGATTCTTTACCAGTGAGCCATGTGGGAAGTCCCCTGTCAGAATAGCTGCCATCAAAAGAAGATAAGCACTGGCAAGGATGTGGAGAAAAGGAAAGTCTTTTCTCAGTACAACAGTCGATGGGATTATAAACCGGTGAGTGGTTATGGAAAACGCTAGGGAGGTTCCACAAAAAATTAAAAATATACCTGCCATTTGATCTAGCATTTTCACTTTGGTGTATTTACCTGAAGAAAACAATATTATTAAATGGAAAATAAATATGTACTTCAATATTCTTTACAGGATTATGTAAAATAGATATGGAAGCGACCTAAGTGTCTATCAATAGATAAAGAAAGGGCTTCCCTGGTGGCTCAGTAGTAAAGAATCCATCTGACAAAGCAAGAGACATGGGTTCCACCCCTGGTACGGGAAGATTCCACATGCCACGGGGCAACTAAGCCCAAGTGCCAACACTACTGAGCCTGTGCTCCAGAGCCGGGGAGGCACAACTCCCGCGCCCACGGGCTACAGCTGCTGAAGCCCACACGCACGCTCTGCAACAGCCGCTGCAGCAAGCACTGAGAAGCTTCTGCGCTTCAACCAGAGCAGAGCGTCCACACGGTGCAGCTAGAGAAAGGCCCATGCAGCAACGAAGACCCAGCAAAGCCAAAAACAAATAAATAACCTTATTAAAAAGATAAAGAAGATGTGGCATATATGTGTGTGTGTGTGTGATATACACACACATACACATACGATGGAATATTACTCAGCCATAAAAAAAGAAACCTTGCCATTTGTGACAACATGGATGGATCTAGAAAGTATTATGCTAAGTGAAATAAGTCAGACACAGAAAGACAAATACCACATCATCTCACTTATATGTGGAATCAAAAAGGAAGAATAAAACAAAAAAAAACAGAGAAAAACGGGTAGTTGCCTGACAGAGTGGTGATTGAGAGGGTGAGAGAAAACAACTGAAGGAGATTAAGAGGTCCACACAACCAGTTATATAAGTCACAGAGATATACTGAAATAATATACAACATAAGTAATGTGGTTAATATTACTATAATAACTTTACATGGGGACAGATGGCTACTAGACTTATCATGGTGAACACTTCATAATGTATGTAAATGTCAAATCATTATGAAGTACACCTGAAAAACTAACAATATTGTGCAACAACTATATTTCAATTTTTTTAAAAAAAGGTTTTTTGCAGTAGACATTTATTGACCTACTTCCTGTGGTTTTCTTCTTCAGTAGGATAGGAAGCAACTGTTGGCATAGTCAGTGAGGTGAATTGGAAATAGAGTCATTCGGACAAATGCATTTATTTTTATCATAAACAAACAAAAAACAGTAGAGAACTTGTTCCAGGCTCATCAAAGCTGTATCTTTTCAGAATAGTAGCACATCTATGAAAATTAGCAGGCTAAAACATTTTAAGTAGGTCAGTCTAAAATAAATTTGGAAAGATGTATTAGGTTGAACCATACAGCCAATATTTATCTACTTTTGACGTATTCAAAGGCTATTTCATAGTTTTACTTGTGGTAAAACTATAACAAAGGGCTAAAGGGAAACTGGATATCTGAGAATAAAGCCTAAATAATTTTTAGTGGACAACAGGGAACTAGGGTTACCAGTCATTCTGATTTGCCAGGAACAAGGGAGTTTCCTGACACATGAGACTTGCAGCACTAAAACTGGGAAATTATTAATATTAAGCAAATTAGGATAAGCTGGCTACCCTAGGGAGCAGCCACACAGTTCACATTTTCCTTTGGTATCAGAATTAGAAGCAGAGCAACAGGATGGGTCTGACCCAGCATTTCCTCTACAAATATTTTTAAGTGAACAAATTTACCTTTTCAAATTTAGCAGATTTCCCTTTGGGTACAGCAACCAGAGGAACCCTTGTGATCTCGACGGGCCAAAATCGGCAATCAGCAATTCGCTTCTGAAAACTGCAAATCAAGAATCAGCCCATTAGCACTATATGCAAAAATGGGGTTAGTATAATTAAGGTTAAAATAAAGTATTCCTCTCTTTAAAAGTAGTAAAATGCTTATATGCAAAAATTCTTATTCGGTATGTGAACTTTTAAAACCTTCCCATAGTTATAAAATTCCAAAAATAATTATACTATATTGCTAGGAGAAGCAAACTGCAGTTTTTGAGAACAGTTTGACAATATGAATCAAAAGTCTTTAAAATATTCATAGTCCTTGACCCAGAAATTCTACTTATAGCGATTAATTCTAAAGAAATAATCAAACAAGTACACACAAAATATAAAATACATTTATTTCTACTGTGAAAGTAATCACAGTAGGACTTCCAGTGTCACCTTGGACACATAAAGAGCTTGAAAGCTGTCATTCTTGTCCTAACAACAAGAAAAAAGCTGTTCAAATAAAAAATCAATGACTTTTCTTAGATCCACCTAAGAATTAAGTTCACATGGCAAATCACCACCTTGATACATAGAGAAACAAGCAAGTACAGAGAAGCATAGCTAAGATCAGCTTACAGGCATCAGAAGCCACTAGAGCCAGTTTAACTGGTAGAAACACTTTAAAGATAATTGTGAAAAATTGCTGGAGACTGAGAATGAACTAAACCAGAGAGTTAAAAACTCCTGGGTGCCCACTCCTAGGGAGTCTCCACACTTTCTTGGGGTTTAAATCAAGGAGCTCCATCAGATTCTTATGGTGAAAACAGGAGAAAAATTGTTTTAGGGAGAAAGAAGGGAAAAGTAACTGTACTAAAATATGTCCAGAGTGTTCTCTGTAATTAAGGCCTGCTCTGTAAGGGAAACTCCTTCATCAGAGTTTTATGTGACTCAGGGAAAGGGCAATTAGACAACTCTAGCCCTATGTAGCCTTCCTCTCTCACATGAGAAGAGGAAGAAAAAAAGACACACTTATGAAGTCACAACCGAGGGACTCAAACTCATTAAAACACTGAGATTGAATCACAGGATTATAGAAAACTTCCTTTCTCCAACACTTTACCATCATTCAACAGGATCCAGTATGATAACAGTGAATTATAACTGAGAATCTGCAAAATACAAACCCTATTTGGGAAAAAGCTCGGAGCAAACCCAAAGACAACAGGGAAGGAGTGAAAGGACACTGACGCCTCCAGCACTTGCAGATACAGGAAGCATTAAATACGGCCTACCTCCTAACCAGGTCAGCATAACACCTCACACTGAAAAACCTAATTACCACAGTTCTTACTACCCAAAACATAATGTCCAGCCTTCAAAAAAAAAAAAAAAACAAACTACAAGAAATGTTAAAAGGCAAGAAAAATACCATCTGAAGAGGCAAAGCTATCATATGAATTAGATATGACACAGATTTTGAAATTATCAGGGAGATAATTTAAAATAACTGATTAATATGATAAGGACTCTAATGGAATAAGTAGAAAACATGTAAGAACATATGGGTAATATAAGTAGAGAGATGGAAATTCTAAGAAAGAATCAAAAGGAAATGTTGGAAACCAAAAACACTAACAAAAAAGAAAAATTAATTTGATGGGCTTATCAACAGACTGGACATAATTGGGGAAAAAAATTTGTGATCTTGAAGCTACTGAGCCAATAAAAATTTTCCAAACTGAAACAGAAAGGAGAAAAAAAAATTTTAATCACAAAAGAATATCTAAGAACTGTGGGATAATTACAAAAGGTAATAGGAATACCAGAAGGGGAAAAACGTGAGAAAGGAGCAGAAGAAATATTTGAAGTCATGATGGCTGCAAATTTTACCAAATTAGTGACAGATACCACAGATCTAGAAAGTTGAGTGCACCAAGCATAATAAATAAATAAATATATATATATATATATATATATATATATATATATATATATACACACATATATAAAACTACACCTAGGTATATCATATTCAAATTGTACAAAGCCAAAGAGAAAGAAAATCTTGAAATCAGAGAAAAAAAAAACTTACCTATACAGGAATAAGGATAAAAATTATCTTGGATTTCCTTTCAGAAATCATGAAAGCAAGAAGAGAATGATATGTAATACTTACAGTTCTGAAAGAAACAAACTACCAACTTAGAATTCTGTATCTACTGGAATTATCCTTCAAAGATGAAGGAAAGATAGACTTTTAGTCAAACAAAAATGGAAACAAGTTGTGGACAGTAAACCTGTCATGCAAGAAATGCTAAAAGTCTTCACAGAAAAAGATATGATATGGGTCAGAAATGTGGATCCATATAAAGACAGGAAGAGAATCAGAATGAAACAGATTTAGGTAAAATAAATTTAAATTTTTTCTTACTTTTAATTAGTCAAATAGATAACTGTTCAAAGTGATAATAGCAACAATATATCCTTAATGAAGTATCAGCAAATCAAATCTAACAATGTACATTTATATTATATACTACGATCAAGTTGGGTATATAGGAACTCTGAAATACATGATCAATTTTTCCATAATTCTAAAACTTTTAAAAATAGCCTACTAATTAAAAAAATATATATATATTTTTTCATTCAGATAATACATATATTGATAATCCTTTATTTATCACTTCTCCCTAATCACTAGGGCACTGTGACCAGAGACTGATAGTTAACCACACAAAACTGTGTCATATTCTGCTTTAGTAAATAAATCCTGATCTGGTATGGGTGACAACGTGTCCAACAAAACCACTCTTTCCTAAGTCTCTTTTTCTTCGAGAGATGGGCAATGAGATGAAGGAAGGTTCTACAAAAAGGGCTAATACAGCCAGCATGTGTCCTTTTTTAATCCATGAGCAGTTGCCTCTTCCAACTTTCTGCCAGTAATATGAACATGCAGGCTAGAGAGCCAATAAGCCATCTTGAACCATAAGATAACCTTGTGTATGGAATGCACATGTTAAAGAAGGTAGAGCAAAGAGAAAGAGCCTGCATACCTAACAGTACTGTAGAGCCACCGTACATACTAGGCCAGACCTTCTTTTATATGAAAGAGAAGAATCCACCATGGTTAAACTACCATCACTAGAAGCCTGCTATTAGCAGATGTGGTAGAAGAGAATCTCAGATCACCTTAACTCAACTGTAAATAAACGAAAGTATAATAAAATATTTCTTCCCACCTACAGTCTCCATTGGTTAGAAATACTCCCTCCCTCTTCCTACCTGACAACTGCAGGAGGATCAAGGTAGCAGCGACTTTCCAAGTCCCAAGTAATCCTTTTCTTCATGCATTCTGCTTGGTTCCTAAATTCCCTATCCTATAAAATCATAAGACAGAGACTTTTATTCTCTCAGTGTGGCCTGGCTGCCTCCAGCTCCATCTGAGGGCATTCTTTTAATGGATTTGATCATAATAGTTTTATTACTATTACTATTACTACTCTACGTATGACTACTACTAAAAACACTAACACCATCTTAAAGTTTTGAGTACTTTACCATTAATAAAGTACACAGAATAAATTACTTATATTATCCTTTTATCAATCCGATACTGTCAAATATTCATTCACATAACCTCAATCAGTGATTCTCAACCCTGGATGCATATTGGAATTATCTGAAAGCTTTTAAAAACAAAAAATCAAACCTTGGGCATTGGTATTACTTTAAAAGTAAATTCTTATACAATTGACCTGGTTAGAGTTTGGCCACTGTTGTTTTAAAAGCTCTCCAGGTGACTGTGATGAGCAACCAAGGTTGAGAACTAGTTATCCAAAATAAATGGAACATAAAATCTAAATATCTAAAATAAAATATCTGATATAAGTGAAAATATTAATAAAAGTAAACCATGAATTTTTAGTAATCACAATGATGACAAAAGACACTACACAATATTTTTAAAATACTGCTAGCCTTATCTCTGGGCTTCCCAAGTGGCGCTATTCAAAATATTTAGAATCAGACGCTAAAGTAATTCAACCACTTACTATAAAATTACTTCATCAAATGTTTCCACTAATGATTATCAGTTTGTTCAAGACACATTTGCAAATGTGTTTACAGAATTTCTTATGCCCTTGACAAACATATGTTGTAGAAAAACATGAAGGAAGGAAGGAAGGAACAGGAGGAGAGAGGGAAGGAGGGAGGAAAGGAAAGAATATAAAGAATAATTTCAACAACTTAAATGTCCACCAACAGGAGACTAATTAAGCAAATTAAAGTATGTTTATACTATTTCATATCATATAGCAAGTACAAATAAAAAAAAGAATGAGAATGCTCTTTGTATATTTATGTGGGAAAAATCGCCATGATATACTATAAAGCAAAAAAAGCAATTGCAGAAGTATGTGAGTATGTCACCATTTGTAGAAAAAAAAGATAGGGAAAGAATACATGAAGGTATTTGCGTGTATGAATATGTGAAGAAAAAAAACAGATTTTCCGTGCTTCCAATATGATTAAGCACTTTATATAATACTCAGTTAAAAACAAACACACACTTCGCACTTGAAATAAAGCAAAAATAGCATAGTCTTCCTGACAGGTTCTAGTTCTGAAAACAGCAAGACTTTGAATACTTTCTGTAAATCTGGACATCCTAAAGAAAAACAATTTCATCCCTGACTTTTACCATGTCGATGTCTCTTAAGCCAGTCTTTCTGAAATTTGACTCCCTTGAACCCTTTGTGAGGAATCTTTAGGAAACTTTACTTTTCTAAACGTTTTTGCTTCTGAGACTTCCTTTAACTATGTACTTTTGCTTAATTTGTATTCATTAAAAAGTATCCAAAAGGGAACACAAGAAACTATAGTAAAGGTTAACTATCAGGGTGATGATCAAAGAAGGAATTAGGAAGAAGAGACAAGGAAGAGCAGGGAGACTTTAACTGAGTATCTCTTAATGCTTTTTCAACTTGTGACTGTATTATAACTTACTCATAAATAAATAAATTACAAATGCGATAAAGAGTAAAATACTAATTAAATCAATTATTTTGCTTGTTGGACTTAAGTCAGGAAATATTTTAATCAGAATTTCTATAGATAATTGTTTTGACATAATTGTTTTAAGAGGTCATGGATGTATATGAGTTACAGTGATTTACAAACTGTAAACATGTTTTATCATATGTCGGTGAACTGAGATTACCACCAAAAAACCATGTAATTCTTTCACCTCAGGGTGGTTGAGTTCACCTTCTTCTTCCTCATAAGGACCACCAACGATGAAACTATCAGGAATGTTATTAGCTCCAGGAGCCAGAATGTTGGCAATAGGCCATTTTTTGGGCCGAGGAACAGGTTCTCTTTCCCCTCCAAGCTTCAGAGTTCCATTCTTGAAGAAGATGGGATAGTCCTTCTATAGAAATAAATACCATAAAACAGGAAATTTTGTAAAAGACTATGAAGTGGACAAAAAAAGATTACTGAAGTGTCTTTTCACTGGAATATCAGGTATTATCTAACGACCCTTCTGTGATTATCTGAGTCTAAAGAGGGGCCTATGTTCTTCATTTGTTTGTGCTATTTTATAATTCTGTAATTTATAGAAAATCGATAATAATGCAAATTATTCTTGTCCATAGATATGCACATGTATTTTGTCCAGTAAAAATATAACTGATTATTGCCCTATGGCTGATGATAAGTTTTGAATTATCAGCAAACATATTACAACTTTTCTGGTTGCTTACCAGGAAAAGGTAAACCACCTTACCTCTGAACAAATCTGGGTCATTTGTTCAGATTCTTGTTTGAATTGGTTTAATCCCTTTATTTCATTTTATATTTATATGAGAGTCATGATGTACCTTTTTAAAAATTCTTTTACAAAACAAATGTGACAAAGGCTAAAAATATAAACATTTTTATACTGCAATTCATCTAAAATAAATTTGCAACAGAAAATTGGCAAAGTCTATAAATAGACAATTTAGAGAAAAGCAAATTAGAAAATCCAACATTTAAATAAAAACATGCTAAATATCATGAGTAAGTGAAATGCACATTAAAACTATGAGATATCTATCATTTTAAACCGTAGATTGGCAGAGTCAAAGTCTGAAAATATTAAGTGTTGACAGCACTGTAAAGTTAATGGTATTCTTATACATAGTTGATGGAAATGTAAATAGGTGTAACTATGGAAAGCAATTTTCTAGTCTATTATAAAAGTTAAAATTGGCATAACCTGTAAGTCAACTATTCTAATTCTTTGGGTTAAGTTTTAAAACTTCTGTGAAGGAGGGGCCTTTACAGGATAGCAGAGTAACAATCTTTGAAAATCTGCTCCTCAAAAAAAAACCCCAATAATGCTAGCAAAAATTGACAAAATTAAGAATGTCAAAACCATTCAATATGGACAGGACAGTCTTTCCAACAAATGGTTCTAAGAAGACTAGTTATTCACATGCAAAAGAATAAGACTGGTTCTTACCTAACACCATATACAAAAATTAACTCAAAAATGGATCAAAGGCCAAAACATAAGAGCCAAAACTATAAAATTGTTAGATGCAAACACAGGGGAAAAGCCTCTGTACATCGCATTTGGCAATGATTTCTTGGTTATAACAAAATTTAAAAATGGATAAACAGAACTTCATTAAAGTTGAAAACTTTGGGGCATCAAAAGATACTAACCAGTGTAAGAAAAGGGAACCAACAGAATGGGAGAAAATACTTATAAATCACATATCTGATAAGGGATTAACGGCTAAAAAATATAGAGGACTCCTAAAATGCCAACAACAAAAACACAAACAAAAAAAAAAGACAAACAACCCAGGTCAGAAATGAGCAAAGGACTTGGAGAGATATTTCCACAAAGAAGATATAAAATGGCCAGCACATGAAAAGATGCTCAGCATCTTTTAATTTTTATTTCATTAGGGAAATATGAATCAAAAACACAAGGTTTGCGACTTCATACCTATTAAGATGGCTATTATGAAAAAAGAAAATAACAAGAGTTGATAAATATTGAGAAACTGCACTGCAGGTGGGAGTGCTGAATGGTGAAAAGGAATTGGAGATTTCTATACAAAAAGTGTAAAATGGCAATAAAGCAGATGAAACTAACTATACTTTTTTAGCAAGCAATTTGAAAAACTCTTTTAGGAGCCTCAAAAGACCCATACACATCATTCTATAGAAATCTGGACTAAGAAAATAACTTGGAACTAAAAGACTATAATGTAAAACACTATACAAAATTTACAATATATATGCAAAAAAGTAATCTTTGTAGAAATATGACTTCCAAAAATTGTCAGTTTTTAAGTGATTTACATATTTTCCACAATAAATATGTATTTATTGATAAAAATTATGCATAAGATATATGTAACATGTAAACTATACAATTAACATCCATGTATAAAACAGAAGTAAACTTGATTTTTTTGAGCCTGAAAAACTCAGATGTTAACAGAGCTTGCTTTGAACAAAATCTTAGAAGGTGAGGAAGAGATGGCCATATGAGTGTTTAAATCTGTATAAATATCAGGCTGTAATCTTTACCTCTCCAGCTGACGGAACTTGCATACCAACCATGTAGTTTTGCAGCGGCCCTACTGGCATGAAGGATTCAGGCACAGAGTAGGCAGCCTCCAACGTGACCTTCAGAAGATTGCCTCCTGAGATCTGGGCTGTGGTCAATAAGGGCTCCGCAACCAACACTTTAACTTCAAGGCTGCACTGCTATAAAAGAGTAAAATTACACAGAAACTTCAAAATGCCAGAGGCCTCCCCAGTTTTTACATTATCTCATTTGAATCTCACATCACTGTTCAAGGTAAGAAATCAGGTTTAATTATTTCCATATGGAGGATTCAAATAACTCTTTCTAGGTCCCACAAATTAGAGATGAAGCCAAGAAGAGAACCTTATTTCAAAGTTAGATCCCTTCCTTTCCGAGAGCAAGTATGAACACAAATACATATAGAAGAGGAATCAGAAAGTTTTATACTGAAATGTTATTAATAGTTGCACATGAGTGAGTGAGATTAGGGTGCTTTTATTGCCAGTCTGTATTTTATGATTATTTCTGTAATTTAAATATAGTGCTGGAATAGCAAACAAAGCAACAGACAAAGGATTAATCTCAAAAATATACAAGCAACTCCTGCAGCTCAATTCCAGAAAAATAAATGACCCAATCAAAAAATGGGCCAAAGAACTAAACAGACATTTCTCCAAAGAAGACACACAGATGGCTAACAAACACATGAAAAGATGCTCAACATCACTCATTATCAGAGAAATGCAAATCAAAACCACAATGAGGTACCATTACACACCAGTCAGGATGGCTGCTATCCAAAAGTCTACAAGAAGCAAATGCTGGAGAGGGTGTGGAGAAAAGGGAACCCTCTTACACTGTTGGTGGGCATGCAAACTAGTAAAGCCACTATGGAGAACAGTGTGGAGATTCCTTAAAAAACTGGAAATAGAACTGCCATATGACCCAGCAATCCCACTCCTGGGCATACACACCGAGGAAACCAGATCTGAAAGAGACACGTGTACCCCAATGTTCATTGCAGCACTGTTTATAATAGCCAGGACATGGAAGCAATCTAGATGCCCATCAGCAGACGAGTAGTTAAGGAAGCTATGGTACATATACACAATGGAATATTACTCAGCCATTAAAAAGAATTCATTTGAATCAATTCTAATGAGATGGATGAAACTGGAGCCCATTATACAGAATGAAGTAAGCCAGAAAGATAAACACCAATACAGTATACTAACACATATATATGGAATTTAAAAAGATGGTAACGATAACCCCATAAGCAAAACAGAAAAAGAGACACAGATGTACAGAACAAACTTTTAGACTCTGTGGGAGAAGGTGAGGGTGGGATGTTCTGAGAGAACAGCATTGAAACAAGTATACTATCAAGGGTGAAACAGATCACCAGCCCAGGTTGGATGCATGAGACAAGTGCTCGGGGCTGGTGCACTGGGAAGACCCAGAGGGATACGATGGGGAGGGAGGTGGGAGGGGGGATCGGGATGGGGAACACATGTAAACCCATGGCTGATTCATGTCAATGTATGGCAAAGACCACTACAATCTTGTAAAGTAATTAGCCTCCAACTAAAAAATAAAAAAAAAAATGAAAAAATAAATATAGTGCTGAAAAACTTTTGTTTTTTATTTAATATTTGAAAATCATGTTCTTTAACATATTTCTATTATTCAAAGGTGAAAAAGTATTTCTGGCATCATGAAAAGCTCTAGGAATGAATTTCTTTAGTAGGGCTACCAAGATTTGGTCATAGCAAACAACCTCTTCCAACAACACAAGAGAAGACTCTACACATGGACATCACCAGATGGTCAACACCGAAATCAGATTGATTATATTCTTTGCAGCCAAAGATGGAGAAGCTCTATATAGTCAGCAAAAACAAGACCGGGAGCTGACTGTGGCTCAGATCTTGAACTCCTTATTGCCAAATTCAGACTCAAAGTGAAGAAAGTGGGGAAAACCACAAGACCAGGTATGACCTAAATCAAATCCCTAACGATTATACAGTGGAAGTGAGAAATAGATTTAGGGACTAATATTGATATACAGACTGCCTGATGAACTATGGATGGAGGTTCGTGATATTGTACAGAAGACAGGGAGCAAGACCATCCCCAGGAAAAAGAAATGAAAAAAGCAAAATGGCTGTCTGAGGAGGCCTTACAAATAACCGTGAAAAGAAGGGAAGCAAAAAGCAAAGGAGAAAGGCAAAGATATACCCAACTGAACGCAGAATTCAAAGAACAGCGAGGAGAGATAAGAAAGCCTTCCTCAGCAATCAATGCAAAGAAATAGAGGAAAAGAACAGAATGGGAAAGACTAGAGATCTCTTCAAGAAAATTAGAGAAACCAAGGGAACATTTCATGCAAAAATGGGTTCGATAAAGGATAGAAATGCTACGGACCTAACAGAAGCAAAAGATATTAAGAAGAGGTGGCAAGAATACACAGAAGAGGTGTACAAAAAGGATCTTCACGACCCAGATAACCACGATGGTGTGATCACTCACCTAGAGCCAGACATCCTGGAATGTGAAGTCAAGTGGGCCTTAGGAAGCATCACTACGAACAAAGATAGTGAAGGTGATGGAATTCCAGTTGAGCTATTTCAAATCCTGAAAGACGATGCTGTGAAAGCGCTGCCCTCAATATGTCAGCAAAATTTGGAAAACTCAGCAGTGGCCACAGGACTGGAAAAGGTCAGTTTTCATTCCAATCCCTAAGAAAGGCAATGCCAAAGAATGCTCAAACTACCGCACAATTGCACTCATCTCACACGCTGGTAAAGTGATGCTCAAAATTCTCCAAGCCAGGCTTCAGCAATACGTGAACCATGAACTTCCAGATGTTCAAGCTGGTTTTAGAAAAGGCAGAGGAACCAGAGATCCAATTGCCAACATCCGCTGGATCATCAAAAAAGCAAGAGAGTTCCAGAAAAACATCTAATTTTTTGACTATGCCAAAGCCTTTGACTGTATGGATCACAATAAACTGTGGAAAATTCTGAAAGAGATGGGAATAGCAGCCCACCTGACCTGCCTCTTGAGAAACCTGTATGCATGTCAAGAAGCAAGAGTTAGAACTGGACATGGAACAGACTGGTTCCAAATAGGAAAAGGAATATGTCAAGGCTGTATATTGTCACCCTGCTTATTTAACTTATATGCAGAGTACATCATGAGAAATACTGGGCTGGATGAAGCACAAGCTGGAATCAAGATTGCTGGGAGAAATATCAATAACCTCAGATACGCAGATGACACCACCCTTTTGGCAGAAAGTGAAGAACTAAAGAGCCTCTTGATGAAAGTAAAAGAGGAGAGTGAAAAAGTTGGCTTAAAGCTCAACATTCAGAAAACTAAGATCATGGCATCCAGTCCCATCACTTCACGGCAAACAGATGGGGAAACAGTGGAAACAGTGGCTGACTTTATTTTTCTGGCCTCCAAAATCACTGCAGATGGTGATTGCAGCTATGAAATTAAATGACGCTTACTCTTGGAAGGAAAGTTATGACCAACCTAGACAGCATATTAGAAAGCAGAGACATTACTTTATCATCAAAGGTCTGTCTAGTCAAGGCTATGGTTTTTCCAGTGGTCATGTATGGATGTGAGAGTTGGACTATTAAGAAAGCTGAGGGCTGAAGAATTGATGCTTTTGAACTGTGGTGTTGGAGAAGACTCTTTAGAGTTCCTTGGACTGCAAGGAGATCCAGCCAGTTCATCCTAAAGGAGATCAGTCCTAGGTATTCATTGGAAGGACTGATGCTGAAGCTGAAACTCCAATACTTTGGCCACTTGATGCGAAGAGCTGACTCATTTGAAAAGACCCTGATGCTGGGAAAGATTGGGGGCAGGAGGAGAAGGGACGACAGAGGATGAGATGGTTGGATGGCTTTACCGAATCAATGGCCATGGGTTTGGGTGGACTCCGGGAGTTGGTGATGGATACAGAGGCCTGGCGTGCTGCAGTTCATGGGGTCGCAAAGAGTGGGACATGACTGGACGACTGAACTGACTGACCAAGATTTGACTTTAGTAATATATCCAAGTAGGGCAGACAAGACAGCAAGTGTTTTTAATGAGAAGAGAAAAGAATTTGTTCATTTTCATTTTATTTCTTGGGAATCAACATTAATAAGAATAATTAATTTTCCTGTTAAAGAATTAAATATCCTACTAATGAGAAATTCCCAAGTTGTATCTTCAACAGAAATCCTGATTTGGCAAATGTAGTGCTTTTTAATAAATCTTATTTTTAAATACACACATATACACCCACATATAGAGAGGGAGATATACATATATGTATCTCTGACACTTTCACACAGGATACAATAAAAAGTAAGTTTAAAATGTATATTAATTGCTAATTATATGCCAGGCACTTCACTGAAGCACTACAAATATAAAAAAGACATAGCCCCCCTCATCATAGAATTTGTTATAATTCCATAATTATGACAAATGCTATAATAGAAACCTGTACAAAATACTTTAGACAAGGAGCACCAAGAAAGAAAGAGTATAATTAACTATTGAGGTGGGGAGGAGGAAAAGATGGTTGACAGATGAATTGACTTTTATGAGATGAATCAGAGTTTGCAATATGGATGAGCAGATGCAGGAAAAAAAAATAATTCTGGACAAAAAGAAGAGTTTATATAAAAGGAACTGAAAGAACGCAGTATATCCAATTCAGGTGTAAGTAAGTAGTTCAGGGTTTTAGAACATAGCACAAGGAAAGAAGGGCTGAGAGATACTGAAGAAGTGGCAGGTACCTATTATAAAGATTGTTGCATGTCTGCTCAGGAATTTGGAACCTAACTTGTAAGCAGTGAGTGAATTCATGAATTGCACAGTGCTAAGCACTGTGGGGAAGTGGAGAAGGCAATGGCACCCTACTCCAATACTCTTGCCTGGAAAATCCCATGGATGGAGGAGCCTGGTAGGCTGCAGTCCATGGGTTCGCGGAGAGTCGTACACAACTGAGCGACTTCACTTTCACTTTTCACTTTCATGCACTGGAGAAGGAAATGGCAGCCCACTCCAGTGTTCTTGCCTGGAGAATCCCAGGGACAGTGGAGACTGGTGGGCTGCCCTTTATGGGGTCGCACAGAGTCAGACACAAGTGAAGCGACTTAGCAGCAGCAGCAGCAGCAGCAAGCAGGGGAAAAGATGAGATCATATTTACTTTTAAGTCACTCTGCAAGCAGTGGGAAGGCAAAACTGGAGGGAAGCAAAAGCAGTTACAAGTCTACTTGTAATGTTCCAGGTGAGAGATTATAAGGTGATAAAGTGTAAGAATAAAGCTAAGAAGAGAGAGTCCAAAGCCATTGAGGAGATAGAAAAGGCTGAATTTGGTGGAGGGCCAATTTGCAGATTAGTATGAGAGTCCAGGTGAGCAGTCATGGAAGTAATATAGATTTTATATATGTCCTATGATTTATGAATGAGTGATGTCACTACCCAAAATAAAATAAAAGGAAGATGCTAAGTTCAGTTTTAAAATGTTGAGTGGAATTTCATTATAGAGAAATCAGTAGGTAATTGTAAAGTCTGACATTCTGAAATTCAGGAGAGGGTCTGAGCTGGAGCTGCTGAATTAGAAGTCTTCAGCATACTGGGACTGTTAAATTCATGGTAGATACCCTTCCCCACAAATTTACGGATGATAGCCCTCCCTTAGGAGTTGAACACAGACTAAGAAAAGAAGGTGACCAAGGACAGAACCTTCATACTAAGCAACAGAGAAATGAAAGAGAGGTGCTTCAATGGTGAGTCAGATGGTAAAGAATCTGCCTGCAGTGCAAGAGCCTTGGGTTCAATCCCTGGGTCGGGAAGATCCCCTGAAGTAGGGAATGGCAACCCTCTCCAGCATTCTTGCCTGGGAAATCCCATGGACAGAGGAGTCTGGTGGGCTACAGTTCATGGGGCTGCAAAAAGTCAGACATGACTTAGTAACAGCCACCACCACCACCAGGGGAAAGAGATGCAATGCAGGAACCTAAGAAGGTATAGTCAGTGAGCTAGAAATCAGAATACCAAAGGGAGGGAAGATTTTTAAGAAAGAGAGACATTGGAGAATGTGGTGTCTCTGATCAATATGGCTCTGAGAAGATAAGTGAAATGTCCCTCAGGTTTCTAATTTGTATTACTGAATATGACAAGGAATACCAGATGATAAATTGAAGTCTCCTTTTCAAGGACAGGTTTATATCATTTTAGTCTCTGAGTCTTGAAAAAACTAGTATATATGTTAATATATAGAATCAATGAGAACTCATGTCATATATTTTTTTCTTGAGTATGTGAAACAATTAAACACAGGAATATTATGAGCAGAGGTCATGAGGAATGACAAATCATTTGACTAACTTTTCTCCTACAGTGATTTAAAGGAAATCAACAGTACAGAGGCTGGGACACTGGACCAAGGAAGGCAAACTGAGCTCAAATATCTATCTCTTTCCAGCATATGAAATGACAGAAAGATACTAAATGATTATCCTTATCATCAATAAAACAATAATGCTATAACAGCCCAAGAACAAGAAATGCCACCACTGGACTACACAGTTTTAGGAATCCTTGAAAGACAGAAAGCAAATTAAATCAGATCTACCAAAAAAACCCTGGAAAAAAACAATCACATCCTACAATAAGAGGAGAGAGTCACAGCAGATGTAGGAGTGGATCGTGGCAGAATCCACAAGAATCAGGAAGGGCCCTCCTCCATTGTTGAATAGGGAACTGCATTCAGAATAGTTGGGACAGTTAGGCCTTTCTCTCTCCTTTACTTGTGCAAAACAGAAGACAGCTGTGGTATCTGCTGAAGAGTGAGTGTACCTGCACAAGAGCGGTAAAAGCAGTGCCTCAAGAAGCTGCTGATGCCCGGAGAAACTGTGAAACAAAGCCCAGAACACAGCTTGGTAGCGCAGCCTACCAATTCATGCGTCCCCTCTTCCAGGGGTCAGGGGCAGGCTACCATGACAAAAACTGTTAGGTGCGTTCATGTACTATTTAATTTAACCCATCAGGACATAGTTAAAGAGGTATTTTTACGGTTAAACCTTCCCTACATATACCCCTGGGCAAAGTAACAGATAAGTACTCTGCGTCCATACACTCCACCCATCATTTAATCACACTGGTGGCCATAACTTTCGATGTGTGGACTATGAGCTCCTAAGGTAAGACTCTGCCTTATTTATCTTTGTTTCCCAGAACCTAGCCCTATGTGTGCCTGTGAAAAGAAGGAAAGAAGGTGCCTGACGAATTAGACTCAACTAAATTGAACCTTAAGAGCAGACAGGCTTGACTGAACATCAGACTGAAATGTTGAGAGTTAAAACTCTGATTACCTTAACACCTGATCGAAAAGGTTCTATGGGCGAACCTGGCACAGGGTGCAGCGGTACCATTGTTTCAAACGAACTTTCTCCTGCGAAAAGAAGCCCAAGTCAAGCCAAAAAAGGAAGGGTTCTGCAGAGACAGCTGTGCTCATCTTTTCAAATTCATTGAGGGTGATTTTTGTACTTCTCTGGAACTAAGTTTTATGCGCTTTGTTATTTCTGCTGTTGAGCAAATCACACATCTGACCTTCCAGTAGAGGAAGAAGGTCCACCACAGCTTGACCAAGAACCATGGTCTTCTCCTCCTTCTGTTTCTTTTCCTTTGGTAAAACTTCAGTCACTGTTACTAGAAAAATCAAAGAAATGAGAACATGTCTAACTCACAAATCAGATAACCAAGGTGCAACAAACAAAACACTGTCAAAGAAAATCAAGTTAAGAGAAATGAACTGGAAACTCAAGAAGGCACCATTATTAGTGACTTCCAGTGGGAGATACTGGATCTTCTCAGTGACGTATTAAACTTTTTTCCATGCCAATTATTTTTAAAAAGGATTTTACATCATAATCATGTACACACATAAGTATAAATTTACTGATACATATGATTATAACAAAGTTTCACGTAATATTCATCCTTACTAGCTCCAAATCCTTAGGTATTTTCTATTCTGTTTCATGTATAAGAAATTACTGGTCATGACTCCCTCAGTCAATATTCAGAAAGACTAAAAATCACCATCTGTAGTTTGAAAAGCACTGTTCCAGATCTTCCCATATTGCCTAGCATAGGACTCAGCACACCTTGGAGTAATTTATAGAGCATGCAAGGTATGTACTAGGTTTTTCACTGCAGCATCATTCCTTGTATGTGTTAATATTTATTATGAAAAATTCCAAATATGTAAAAATGGGTAGCACAGATGGTAAAGAATCTGCCTGCAATGCGGGAGACCCAGGTTCAATTCCTGGGTTGGGAAGATCCCCTGGAGAAGGAAACGGCAACCCACTCCAGTATTCTTACCTGGAAAATCCCATGGACAGAGGAGCCTGGTGGGCTACAGCCCATGGGGTCGCAAAGAGTTGGATGTGACTAACACACACACAGAATAATGAATATCCCTATAACCATCATGGAGGTTTAACAATAGTTAGCATATATTTGCTTCATGTTTGTGGAAATACTTCCAAGTAAGTTACAGACATCTTTACATTTTACTCCCAAATATTAAAGTATACAAATCCAAAATACAGTACTTTCCTACATAACCACAACACCTCTATCACATCTAGTAAATCTGCATAACAGCATTAAACATAACGCCTTAATACATCTAATGCCCAGTCTACATCTAACATTTCTCAACTGCCCCAAAATTTATTCTGTAGCTGGTTTGCGTCAAAGGACACACGTTGCAATTGGCTGTCCTGCTTCTTCATGTTCTTTTCATTTACAACCATCCCTCCTCCCACATACGTTTTTTTAATATGGCACTGCTTTCTTGAAGACATCAGGACAGTTATAGAAAGTACCTCACCTCTGGATTCATCTTTTTTCATTCTCATGGTATTTGTTTCTCAATCCTTGTTTCCTCTAAATTTAGGTTCCTCTGTCAACATTTTTGGCAAAGTTAATACAATTTGGTAACATACTTGCCTAAATGTTACATTATTAGACTCTGTGATCTTGCTAATTATGAAAATAGAATCTCTGCTTAATTTTATTTCTGGTATTAAAGTGAGATTGAACATTTTCCACATGTTTAAGGGTAAGTTATGTTTCTTTATCTGTGAAATTTTTGTATCTCTTTCATATGCTTTGTGCATTTTTCCATTAGGTTCTAGGTGTTTTCTTAATTGGTATATAGGAGCTCTTTAAAGGGAAAGTACAGAACAGAATTGCAAATGGTATCTCAGTTTGTGATATCTTATAGTTGCTTATGTAAAATGTATTTTGTTTTCCTTCTGTGGCTTCTGCATGGGCAGAATACTTAGAAAGGCTTCACTACTCTATTTAATTATGGTACATAATTTAATTTTGTACACACATTTTACCCATCTATAATTTATAACTGAAAAAGATACATACTTCAAAAAATTCAAAAAAGACACATTATCCCTGTTCATAGTAGCACTATTCACAATAGCCAAGACATGGACACAACGACTGATGAATGGATGAGGAGGATACATATACACACACACACACATAATGGAATACCAGTCATCCGTAATGAAGACTGAAATAAGGCCATTTGGAGCAACATGGATGCAACCAGAGATTACAATACTAAGTGAAGTAAGTCAGAAAAAGAAAGACAAATACCATATCATATCACTTATATGTGGAAACTAAAATATGGCACAAAAAGTGGATATATATGTATGTGTAACTGACTCTTTGCTGTATGGCAGTAACTAACTAACACAACATTGTAAATCAACTATACTCCAATAAAGACTTCTTAAATTAAAAAAGTCCTCATAAATCAAATTATAGTATATCCTAATATGAACACTCGAAATGACAATTCTAATTTAAACATATCTCAAGGCTACTGATGTTAACAATAAAAAAGACAAAACAAAACAAAAATAAATAAAATATGGCACAAACGAACCTATCCATAAAACAGAAACAGACTCACAGACACAGACAACAGACTTGTGGTTGCCAAGGCAAAGTGGGTGAGGGAGAGGAATGGGCTGGGAGTTTGAGGTTAATAAGTCAGACTAGCAAGTTTAGAATGGATAAACCACAAGGTTCTACTGTATCAAACAGGGAACTGTATCTAATCTCCTGGGATAAACCATAATGGAAAAGAATATTAAACAAGAATGCATATATGTCTGTAACTGAGTCACTTTGTTGTACAGTAGAAATCAGCACATTATAAATCAACTGTACTTCAATAAAAATAAATAAATAAAAATTTAAAAATCACACTATCAAAAAAAAAGGATATGGGTTAAAACAAAATAAAACAAAAAAAGACTTAGCCTAGAATATAGGTTTAGGGACAAAGTGTTTCAGAGATAATATTACGTAGCTAGAAACTGTAAAAGTGTGAATATAGAAACTATTCATTTATTTATCCATTCATTCTTTCAACAAATATTTTTGAGCCCTTTTATATCCCAGATATTTCTAGGTGCTAGAAATTCTGAAATAAGATACAGTCTGATTTCAAAGTGTCTCCTCTAACACGGAAGATAGTTAAAAACTGCTCTACAGTATGGTGAATATACAGAAGTACAGATAGCGTTGCCAGATGCCCAATTAAATATGAATTCCAGATAAAGAACAAATAATTTTTAAGTGTAAATATGTCTCAAATAGCTTTTTGCTTTGTTTTTTCCCCCTAAATCTGACAGCCCTAAATATAAGAATACAAAGGAAAAGCTTCCAAACCAGCTTAGGAGATCAATGCTGCGAAGTCCAGTTATATGTCTATTCATTTATGCCCATGGATTTATTTGAGGATTATCTTCATTCTTGTTTGACTGTTAACAGAACTTATTAGTTACTAAATATTTATTAAATAATATCTTTAGGGAAATTAAAATGAGTTGTACACATGAATAGATGAAATTATCTATATATCATTGGTCTTGCTTTCAAATTTGGGGCTCTTTTTTTTTTCATAAAAGAGTATGTTTACTTCTTTCTATGTTATTGCTTACTGCTTCTTCAAAATTGAATAAATTCTCTTTTTTTTTTTGGATCATGCATGTGTTTTATTATCAACTACTGGAAAGAATAAAGCCAATTTGGAAAAAATTTTCAAATCATTTTAAAAAGTCCAGTTACATGTCAAAAGATCTTTAATACAAACTGATTAAAATTAGCAGGTCATGGTGACAGCTGCCAGAACCAGGTAAGACTCAAATTATTCTGTGTTATTCCTAGATTAAAAAGGTTAAAATGTGTTCATCTCTCCCACCAAGAGGTACTAAATACCTCAGAATACCCTGAACACTCACATAACTAATGTATTTAGAATCACAAGGACTTACAGAACACAGGTTTGTGGGCGAGGTCATCTAAAGTGATTCCTCCTCCTTCAGGACTGAACTCAAAGCTGCAAGTGAAGTTGTATTTTGCAGTTCCTTCTGGAGAAACAGTAACTTTTGCAGAGTCTCCCAGGACCACTTGATTGAATTCTGCACGAATAAAGGTAACTGAAGCATCTCCTTTAAAACCTTTCTGTTGACAGAAACATACTTTACAATTATATTCAAATAGAGAATTTTCCCACATGTCTGGCAACCCATTGTGACTTAAACTGACACATTTTAAACGTTTTTCTAATAAGCTATACCACAAATACAAATGGGGGAAGTAGAAAGTCATTAGCTGCAAAGCTGCAGCTAAATGCAATATTCTATTTAAAGGCCATTAAGTTGGAAGTTTTGAAAAATAAGTTATTGTGTTTATATGATTATAAAAGCACAGTAGGAAATTTTTTATGACTTTATTTTTAATTGGAGTGGAAGTTTTGAAAAAGTGAAGAAAGCACATAAAAAACCGAACTACCCATAATAATATATTTTCTAGTGTTTCGCTGTTATGTAGATATATATATACACACATTTATATATACCTTTAAAATAGAGATCATTTATTATATCCTGTTTTGGAATAAGCTGTTTGACTTCATTGTACTGAATATTTTGACATTTCATTATTCTTGTAAAGTTTAATAGTTATACTGTAGTTTCATCAAATGAAATTAATCACAAGAGAAGCTCTGGAAGAATTCAGATCCTTTTCAGGAGAAAGGAACTGCTGTTTAGGAAAATGAAAACCAGCTGTTTTACCCTCATTAAGTTTAGTATTTAAATTGCCAGATATTTTATACACATTAACATGACTTGCAGATTATGACCGACAATAATGAACACTGAGAAGGAAGTGTAAAGCCAAGGGATTTGGTGGGACAGAAATACGCAGAACCCCATTCCTCCTGTTAATGTTCCCAACACATTCTTCCCCAAGCCACAATAGGATGACTGACAGGGAGACATGAGACTAAAGACAAAAGTACTTTCAAGAAGAACGAATAAAGTAGGGACTTCCAGAATTCCCAAAAATAACTTTACCAAGTCATATCCCTCTGTCACAGTGATCTGCACAGGTCTGCCTGTTGATGACACCTGCTCCATATCGGCACCTGGGCAAAGTCTCTCTGGTCTTCTTTGAGCTCTGTGAACATAATAAGTGAACCTGTTTCCTTAGTAAGCATGCCACAGCTGCACAACTGTCCACATTACATCATAACCAATACCGGGTAAAACCCAGGGAAATGTTTTACTCCAGTACTGCTTTGTGCAAGACCGGCAGTGCTCTAGGGCACTAGTCACAAGGATGACTCTGCTGAGCAGTGCTAAAAAATTGTCCTGACACATGTAACTACCCATTAAGAACAAATTATGACAAGGCAAAGAGGGTAGGAATGCCATCACCCCACCTCCCATTCCCCACATCCTTCACAGTGTTTTTGGTAGCTTTCTTTTTTTTCTGATGTGCAAGACTCCCCTCAAGGGTTATTTAATCTCTCAGTTTTAGAAAAACATATTTTGATAACAAGAAAGAAGCAACCGTACAGAATGTTAGCCCACTGAAAAAAGTTCTGACATATGTCTTATTTAGTCAAAGATATTTTCAAATGATTTTACAACACTAAGAACACAATTTCAAAAATAAATTGGACAGATGTTAAGGGGGAAAAAAGGTCATATTTTCTGACTCAATTAAAAATGGAACTTAATGCAATTCTAAGATTTTCATAGGAGATACTTTGTGTCTAAGCTGGTGGTACAAAAAAACAAAAAAATACGTTGCTGTCCCCAAGCTTTGTAAGTATTCTGCCTCTTTCTAACAACTCGCTCATTTTCCGTTACCTACAAGTCTCAGATCACTTGTGAAACGTCATGTCTCCAGGCTAACTTAGGGCCTAAGTGGCCTTGACAAGTTTCTTATCAAGTTTACATTTGAAATGATCTTGTACATAAAGTCTTTTTTTTTTTTTTTCAATAGCAGTACACGAATTAGGCCTTCACTAGCCTGACCCTGGAGAAATGCCTGACTTTCCTGGGCCTTAGTGTCGCCTTCTGTAAAACGGATAATATAACCTGATCTGTTACACATTTGTTGTGAATATCCACTAAAATAGTAAAACTGCTTAATCAATGAAGCACTGCACAAAAGCTGTTGACAGGCACTACTTGAGTGCTACTGAATGCTCAATTACTCCTTTAAAGACAAGTAATCTGCCACACATTTCTGCAGCCCCTGAGTGCCTGGCATCATGCCTTGTCCGCAAGAGTCATTAGCAGCATATTTGTTAAACGATGAGTGCAAGAAATCTGGCCAGCTAAAAGTTATAGTCAAGGCAGTCAGGTGGGTGCTCCTGTTGCCACTGACAAGGCACGCATTTCTTGTTATCTGCTCACAAGTTTCAGGAGGGGAAGTCAGATTAGAAATAGGTTAGATGCACTACACTAAATCTATACTACAATCTTAAAATTTTTAATATAATAAAAAAATTTTAAATAGCTAAAAACAACAACGAAAAAGGAACAGTTTACATGAAAGATGATGTTACTGGCGGTGGTCTGGGGACAGAAGCCCAGTGTGCGCTTGTGGGGGAATCTCGGCGCAAACCGGGAAGTGGGTTCTGAGTGTGGCTTTGGGTGGGAGGCCTGAGCCTGGCGAGAGAGTCGGGGGCCTAGCGGGTTCGGCAGTTTTCAGGTCTGTACGCGAGTACAGTGGGGCAGGGATGTGGCCTGTGGGTTAGGCTGAAGAAGAGACTAAGGTAACGCGGTGTGGCCGCAGGGTTGGAGTGGTGAGCCCGAAAAGAGACGATTTTCTAAGGAGTAATATCAGTCTTACCTAACAGCCGCAGAAGCGTTTTTCGCAACTATAGCAACCAATTACCTCTCGCGATAACTCTGCCTCCGCGATCACCACAAGTTGATCCCAAGACTCGCGATAACATTGCCCCGGGGTAGAAAGAAGGATGCGGGCGCCCGGTGAGATTCTGCGCGTGCGCCCTGGAAACCTTGCGCCTGAGCCACAACCTCCGTGTCCGGCTGTGGTTTCCTATTTTCATAGATGCCACTTTCCCTTACCCAAAGTGTTGGCTAAGTACAAAGTTTTCCACTTTCGAGTTTGCTTTCTCGACTCCTTTCTTTCAATAACCCTCCATAAATAGACAAACCAAAAGGAAATTTATTTAAAGATAAAAATCTTTATTAAACGATTTTGAAAACAGATCATTTAAGTCTTTCTCCGTGAAAAATGCAGCTAAGACAATATTTGCAAAGTAAGCGTCTCACACACTGTTGGGAAGAATGCAAAACCACTCTGCTTCTAGTGTGCAATATTTACACAATAAACAGACTCCAAGTATATGATGTTAATGGAAAAATTTAATCCATTTGAAATTGAGCATTACCTCAGAGTTGGAAAGGCAAAATACAATAGCAAAAACCTGGAAACAACCCAAAGGAAGAGTGGATGAACACACTGATAATATATTCAAAAAATCGCATATTACAAAGTAGTCGAAATGAATGAACTATAGCTATTCACCATGTGAATGAATCTTAGCAGTATACATACTTTAAAATGTTGCACTGTTAGGAGCCACTTGAGGGGGACTCCTGGCCAAATCAGACAATTTGAACATCAAAGTAAACAATAATGGATTACAATCTGTTGAATAAGATAGGAATACACAAGTTCACATTGATATGATGAAGAGAAAGGCAAACTCTTTATATCAGTTGAATGCTAATCCAATAATGGAGAGGAAATGATTGAAACAGAGAATTACCACTTGGCACCAACTATAGAAGTGGATGATTTAGACACGGGTCTTCAGTGCTAAGGCTGGTATGTGGAGGTTTGATAAGGAATAGTTTACTGGCATGATTTTGGAATACTTATCAATTACAAAGGAAAAACTGAATTTAAGAAGCCAGCATGATCAAGTGATCAAGGTTAACATCACCAGTGTCGGGAGGAGTCTACATTTTATGCCTCCTGATGAGACTCACTGAGAAAAGCAAGGCATCATTTTGTGGTATTCCTACAGACAAAGGACCCAGGTTGTGAGCCATCCTATAATAAAAGCTTGTACCTTTTAATAAAACTGTAAATGCTACAAAAGACTGGCAACTCTTTCAGATTAAAGGAGTCTGAAAATACACAACTAAATGCAGTACGTATTCCTGTACAGGATGTTGACCCAGAAATGAAAAGAGACATTGTTGGGATAGTGGGCGAAATTTGAATAGGCTTAATAGATTGGGTGGTAGTGTTGTACCAATATTGATTTACTGATGTGGAAGATTGTTTGCCATTATGTAGAAGAGTGATCCTGTTTAGGGGAAAACACCCGCTGGAGTGTTTAGGAGTGATGGGACAGGATGACTGCAGTTTGCTCTCTCAACCCACCAACAGTTCAGATAAAGACTAATAACAAAAGACATATGCACGCACACACACACTCAAAGTAATGACCCAATAAAATATTAACTGTATTAGAATCTAGGTAAAGAGGACATGGGAGTTCTTTGTACTGTCCTAGCAATTCTTCTATACATTTGAAATTATTTCAAAACAAATTATTAAACTATACACACACTCACACATTATTTTCCATGGATAGTCATGAGTCTAATTTTAAAAATAAATTGCATTTCTGCTAATAAACACATTAAAATTATAAAAATTGAGAAAAATGCTTTTAAAGTTAGTGTTATAAGTCATAAAAGTTCTCAAAAATAAAAACATGTAACTGTTGAGTAAGACGTTTCTCCCTGGATTTTTTCCCAAGTGAAGACTGCGACTGAATTTATGCTGAGATAACTATCCTACCTTATACACATTGTAGTCTTTTTTGGGACCACATGGTTTGTGGGATCTTAGTTTCCCAAACAGGGGATCAAACCTGGGCCTCCAGCAGCAGCAGCATGGAGTCCTAACCACTGGATTGCCAGGGAATTCTCAATAACCCAGTTTAAAAACAGGCATTTTAATAGATATTTTCCCAAAGAAGATATGCAAATGGATAATCAAGAAAATATGGCCAGTCAAGAAAATATATTCATTAGTTATTAGGGAAATGCAAGTCAAAACTGCAATGAGATGCCACTTTACATCCACTAGGATGGTTAGAATCAAAGAGACAATGATAGTGTCGGTAAGAATGAAGAGACATTGGAAGCCTCATTCATTGATGGTAGGACTGTAAAATGGTACAGCTGCTTTGGAAAACAGTTTGGCAGATCCTCAAAAAGTTAAAGATACTACTACCAGCAATTCCTCTCCTGTTATTACAGCCAAGAGAATTGAAAACTTGTGTCCACAGAAAAGCTTGTGCAAGAATATTCATAGCAGCATTATTCATAATGGTAAATAGGTAAAAACAACCTAAATGTCCATCAACTGATAAACAGACAAGCAAAATGTAGATCCAAACAATGGATTATTCAGCCATAAACAGAATGAAGTACTGATTCATGCTACAACACAGGTGAACCTTAAAAACAGTACGTTAATTAAAAGAAGCTAGACACAAAGGGCCACACATTGTATAATTCCATTTATACATAAAACCCACAACAGGGAAATCCACAGAGACAGAAAGTAGATTAGTGATTGCCAGGGGACAGGCAGGAAGAAAGGAAAGAAGGACTGACTGCTAATGGGTGGAAGTTCTCTTTTTGGGTGATGCAAATATTCAAAAATTGACTGTGGTGACTATTGCACAAGTGTGTGAATATCCTAAAAACCCACTAAATTGTACACTTTAAAAGGATGAATCGTATGATATATGAGTTATATCTCAATCTTTAAATGTTCAAAAACATAATTCTCACAAATTTTCTTTCCTTGCTAACTTACACCCCTTTTCCTTTACCAAATCCCATTGCTGTTAGTTACTTTTCCAAAGTCTATGTCAGAAATCTATCTTGGCCTGTTATCCTTCTACCAATGTGTCTTGCTTTCACCTTACAGTACAGTTGTACATAGGCCTATCTCTCTTAAGAGTAAGGTTGTGTCTTATACCACCTTGCATGTATGTCCCTTGGCACTTACCACCAAACAAATGTTCATTGAATTACAATTGATATTTACTATTCTTTCCCTCAATTTTTAGTACAATCATTCACCATATATATATTAAATATCTGCTTTGTGCCAGGGAGTTCAACAAAAAGAACAAATAGGGTTATTATTCTCAGAATAATTTATAATCTAACAATACCCTTGTATCCTAATTTTTGTTTAGATCCCCCACTAGATTACAAACCTCCTTCCTTTGTAGTTTCCCTAACTACCTATTGTAATGCTCAACATAATAAGCAATTGCTCAGTACTGGGAATAAACCCAGGTTTGAAATCACACTGCTATAGCACTGAGTTCCTGAACTACTTCTCCAAAGAACTAATATTCAATCTCCCAGGAAGAAGATTTAAGCTTCATTCATTCACTAATTTGGCACCTTTTATGTGTCAAGCTTCATTTTCTTGAATCATGATTAAACTGCAACTAGAATTATTTTATAATTTTTTTTAAGAAATCAAGGGCCAATAAAGATCTATAGGCAGTCTTAGCAGACATAAAAGTAGGCTATATAGTTTAGGCATATAAACATATAATCTCTTTTTAAAAAGCTGCTACAGCCAATACTAAACTATTTTCTATGTGGGAAGTTCAGCGTTTATGAATATAGAATACTAATTTATGTGAAGTAAGATGCAAATTACTCTTCTAGGTCAAAACAGCTGAATTTGTTTTAAAAAGTAATATAGTTTTGACATATTACCAACTATAACTGTCCAATGGAAAGCAAAGGGTTTTTTCTAATGTTCAACATTATTTATTCAAATTTATTCAATATTATTACACAGAATTTGAAACTGTTGTGACTGTTACTCAATTTGGTACCTCATTTAGAATAAGAGCAGTGAGAATTAGGCTTTACAAACATTGCATTATTACTTTATCATTGTGATATGGCTTTACTTGATTGTACATAGAAAAAAAAATAACATTGGAATTAAGGCAATAACCACATGTGCAAACCAAGCACAATACCCTGACACAGTCCTTAGTAAAAGCTCTTTTGGTTAGGTGAGGGTTGATGTTGCTGCATGCAGGTCAGTCATTGCTTTGAAGGATAAGCTTTGAATAGCTTCATTCACTTATAAAGATCTCTCCTACTGGCCCACAATGGCCAGAAGAAGCTTTCGGTAATCTCCACTCGTGTCACTTGCAATCACTGTGCCCAGCGTCTTCTGATACATCTGACTGAACATCTGTTTTATCTGCACAAGATCAATCTGCATACAAGACATGATATTTGTGATATTAGAAAAAAGTTGTTAAAGAAAACTGATAATTTATTAAAATTATTCTTTAATAGTGAAAAGATCCTAATTATAACCAAAGCAGAGGGGAAAAAACACCAAAGGACTGACATTTTATAGCTAGCATTTATACCAGCACTAGCAAAGTGTTGGTCAGGATGCAGAGAAGTTGGAATCCCTGTTCACTGCTGGTAGGAATGTAAAATGGTGCAGCCACTGGAAAACAGTATAGTAATTACTCAAATAAATAAAAACAGAATTACCATATGACACAACCATTGCACTTCTGAGTATCCACAAAAGAGAAAGCACAGGCTCAAATATCTGTACACTCATGTTAAAAGCAGCATTATTCACAACAGTCAAAGGGTGGATGCAACCCAAGTGTCCACTGACAGATGAATGGATAAACAAAAGGTAGTGTATACATTCCCTGGAGAAGGAAATGGCAACCCACTCCAGTATTCTTGCCTGGAAAATTCCATGGACAGAGGAGGCTGGCAGGCTACAGTTCATGGGGTCGACTAAGCACAATGTATACATACAATGGAATATTTTCAGCCTTAGAAAAGGAGGAAATTCTTATACATGCTACAATGTGGATGAACCTAAAAATGTTAAAAAGGACAAATACTTTATGATTTCACTTATATAAATTAACTAGAGTAGTCAAATATTGTAATACATAAGATAGGATGGTGGCTGCTAGGAGTTGGGAAGCAAAAAGAACGGTGAATTATTGTTTAATGAATATAGATTTTCAGTTTTGTAAGTTGAAAAAGTTCTGGTGGTAATGGTTGTACTTAATGTCACAGAAATTTACACTTAAAAGTGAGTAAAATGTTAATTTTGTGTTATGTGTATTTTATTATAATTAAAGAAAAGATCTTGCTTAGAAAATTTAAGTCTAAAAACAAAGACACAACAAAGTTTTTCCAAATATTGTATTATAGTTGTCTTTTAAAAAATGATTTACCTTCTTTCATATAATTTTGTAGTATATGCTTTCTTTCAATTAAAAAAAGTCTACTAAATATACAAAGTCAAAGAAAGGAATACATCTGAGGCTATATTTAAGTAAAAAGATAAAGATAAAACTTTTAAGTTATTTTATTATACAGTGCTGCTAAATTTTAAGAATTTTTATGTCCAATAGGATTAATCTGCATAGGTCTTTCATACAGCCTTTTGTTGGTTTTTTTTTTTTTTTTTTTTTGGCCATGCCTCACGCTTGCAGGATCGCAATTCCCTGACTGCTGAACCTGGCAGTGAAAGTGCCGAACGCTAACCACTAGACCACCAGGGAATTCCCTCATACAGCTTTTTACATGAGCAAAATGAAAACCCAAAGATAAACCTCTTCTTGAATTCCCTGGCAGTCTGTTTCACCAAAGCAAGCCTCTCACAGCAGGAAGAAGGTGAACACTATGCTTTATACAACCTCTACCAGCAGTGAAAAAGGGAGCTCTTAACGTCACTCATGGACTGACAAGCAACGGAGGAACTTTTAAGAAACTAACATTCTAAGTGAGACAGAGAAAGACAAATGTTGTATGATTTCACTTACATGCAGAATCTAAAAAAACAAAGGAACAAATACAACAAAACAGAGCTATAGACACAAAGAACAAACAGGTAACTGCCAGAAGGGAGGGGGTTGGGGGCAGGAAAGAAATAGGTGAAAGAGTGAGAGATACAAACTCCCAGTTGCAAAATAAATGAGGGAAGAGTATGAATGAGTGGGGAATACAATCAATAACTATGTAATATTTTTGTATGGTGATATGTCATAATTAGACTTTTCATGGGAATCCTTTTAAAATGTACAGAAATATCAAATCACTGTGCTTTGTAACAGAAACCAGCAGAGTACTGTAGGCAAATACATGTCAAAAACGAACAAACTCATACAAAAAGATAATAAGATTTGCGGTTACTAGAGGTAGCGGATTGAGGGAGGCATACTAGAGAAAGACAATCAAAAGGTACAAACTTCCAGTTACAAGATAAGTTACTAGGGGTGTAATATACAATGTAATAAATATAATTAACACTGCTTTATGTTGTAGAGAGTAAATCCTAGAAGTTCTCGTCACAAGGAAAAATATTTTCCTTTAATCTCGTATTTTATAAGATGATGGATGTTCATTAAATTTGCTGTGATAATCACTTCATGATGTATGTAAGTCAAATCTCTATGCAGCATACGTTAAGTTTATACAGTGAGGTATGTCAATTACATCTCAATAAAACTAGAAGAAAAATTGTGTTTAATATTGCTAAGAAAAAAGAATCAACATTCAAAATCAAGTGAAGATCAGACAAAAAGAGAGAGCCTCACCTCACTTCGAGTGACCACAATCCTGACCAGGGTGGAGTCATCAGTGCCGGCGCCTTTCATGGAATAGTAGAGCCTCTCAGCAAAGAAGGCAGGGCGGTTCAGGGCACACTGCACTGAAAATGACAGAGGCTTCAGACGTGAAATCATGACTTGACAAAGATGTCCACACACCAGCTTCATCTATCACTTCCAGCTGCTTTTGATCATTTCCTATGTAATTATCTCAGAAATCTTAAGTGACTTGTAGAATGCTCTCCCCCTTGATTTTTCTCAGCACCCATCTTTCTTTCCAGCTGCATCAGACAGTCTACCTTCAATTCTACAAGGTTCCCTCTGGCCAGTACCCATTTTCTCTCCACAGATGCAGTCACTTAAGATTCTTAATATTTTCCCCCTTAACATGAGAAAATCTGTAGCAATTGTACCCTGGTAATACCTAACTAAACGGAATAATGACTAAAATCTGAATTCTAGATGTCAAATGTATCATTTGACTGAAAGAAGGATGTAAGATAGATTCCAATATAAATAAGAAAACACAGACTTGAGAATGATAAGAAATATGACATGTTTTCTCTTAGGAAAATTAAATTAGCAAAGGCTCTACCTTTCAGAGAGATGGACTGACTGTACATTATTGTGTTAGCTACAATTACAATAGTAGTATTTATAAGATATTCAATTGCTAATACCAGTGTGTTACTAATATTCTCTTTAGTCTTATATTCTCCATGAGAACAAAATTTCCATTTCATTAAGCTTCTGGATGTCAGGACACCAAAAACTGGGTTTTTAATTTCAAATGGAAAAGGGTCTCATGTGGCTAAATACTTGAAAGACACTTGGGGGCTCAAAATGATACTTTGTGTGGTGGCACTCTGTGGTTTCCTTAGGGCTTTCCCTTTTACCTTAATGGAAATGCTACAATCCATTATACACTTTTGTATAGTCCTCAAGAAGGGTATAGAGAATAACGACCAAATAATTCCAAAACAATCCTATTTGATTACACCACCAACCATTCATAGGGAACTGCATATAAAAACATAGGATTAGCTTGTCTCTGCCTAAGCAGACTCCAGGGAGGCTATACTAAGAATCGGGAACAACTCTTCAAAGCCTCCCTCATTTACAAACAAAACGAAGCAAAACACAGGAATGTAAAAAGTGTCTTACAGATGGTTTTCAAACCGCTTTCAACATTTCCGGAAAACTCACGGCTGACACTGCTTAACAAATCTCGATTAGCCATCTGTAGACAAGAAAGTATAGGGGTTGAAATATTTTGACACCTTAAAATAGAAGCAAAATCTTCAAAAGAAAAGCTCATACCCTGGAATAGGCCTCCATGGTAGCTTTCAGCTGAGGAAAGCTTCTTGTGGCAAGAACCATGTTAAAGCAAGACTCATCTGTCCCTAGTCTCCCCTCACCAGCCTGGTAGAGACGCTGAGCATCTTCCTGAGCCAGTTGGTGGTTAACATTCTGGTTCTCATCACGATTTCCCTGCAAAAAGAGGAAAGCAGGAGTTAGAAGCAAGTGATACAAGTTCTATTTTTAAAACAAGGTTTTCCAATCTGGTCACTTTTGAATTTAAAAGGATAATTTACTAAAAATTAATGCATAAAGTTTGTCATGCTTATCTTTCATTTCCAAAGAAACTATACTAGTGTAACGAGTATTTTATTACATTGCCAACTGTGGATTTTATAATGTATGATCATGGTTTGATGAGGTTATATTAAAACAAGAGGTTTTACAGGGCTTTGAGAGCTAAATTAGAAAACGTTTCCATGAAAAATTACACAGACATTTTACTTTTGAAGGTATAGAAAATTTTACTGACATTCAGTTTAAAAAGCTTACTGAAGAGACTAAAGAGACAGGGATTCTTAAAGAAATTACTCTTTTGGGTTTGATCCTTGGTTTACAAGCTGCGGGGGTTTTTTGTTTTTATTCAATAAACATTTCTCCAGTAGCAGGTATTAAAAGTCTAGGTATGATACAAACCACAGAGATTGGAAATGATTATCTGGGCCAGGAGAAAGAGACTGGTATGTATTGAAACTGCAAACTATAGCACCTCCAGAGGCTGTGGCCACACACAAAGACTCATGATCCAGCAAGTCCTGAACACTAACAATGCAGCCACTTCCACCCTCTGGAAGAAATCCCACGGCCATCAAAGGAATTTTCAAAAGAAAATTTCATCGAAAGAATTTTCGCTTCTCTTGTGATAGGGTCTCCTTCTATCAGTCCATGTTCTGAGCCAGTGAGCACTGTCTTCTTGTCTAGCCTGGGGAGAGATACACTGAGATGTCCTAGAAGCTGGATATCCCTGAGCTCCAAGGTCTGAAGTAAGTTTAGATTTCTCATGATGAAGCGACTCCTAAGCCATCTTTGAGGACCTCGTCTCCTAGGAGATATGAGCTACCACTCAAATTAACAAAGTATGATTCTGCTTAGCTGGGATTTAAGATCAGCATTATACTGAGTTTCACTTTATATTCACCATGTACCTAAAAGGTATGGAGCACTTATTTTGTACCAGGGCGTATTAGTCAGGGTTCTCCAGAGGAACAGAACCAACAGGATGTGCTAATGTGGTGGGGACACAAGAAAAGACAAGGCCCCTCCCTCCAATGAAGTTAAGCCAAAAGAGGGAGCATATAATATAGAGGCTTTGTGAACTTCCTTTCATTCATCCAAGTGTAATCTTAACATGTAAGTATTTATTATGAATGTATGCATAAAAATGATGTGAGAGACTTTAAGAAGTTATAAATAACACAAGTACTGACAGTCTGTATCAATTTATAGACCAAACTCTTCCCTGGGATGGGATGGGGGAGAGAGAGAGAGAGGAAGCTCTGGGCCTGAATAAGAGTAAAGCTTAGATGGGTAGTTGGTTTCTTTCTAAAACAGAAACACAAACCCAAACAAGGGAAAGGTCGCCCTCTAGAGTCTTAGTGTCTGTCTGAGGAACAAAATGGAGGTGTGTTCCTTGAAGGTTGAGGAACTGCTTTCTCAAGAGCACTGGCACAAGCAACGTGTAGAAGCCTATTATTCTAGAGGGGCAGGAGGCAAAGGAGCGCAACGACTCCCCAAATGACTGCCTTTGGATTCAAGCACACAGTAAGCTCTCATTGTCCTAAAACGCTACTTCCTGGAAGAGGGCCCTTTATTTTGTAAAATGGTTGGGCCTTGAACCCTGCATAAAAAGACATTCAGCAGCTCATTAAAGTCTGAATACCTGTTTTGGAGCATTAAATCTCTGTTTCTGATTTTCTCTCCACGCCAGCTCTGTCACGGTAAGTTCAATGTCCTCCCACCCATTGGCTTTGCTTCCTCATCTCCACGCCCACACACTCTGGCACACTGTCCTTTCTGCAACTATATCCTTCTGCTCTGAGAGCCTCGCCTCTACTTTTAGAGTCTTCAAGACTGTCCAACCTTGTGCACTAGCAGGATAGCCAGTAACTCCTGATACTGAATCAGTGTGCTAGTCTTTTGCATCATCTCTTTCAAATATACCCTGATTATTTATAGTATCATTGCAAATACCCTATTTGGAGAATTTTCTGCAATCTGCCAGCACATCTGGGGAATCAGAACAAGGAAGGTACTTAAGAACAGTATTTCAGTGAATGCTGAAATGTTTTCTGCATTTCTGTCTCACTCTCGTCTAACTTGGCATGGCAGACCTGCATATCTTCAGCTGATGGTCCCAATTACCTGGCAGTACAATGCTAAGCTTAAAAGTATAGATTCATCTTCATTCTAAGACACAGAGCCTCAAGGTGATCTCTGATTTCATACAACCTTCATGTGGTTAATTGCTGATTCCTTACAACAACCAGATTTGCAGAAATAATTTTCAATACAGAAACAAAGAAACCCATACAGAGGATTCTCTGTTGTCCCTCTTAAAGATGTCAAGATTCCAAGGGGGCTAGATATTAAAAGGAATAAAGAATGCCCACTGGCAGTAGGCAGTAAAGAATGTTCCCTCCACCAACACTCAAGACACTTAATTCAGTACTCACCTGGCACATGGATACAAGTAAACGTTCAAAATGCCCTGATGTATCTGACCTAATGTCCTTTTCAAGGTCTCGTCCAAATTCTGATTGATAACATCTGACTATTTCTCGGATTTCCTGGTTTGTTCTTGTGCACAAAATTTCAATCAACACACGTTCCTGAGTTCCTGCTCCCTATGTGAAATGAAGGGAGAATGAGAGAGAATTATAAACAAAAAGCAAATTTCTGCAAGTTATTAAATCTTTATGCTCCATCAAACATAACTTTGGCCTCCAGACTGAAAAGCTCTATATACTCAGATGATATAAAATAATGTATTGGTTTACCTGTCACGGTAAACTCAGAACTGCCATAATTTATGGGGTTTTACATTTGAAATAGGATAAAATACTCAAAGTAAATGCCATATAGTACCTTCATTGCATTCCGTAAACTCCAGGCATCATAATACGTAGGTGGCATGAACAGGGCAAGGATCAGTTCTTCCATATTTCCACTTAACTCTGATTTAAGATCTTTGATTAAATCCTGTGGCATTACAAACACAAATTCGGTATATGAGCTCTCCAAATTTTGTTTTGCTTAATTATTTTAAGAAAAATACGAGAAAAATGGAATTGAACTACTTTAAGAAAACCTCAATTTCTGTTCAGAATATCATACACTACAGAATTAGTATTTAAGCGCATTACATTCAAGAAGATATATTTTAGTATTTTAGTTGTTCTATCAATAAATACTTAATAATAAACTTATTGTAGTTCTGCCACTACATCAGGTACAAAATAAGAGGAATAGGAAACAAAGAATAATTCAAATTAACAAAATGATAAACAGGTATTTACTTAGTATAAGAAACGGTTCTTCTTTTATGAGGAAGCAGAAATCATCATCATTGTGTTCTTACTTGAGAAGAGAAGACAAACATCTAAAAACTAAACTAAAGCAGCCTGCTCTCCAGCACCAGATGAATAAGTAGCACAGAAGTAAGTTGAAATAGGAAAAGTTAAAAGTGGGCTAGAGAGCTTCAGAGAAAACTTTAGTGAAGATATTGAAGAGTATGTGAAAATTAGCAAAGAGAAAGGAGAAAGATATTTCAGGTAAGGAGGAGGAACACAAACAAGAACAGAAAAGCTGCTCCTAGCCTTGGCTACATGCATTAAAATAATCTGCAGAATTTTCCTAAAAAAAAAAATTTATGTCAAGAATGAATACTCAGAGATTCTGCATGTGTTTTTAAGTTTGAAAAGAAATTATGATATTCTTCTCAGGTTGAGAATTACTTAGTATAGACGCAAGAATGAGCAGAGCTTATTCAATGGGACAATAAGACAACCAATTTTGTTAAGAATAATGTTTTTAGACATTAGTAAAACAAAGTTGTAACTATATTCTTGGATTATTACCTTGAATACCAAGCTAAAGAACATGGATTTGATTCTGCATGCTGGGAGGAGTCACTGAAAATTTTTATATAAGAAAACAACAGGCAGTATGGATTATAATGACCAAAGATATACATGAAATTTAGCCTACTGGCATATTTAGATAAAGAGTAATAAAGGTTTGGGTTTGAGTGGTTACAATGAAAGTGGAAAGGAAAAAACAGAGATAGAAGACACATTTCTAAAGAGCCTTTTTACAGATTATATCAACAAGACAAGCAATAACCAGTTGCCAGGACAAAGCAGGGCCTGGCATACATAGGCACTGAAACAATATTCACTGACTGACTGAGAAAGAAGAATGTGGGATCAAAGACTCCACAGCTGGCTAGAGGAACAGTGTTTTTATTAGTAAAAAGTCCAGAGAAAAAGTGGCGGTGGTTAACGACAATAGTCTGGGAATTTAGTTTTAATTCAAAAGTGATACATGAGAAAATTTAGGACAACAAAGCACAGACTACATGTGAACTAAAGAAATTCATAATACAAAAAATATTTTTGTGAGAAAAGTGAGTCTGATGTGAATCCTAAGGAAACCTAGGGCTTGTGTCGCTTAAGCATCCTTAAGACTAAGGAAGTGGACTCTGGGTTGGGCAGAGAGGGGAAGCAGAATGGAAAAGATGAATCAGGTCAGTGGACCTCTACTCCCATTCTGAGAAAAGTTAAATGGATGCAGAGAATGTCGGAAAATTTTTAGGACTCCTATCTGAATGACAAACCAATGCTACCCCCTTTTGCCTTTTATGTTTAAGAAGCGATGGCACCTGTCAGCCATAGAACCTTGCTGGATTTAGTCACTGATCATCCACTCAACAAGTATTTATGCAGCTATCTGCTACTGTTCCTGTACTTGGTACTATAAACACAAAGATGAATATGACATGGTTTGCCCTAGGGCAGCTCACAGTTTTTAGGGAGTGGGCACTGAGACTAGTTACAGCAGAGGTTTTACGAAGTGCTATGAGATCACAGTGGAAGAAGCAGCCAAATTATACCCAGAGCAATGAGAGAAACTTCACAAAGTAGCTTAAACAAGCCAAATCCTGGAGAGCTTATTTGCCATGCAGCAAAAGAGGAAAAGGTATTCTAGGACAAGAAAACAACATATATCAACCACAGAAGCATGTGTGCAGGGAACGGGAAGAGGTTCTATAAAACTGTAAAACAGGATATGTTTAGAAGGAGGGAGAGAAGTGAAAGATGCTGCCAAGGGCCAAGAATAAGCAAGGGCCACATAAGAAGTCCTTGAATCCCACTTTAAGGAGAAGATTGAGAACCAAGCTACTGATTATGATTATGGTCATAATCTACTTTCTACTGAATATGTGTCACCTACCAGACATAGTAAATGGGTATGATTATTGGAGAGAATTGGAAAGGCTTTTAAGAGAAATAAATATTGAATACACCTCTTCTGGGGTCTCTGAAGTCTAGCTGTCTCGACTTTATACTTATCAGTACTAATAAAAATATAGTATCCAACCTGTCAGAATTAAGGGCCTACAGGCCACTGATCTTGCTAACTCCTAAAAAGAAAATGAAACAAAACAAAACATACCTTGCCATACATGGTCTTAAAAGCTGCTTTAATTTTTTGCCTTTGGTCATTGGAACGATTGGCCACAACATCTATAATTGCCTGCTCGTCTGTACCTGAAAGAACCACACACGTCTAAATAAGGATGAGGTCTGTGTGGGGTGCTCACTGAGGACATTTTTTAGATTACAAGGTGCCTGGTGCTAGATTAAATTGAGGCGTGTGCACACAGGCTCACATATAAACTTGGCTGTATGATATAAACCTTATTTTTACTTTATATCCAATCACTTGAACTTATAAATAAGACAAAAATATGTTTTCCTTACCAAAACCCTTCATCGCTTTACGAAGAACTTCAGCATCTCTCATGGCATCGAAATTGGCAGCAGGTCGGATTGTTCCGTGAGTTCCCTGGGTCATTGCGGCAGGCTGAGAACAAGAGGTATAAAATCCAGGTCGGTTATTGTGGTAATCTAATCCTTTCACAGTATATACATATACCAAATCAACATGGTGCATACCTAAAACTAACACAATGTTCTATTTCAATTGGGTTTCAGTAAGACTGGGAGAAAAACAGTATGAAAAAATGTTCAACATCTTGAATAAAAGAAACACTAGTTTAAAAAAGAAAATCCCTCCCAACTCAGGTTTCTTTGCTAATAAGACAACAACTTAAGACTTCTCCAATCATCACTCTTAGGCAAGAAAGCCAGTGCTGAGGTTTCAGGACAAGAATATTTATTTTTGTGGCAGAACAGATAGAGACTATCCTTCTCCTGCCAAAAGAGAGCAAGACACCAAGCTTTCAGGAAGCAAGACAGTCAAGCTTGTGAAGTTAGTCACAATCTTTCTATGCCTTGGTTTCCTTCAAGGGAGAATAGGGAGGAAAAGAGATTGATCCCTGAGTAGTGTGAGATGAGTGGCAGTGTTTTATTTAAAGAATATAATAATGGCTTTAGAGAGGCAGAGTCGGAGTTGCCCAATGAGATTTCAAACAAGCAATGTAATTTTGGTAATCTCTCTTCATTTTTAGTATAGGCTCTGATTATTAGACATAAAGTAAAACATATTAAAATAAGAAAGGTACAAAAATGAAATTGATGACTAGAGACTCTTGGAGTTATTTATTAATTTTTTAAGGATAAACCAAAAAGCAAGACAATGGATACATTTTTTAAACACCAATCTATGAAGAAATTTAAAAATCACCAATGACAAAGACCATAGTAATAAGTGTTTCAGGCAAGAATCACTAATTTGATGCTAAAATTAGTGGGTGAAAGTATAATTTGTATACTTTGTAACATTACAGCAGAAAACCTAGCAGACATCATCTGAAACAAATGATCAACACCAATTATCACCAGTAAGAGGGTAAATCAACAGTAAGTGCCTCCTGATAAGATGCACTAGGGGCACAACCTCACTTCTGTGGTGTTCCTGAGAAAGGCATAACCTAGATTAATCAGAGGGATTTATCAGACAAACCCAAACAAAGGAGTACTTTACAAAATAACTGGCAGTACCCTTCCAACATGTCAAGGTGATGAACAACAAGGATTGAAGAACTATTTCATATTGAAGGAAACTGAAGAGACATGACAACAAATGCAGGGTTTCATCCCGGATTTGATCCTGAGCTGAAAGGACATTACTGGGACAGTTGATGAAATCTGAATAAAGCCTAAAGGTGGAGTAACAGTATCATTAAAACATTAATTCTTGATCATTGTATTTATGTAAGAAGTTAATATTTGGGAAATCTGAGTAGAGGGTATGTATATAGGAATTGGCTCAGTCAGTAAAGAATCTGCCTGCAATGCAGGAGACCTGGGTTTGATCCCTGGGTCAGGAAGATCCCCTGGAGGAGGAAATGGCTACTCACTCCAGTATCCTTGCTTGGAAAAATCCCATGGACAGAGAAGCCTGGCAGGCTACATATAGTTCATGGGGTCGCAAAGAGTCAGACACACTTAGTAACTAAACCATAGATAATTTTTTACAACTTTTTAATGTCTGAAATTATTACAAAGTTAAGTTTAAAAATTCTAAATACAAAGTTATGAAACAGTTTATTAGTTTTCTTAAAAGACTCAAATCAGGGCTTAAGAGAGATGAAATGAGACAAGATGATATCCCACCACATTTTTAAAAAATTAATTTAAATAATATATTTTATTTAACCAAGTATTTCTAAAGTATCATTTAAAGATGAAATCAACATTGTTTCAAAATATAAAATGATTCAGCTGCTATTTAGGCAACTGAAACTGTATTTCAAGTTATACCCATTGAATACCTGTGAGGACAAAGTGTTTGGGGAGAAGCAGACCAGACCACCTTTCAGCAAACACTTTTACAGTCTGTAATTCCTCCCACTCATCTATACATTTTTTTCTACCAATAAGCCTAACAATCATCTGTCACTAGTTTCTAAGCCAGCAATGTAAGCAAAGAACTAACAAGAAATATTTGTATTGTGGTTTTAAGGAAAAACTAAAAATATTCTACTTGTAGCATATATTCAAGTAGAAAGATTTTTTCAACATATTGCCTTTCAGTTCAGTTCAGTCGCTCAGTCATGTCCGACTGTTTGCGACCCCATGAATCGCAGCACGCCAGGCCTCCCTGTCCATCACAAACTCCCGGAGTTTACTCAAACTCATGCCCATCAAGTCGGTGATGCCATCCAGCCATCTCATCCTCTGTCATCCCCTTCTCCTCCTGCCCCCAATCCCTCCCAGCCATCAGGGTCTTTTCCAACGAGTCAACTCTTCGCATGAGGTGGCCAAAGTATTGGAGTTTCAGCCTCAGCATCAGTCCTTCCAATGAACACCCAGGACTGATCTCCTTCAGGATGGACTGGTTGGATCTCCTAGGAGTCCAAGGGACTCTCAAGAGTCTTCTCCAACACCACAGTTCAAAAGCATCAATTTTTCGGCATTCAGCTTTCTTCACAGTCCAACTCTCACATCCATACATGACCACTGGAAAAACCATAGCCTTGACCAGACGGACCTTTGTTGGCAAAGTAATGTCTCTGCTTTTTAATATGCTATCTAGGTTGGTCATAACTTTCCTTCCAAGGAGTAAGCATCTTTTAATTTCATGGCGGCAGTCACCATCTGCAGTGATTTTGGAGCCCCCCCCCAAAAAAAAACTCTGACACTGTTTCCACTGTCTCCCCATCTATTTCCCATGAGGTAATGGGACCAGATGCCATGATCTTAGTATTGTCTTTACATGAGGCTTAATGTATCAAAAACTATGAAAGTTTCCTTTGATGTAACCATTGTGACTAAAATCCTAAGCAGGGCAGAAGGTTCTGTTTAAAATACACTGAACTAGGTAGTAAGAGAAACTAACTCCCATCAGGTACTGTTTGATGACTCTCATTTTGTCATCTTGTTTCTAAAAACAAAAACAACAAAAACTTATTCCATTTTTCATCTGGAGGGAAAAATGGCTTTGTTTTATTCTTTGTTCAAAGTCTAAGTTTGAAGTGACTCTTCATCAAGAACACTATCATCCTGCAGGCATTATTTTGAACTCAAGAGAAATCAGGGTCCATGTTCTTGAGGTCAAATCTCTAACTACGAAGGATTTCCCAGCACAGCAAAGCCCATACTATCTGCCACCAAGAGTTCCACCCTTTGGCACCCATTTGATTCCAAACTTCCTGCTGAAAAACTGCCATAGAAGTTGAATTGGATCAATCAAGAGAGGTCACTTCCTGAACTACTCAACCAAGACACACACACACAGCAACCAACCTCCACCAGAGGATTTTCAGTGACAGGGAGCTCACAGGTAGTCTATTCCATCTCCATCTAAAAGCTCTTCCAAAATCTACTGCTCTGTTAACTCCCTGGTTTTAGCTTAAGGTGGTAATTGTTACACAAGATAAGCTGCAGGTATATGTGTATTTTACTTTAAGTGTTTTTATGTTTAAAAATCTTTTATATTCAGTCATAAAATGATGTCTTTAAAAGTAAATGCATGCTTAAACTAAGCTAAAATAAAAATTCTCATAACAAATGATTAGAATCGCTACAGATTTATAGTGTGATTAACAATCAACTTTCAACAAAAGAAGTGAAAGCAATTTACTATGGGCTTTCAAGGAATATCATTTACTCTATCAGTAAAGTAGCATATTTTACCAAAGAGACCACTGTTCTGGGAAGCAGAAGAGCTAGGATCTAGTCTCAGCTTTGCCATTCACTAGCTGTGTGGCCCTGGACAAGTTCCTTAATCTCTCTGGAGGTCAAATACCTCAAATCAGGAAAGTAAGCCAAAAAATGGCTAAATTGTTTCTCTTCCAATACTGTAATCCCTTTCCCAACCCAACCAAAGAAAAAGCTTAAAAATGCTAGACTTTTATGAACAGACAGTATGAAATGAGAAAATCAAGATAAAGTAAACATAAAACTGCAATATAGGGTATAAAAGAAATAACAAGTCAATTAAAGAATAAAACTTAATATTAAAGTAAGGAGCTACACTGAAATGGGGCAAGGATATGATATATGGGAGACCTTCTGAGACTACTGAAAAATCAATTTAACAGACATTAATCACTACCACACTTAAGGGGCCTGCCAAGCACTAGAGGGACATAAAGATAAAATAGCTATCGTGAGCCCTCAAGGAAGTGGTGAGAGACAAATACACAAGAAATTGGAAACAAATGAAGGCACGTTTAGGGGATTGAGTGATTAGTGAACATTAGAAACCTTACTCACTTCACTGCTATAATCCAAAGAAACAGGAGAGAAAACAGGATAGGAAGGAAAGGATTCTGTATTGATCTGAAAGAAGAGTGTAAAAGTTATAAAGGCAAAAATGGAAAATAAAACCATACTTCATAAAACAAAGCTAGAAATATCAATCACCCAACCACCTGAGTTCATAGTTATACTGCCAGCAAGGGAGGAGGAAAAAGAATGAAAACCAATGCCGAGCAATTCAAGTGAATCTCTATGAAAAAAAGAGTATGGGTGTCATCACCTGGGAGAAGGGACCTATGTTTGTCTTATCAAAGTCATCAGGACACTGGTGGACCAAAGAGCATGGAGTCTATCAGAAGCAAAGATTAAAGTCTTAAGTGTCTCTTACAGACCATCTTCCCTGCTTCAAGGAAATCTCGAAGATCAATAAAGGAGTAGTGCCCTTCTTTAGCAGACTTAATTTAAAAGATAGGAACAAAAAATACCTGACTAGGGTAGGGAGATTGTCCTCCAGGATACTGAGATGGCATTGCTCCCCCAGGAAAACCACCTATATATTAAGAAAAAATAGAGCAAACAGGTATTAACTGATTTAATTTTTCAAAACAGCACTAATTTATTATGAATATGGAAACACATGAGAACATTCACACTTATGTTATTCACTAGAATAATTTTTAAGTATCATGATATACTGAATCAAAAACCAACTTTGGGCACAAGGACCTTTAAAAATATTCCATGTTCTAATTTCTTTAAAATAATTTAACATAATTTCTTTAAAAATAATACTTTAAAAAGAAGAACAAAATAGTTGAACCATATCAAATTCTGATTCCGTCTGGAAAGGATGGCAGCACATGGTTCTGGGCTCATTCCCTTATGTTACACGAATGATAGAGAAATTCCTAAAAGTTTTGTTTTTTTGGCTTCAGGAGAGATAATTTTTTTTTAATTGAAAAAAACAGGTCCTTATTTCCATCTTATGATTAAACTTTTTTATCAGATTAATACATTTCATGAAATCAGACAGTACCTAAGAAGTATTTAGTATTTACTAAAGATGATCCCAAACACAAACTAAGCTCTTTCAATGGCAACTGAAAAATTCAAAATATCAAGCCATCGTGCTTCTCTTGACAAGTGATACTTACCAGGTAGCGGGACCTGTGCTGGGCCACCCCCATAAGACTGTGTAGGTGGCTGTGGATAGCCAGGAAAGCCTGCTCCACCTGGTGGGGCTCCAAACCCTTGGCCTGGAAGAAGAACAAGAGAGAAAAATAAACAAACTATAGTGACAGGTCTCATGATTGAAGTGAAAACTTTACAAATAATAAAAGAAATATTCTATAATGCTACGGCAGCAGTCCCTTTGGTCTAAATTCAACGTCTCAACAACTCCTTCCCCATTAAAAAATACATTTAAAAAAATGCTACTTCTTTCATTTGCCCTAATGACATGATATGAAAGTGCTGTTTTTTCTCTTTTCTTTTTTTTTTTTACACCTTGTGGATAGAGCTGTCCTAAGGTCACAATCATGCTAAAATCAAATCCCTCAATCAGTTCTTAAGATTACAAATTATCAAGCAAACCATTAGTCCTTTATGATCATGAGATTTATTCTAATTCCTTCACAACAGAAGTTTGGAGATAGCTCCTGAGAATGCTCCAGCTTTCATGCCTCCGGTTTACCTTTCTCCCTTTAGCTAAGTCCTTACTATCTAAGGTAGAAAGCAGGCTAAGAGCAACCCTGATTTCATACAAAACAAGCAGGAACCAAAAGGATTAAAGAGAGAAGAAAAAAGTGTTACACTACTTCCACAACCCACGACTCACCTCCAGGATAGGATGGAGCCCCGCCTGGGTGTGGGGCACCGGGATAGCCTCCGGGGGCTGGATAACCAGCAGGGGCAGGGTAGCCTCCAGCTCCTGGGTAGCCACCACTCGGTGCTGGTGGGTAGGCACCTCCTCCCATTGGAGGAAAACCACTAGGATAAGGATACTGACCAGGAGGGGGGAAAGATGACTCCTGACCCGTAGGCTGAAAAACCAGAAAAGTTTTCAAATGAATGTGATCATTGAGAAATAGAACCTAGCTAAGAAAAGAGAGATAACTGTTAAGGTCTAGCTTATTCTTTTACATATTAAAAAGCCCATTAGAAGTCCTGGTTATCTCATATTAGTTTATCAGTATAGTAGTCTGTCAGGATACCTCTCTATCAGAATACAGTTTTATGTAAATCTACTTGTGTTAGGCAAGAAGAGTCTGTTTCTCTATTTGGGAGTGTCTCTTTTCAAAGCTCAAGGCTTCATGAACAACTAGCAAGGCTCAATATAGTTCCTTCATTTTCTGAGCACCTGGAAATATGGGAAAGATCTGCCTTCTCTACCCTAAAGAGAATAATTCATGGCTTTCTTGTAATACACCTGGACCTGTGTATAATAGAAAGAATAAAAAAGTGACCTGAGCACATACTGGGTGTGATATTTTGGACCTCAGTTCAGCTCACACAATGTCTAAGTCTGAAGAAACTGTTGTTGTTTAGCCACTAAGTCAGGTCCAACGCTTTGAGACCCCATGGACTGTAGCTGCCAGGCTCCTCGTCCATGGGATTTCCCAGGTAAGAATACTGGAGTCAGTTGCCATTTCATTCTCCAGGGGATCTTCCTGACCCAGGGACTGAACCCACTTCTGCTTGGTAGGTGGATTCTTTACCACTGAACCACCTGGGAAGCCCAAAGAGACTGTTACATGTTCACTAAATTTTTTCCCAGGCCACAGAGACTACATTTCCCAGGACCCCCTTACAGTAACATAGGACTGATAGGTAAACGACAGTGGACAGAAGTGGACAGAAGCAATGTACACCACTTCCAGCCTGGTCCCCATGACTTCCTGCCCCATCCTCTAAGATCTCTCTTCCTCTCTCACTTCCTTCATCTGACAGCTGGAAGCAAAGAATCCAGCGGAGGACTCCAAAGCACTAGAGGATGGTAGGGTCAATATACTAAGGCAATAGAGGACAGAAGGAGCCTGAAAACCCCCAAGATGAAATGGAACAAAGTCTCTTAGCTCCCTACCACACACTTTCCCCGTCATCCCCACTACTGGCTTCCAGGAGACTGGAGTAAGCAAGAAATAGGTTTTTATTGTGTTGAGCCACGGGGATGTTAAAACTGTCTGTTTTAGCAATTAGCCTATACTGACAGAAATGGTTGCTAGAGTCCAGTTTAGTATATAAGGACCTGGGAACATAGTTACAAATTTCATTTATCTTATGACAAATTCAGGAGAACTGTATATTCACTTTACACACAGGTACACATATTGTCACTAATCCATATAGGCCCCTCTTTCTATTTACCCAGAGTTACAAAGAAGCCCTACATACTTATAAGCATAAAGCTGAAATACACTAACCTCAGCTATGAGGTTAGTCCTCAGAACAGTATAGATAAACAACAAAGCAGAACTTGGTAGCACATTCATAACATGTCCTCAGAATACTAAAAGTCCCAGAACTACAAATCCATGGCCCTCTAATCCACTGCAACTTGTGTTCTCTGAGTCAGTTCAGTTTAGTTCAGTTCAGTCACTCAGTCATGTCCAACTCTTTGCGAGCCCATGAATTGCAGCACGCCAGGCTTCCCTAGCCATCACCAACTCCCAGAGTCTACTCAAACTCATGACCATTGAGTCGGTGATGCCATCCCAGCCATCTCATCCTCTGTCATCCCCTTCTCCTCCTGCCCCCAATCCCTCCCAGCATCAGGATCTTTTCCAATGAGTCAACTCTTCACATGAGATGGCCAAAGTACTGGAGTTTCAGCTTCAGCATCAGTCCTTCCAATGAACACCCAGGACTGATCTCCTCTAGGATGGACCGGTTGGATCTCCTTGCAGTCCAAGGGACTCTCAAGAGTCTTCTCCAACACCATAGTTCAATTTTTCGGCATTCAGCTTTCTTCACAGTCCAACTCTCACATCGATACATGCCCACTGGAAAAACCATAGCCTTGACTAGACGGACCTTTGTTGGCAATGTAATATCTCTGCTTTTTAATATGCTATCTAGGTTGGTCATAACTTTCCTTCCAAGAAGTAAGCGTCTGTTAATTTCATGGCTGCCCTTCTTAATTATTTTAAACATCCAACACAAAGGTTAAAAACCAGTGACTCATAGGATGGATTTAGTTTACATACATGTTGTATTGAATCATACTGTATTTAACATTTAAAAACATGCATTTCCCAATTAAAAAAAAAATAGGCAGTTTCATATAAAATCTAGATCGTTGGCTCTACTTAAAGAAATGGAATATCCAGGAACACTGAAGCAACCTCCCTGCATGGCCACATCAGACTGAAGTGGACTAACAGGCGCCTTTCCATAGGTGACGCAAGTCCCAGTAGCTCCTCCACAGCCCTGCCTTCACTCACGTACTCTACTCAGTACTTCTGGCCGTTTGAATTTATGACCCTTGCTCCAGCATATTTGTAAGATCTGTCATGGGCTGGCTAGTCCTATACAACACCTGTTCCAAGGACATGAGCTATTTTAGTGTCATAAGTGGCAATACTTACGGGATATCCAGGGAAAGGTGGGTAGCCTGTGGGGGGATAGCCTGGGTATGACATTCTGTAACAACAATAAGAAATGTCCTCTGTAATTTCCCAGAAGGAATAAGGCCTTTGACGATATACATTGTCACAATTTAAATAAAATCACATCTTCTGAAAGAAAGTGTCTAGCAGGCAGGCTGATTCAGTAGTTCTGAGATGGGGCCCGAGATTCTGTATTTCTAACTACACTTCCAGGTGATGCTATTGCTGCTGGTCTGTGAACAATATTTTGATATCAGAATATTTAGGCATTTCTGAATCTACCATTTAATTTGTCAAGTTTATCAACATGTGTTTTGGCTCTTATCCCCAGCACAGCTATAAATGATTTGTATTTCTCTTCTATCAAGACCCCAAACAACGACATAAACACAGTAATATATATAAAATAGATAACAAAGAAGGACCTACTGTTTAGCACAGGGAACTCTACTCAACACTCTGTAATGACGTATATGGTAAAAGAATCTAGAGTGGGTATATGTATAAGTGATTCACTTTGCTATACACCTGAAACTAACACTGATATACACAATACTGTAAATCTATATTCCAATTAAAATAAAAAAGATCCCAAACAAATCCAGTTCAACATTTATGAAAACCCATCATGTGATAAGCACTGTTCTAGGTGCTGATAAAGAGATAAGAGGGGCAGGGGGAAGTACCCTGCCTTTTGAATATATAGTATAGGAAAATTAGAAAATAAATTTAATTATTGTGTCCCTTATGACATAAGCACAGTACAGAAGTTAAAAACTTGCTAAATTGAGAATGAGTGGGCATATATCTAGTGGAAGTTAAAAATTACTAAGAAAGATAATAAGAATACTGATTCAGACAGTTCTAAAGCAGTCACTTGGGATCCAAAGACCTGGATGCAAAGGATGTTAAATCATTTTCTTTTTTCTTCTTCTTCTCCAAGCCCAGTTGATAAAAGGAGTAAAGGAGAAGCAATGCCATCTAAGAACAGTCAGATGGACCAAGGGTAAAAGAGGTCAGGTTCCAAAGGAAAAGTCTGAAAATAATTTATGCGAGAAATTAATAATAATTTTAAAGACAACAAGTGTTATAGCACCAAAGACTACATAAGCAACTTAAATTTCTAAATTTCAGGAACTGTTCCAGTGACAAAGTCCTATTTCTACAGTCTAAAACTACTACATTAAGTCTCAGTTTTAAGGGTTCTAGAGGAATTATGCCAACAAGAGTTTCAGAAAAGAATGAAAATAAGTACTATCTGCATGTGAGAAAACAAAGCAACTTTAAGAAAGTGAATCTGGGTACATTTTAATGAATAATAATATAAAAGAGTAGAATGCAATTCCATTTCCAGGATGTACTTTATAAAAATACTTAAAAAATGCAAAATTATTATACATACAAAGCTATTCATTACAGCACTATTTGTAACAAAAAAAGGTTAGGGAATTCCCTGGCAGTCCAGTGGTTAAGATTCAGTACTTTCACTGCTATGGCCTAGTTGGGCATAATTCATGCCATGTAGTGTGGCAAAATAAAACATTAAAAACCTAAAAGACCATTAATAAGGCCAAAAGAGATTACAGAGAGCCATACAATAAAAAGTTAGGCAGCTATTAAAAATGAGCAGCTCTCTTATATGAATGTCTGAGTCCTTTTGCTGTCTACCTGAAACTATCACATTGTTAACCGACTATACTCCAATACAAAAGAAACAGTTTAATAAAAAACATGGCACTGGGAAGACCCAGAGGGATCGGGTGGAGAGGGAGGTGGGAGGGGGGACCGGGATGGGGAGTACATGTAAATCCATGGCTAATTCATATCAATGTATAACAAAAACTACTGTAATGATGTAAAGTAATTAGCCTCCAACTAATAAAAAATTAAAAAAAAAAAACAAAAAAAAACAAAAAAAAAACAAAAAAACATGAGCAGCTCTCCTTTTATTAATATACAAAACCATCTCTAAGTCACATTAAGTGGGAAAAAAGCAAGATAAAAAACTGCATAGATAATTTGCAACTGAATGTGTAAAACATACAGTTATTTGTATATAGAGCATATCCCTGAAAGTAGACTCAACAAAGTAGGAAACAGAAATTGCCTCTGGAGAGGAGAACTGGAGCATAACAAGACTTTTCAATGTAGCTATAGACCTTTGGAATTATGCATGTATCATCTATTTCAGATTTTAAAAGCTTTTGTACAAAGCTTAAACAAACCCAAGGGTGACTCAACAAACTACTCAACTTCGCCCAAAGAATAATTAAGACTATACTAGTGAACCACAACTTTTACTTCCTTTTCAATATTCTTAGTCAGCAACTACTTTTAAAAAGACTAGAAAAGCATTCCTGGTTCTCCAAACCATCTCCACCCAGTGAGTCAACTACTAAAAGGGTTGGGTCTCACTAGGCAAGTCTCAGAGATGGCATGAAGCCCAGGAATACAGGAGGCAGCTGTTCCAAATTTATGAAACAAATGAAACAAAACAGGAAGGGTGAATGAAGATTGCCAACAGTAGATACTACAATTTTCCAAAATCTGCCTCTTGATTGGGAAGGACCATTTACATCTGTCAGCAAGGGCTCTTCAATAAAGAATTGAAGGCAGACACCACCCGTGAGGACTGAAAGGCTTTGGTTTGCAGTAGTTGAAATTCCCTCTTCTACCTCCTTATCTAGTACTTGAAACCCCTTCCCTGACTGGTAGGTAACTCATTATACTCATTATCTAATTAGGACAGGTTACTTTATCAGATCAGTTCCCCACTAACTGGCAGAAATTAAGGAAGTTTAGAGGCAGCTGGACGACTTCCTTTCATTTCTGTCACTTTATGGAGGACATCAGCCATCTCCTTCTGTAGAAGAATTCACCCAGGTTAGGCTCATATCCACACAGGTTTGCTGCCCTTTGGGGACTAGGAATCAAATCTGGAATGCTACTTCCTACAATAGTTTCCAAGAATTATAAACCTGGGCCAGTGTACAATTTTAGGCTTCCGCATTCGTCCTAGGGCTCACCAAGCAAAATACAAATTTCCCAAGTTTCCCTAAATTTGCTGTGTCACCAAGAAGTCCAGTCGGACTTAGCTGCCCGCTGGTTTCTCTACTCAGCTCTCCTATAGGGCCGCTTCATCTGGGCCATCCTCCGGCCTCAGTCCCTCCACCTGCGGTCCACCTGCCTGCGCCGGAGGCCCCACTGCTCCCTAGGATCCCCGGACAGCCGAGGGGCAGAGACACCCGGCGAACAGGACTTCCCGCGGTCTGGCCACCTCGCCGACCCCGCCCGAACGTCCCCACCAGGCAGCCCGGATCCCAAGATGCGCGCACCGAGTCGCCGGCCACCCATGGGGCCTAGAGGCCCCTCCAGCCTCCCCACCTCCCCCAGTCCCCCCGCCGGTTCGAGGCCGCAGGCGGGGCCCCGCCCACTCCCGGGTGGCCGGCCACGGAGCTGGGCGGGGCGCGGAAACCGAGGGGCTGAGGGGTTGCAAGCGTAGGGGGCGCCGTTCCTCACCTGACCCCGCGGAGCAGCGTCACTGCCCAACCTGGTCCGGGGCAAGATGGAGCCGGGGGCGGGTCCGGGAAGGGCGGGGCGCCCCCGGCCGCCGCCGGAGCCCGTTAGGGCAGTAGTCGCGGCCGGGAACGCCTCTGGGGCAGGACAGGGCGGTGCCGGCGGGACCCCGGCTCGGGCTCTCCCTTCGACCCCGCGTCGCCGCTCCACCTGCAAAGAGGAGGTCCCTTCGGGTGCACCAGCCAGTTTTATCACAGTTCCTTCTGGGCTCTCAAGCCATTTGGGAAACTGAGGCGGTTCTGAGGCATCCTGGAGCCCCTTCAGTGGAGGGCGGCAGAAGCCTCGAGACTGGAGGCCAGGGGCAGCCTCTCTGCCTGATGTGCAGTCCTGTCTGGTATCTTCTAAGGACAAGAACAGTGTCTTTTAATAGTGTCTTGTGAAATGAATATTCATGGAGATCCTAGGTAGTAGGAACACGAGATTAATCAAAACCTCTCCAGAAGGGAGTTAGGTGATTCTAGGCTCCTGTCACACCAGAGTCCTTTCGAATTACACACACACTAGCATTAAACATTTGAGGCGATTTCAAGGCCCAGAGCAGTATTTTAAACTCATTAAGAAAGTTTATTTTCCAAAGCAACAAAAAGACAGCTAGCTACCTTTTACAGTGGTTTTCAAACTGTGGTCCCCAGACTGGCAGCCGCCACATTTCCTGGAAACCTGTTAGAACCACAAATTATTGGGCTCCACCTTTGACCTTCTGAATTAAGAGTTTAATTCACCTCGAGAATTTAAAGGTGAAGCGTGGCAGTTTGTTTTCACAAGCCCTCAAGGTGGGTCTATGCACACTAAACTTTGAGAACTATCCCAAGGCTTCCTCATGGGGTGGGATAGGGTGGATGAAATTTTTATGTGGGAAGGGCAAAATATGCATGGCCCTAATACAGGGATGAAGTGTAAGATACTTGAGAAAGGTCACTGCCAAAATTTAAACAATACTGCACAACTCTTTGGGAACCCAACATTAATTTCCCAGCTCCCACCAGTCTGTCTGGCAAACATTGGGCCTTTCTGCCCAGTCTGCCTGGAGACCTCTGGAATCTCAGCATTCCGTAACAAGGGTGTCCTTACTCCTCTTTGCACTAATAATACCTTGCTGATCTCATCCCTGCCCTTCCCTCTGCCTTAACTATCACCTTGAGAGGTTATTTTCCAAGCCTATTTCCAGCCCACTTTCCTGAGCTATAGGCCCAAATATCCAATAGCCTATTCTGGCACTACCGCTGGATTTTCCACTTCATCCTTTCAGCTCATCCTTCTTGCCTGACGAGGCCTTCTAAAATCAGAGGTCCTTTCTTCATATTGCCTCTCCCTAGAAAGTACTGCATGCCTTCCAACAATTATGAATCTATTAAGATTCAATTCAAAGATCACCCATCTCCTTCCTGCCTCAAGCAGCTTTTCCTGACCTTTTCCTTTTCCTTACCTTCTCTTGGGTAAACTCCCTTTGTGCACCCAACTAAACCTTTTGTAGATATCTGCTATGGCACATTTAACAGTAGTCATAGCATACATTTACCTTACCTGTATTTAACCACATAAACTTAGCAAAAACAAAACACCTCTGAAGATCATCAATTGCTCCAGAGTTCATGTGAAACAGGAGCCATTTTGCTTCTCCTAATGTGAATGTTCTTAAAAGCACACAGCTTTTGTACAGACAGAACAGTAATTTTGTCCGCAGTGGGACATTTGGCAAAATTGGGAGATGTTTTTGGTTGTCACAACCAGAAGGGTTTTACTAGAATCAGTGGGGAGACACCAAGGATGTTACATTCTACAATGCACTGGGCACCCTCCTACAACAAAGAATTATTCAGCCTGACATGTCAGTAATGTTGAGGTTAAGAAACTCCTTGAGTTAGGCTGATCTTCCTAATAAATCAAATCCTAGTAATGGATTTGATCGTATAATTTCCTTAATTAAACTCTACTAGCTTCCCACTGAAAGCAGAATAAAATCCAAACTCAAAAGCCACTGTCTATTATGCTCTGTATGTGCCCATATACTCTGGCCCCTGCCTACCTTACTGACTTCATCCCTCTTCATCTTCCTTCTCAAGCAGTAAACTCTGATCAAAATGACCTTTGGTCTAAACATACCAGCCTCGTGACCAAATACACCAGACATTCTCAAGATCATTGCACTTGTTATTGCTCCAACTTAGAATGTTCACCATTGTATATCTCAAATATCATCCATCTCCTCAGAAAGGTACGTATTCCCTGAGACTGTAGCCTAAGTAGCCCCACTGCCACCAATACCACCACCAGTTAAACACGCTGATTACCCTATTTAATTTTCTTTGTAGCACTTAAAAGCAGATCAAGTTCTGTATTTACTATTTGTCATCTCACTCTGCTGCCCTCAGAATGTATGCTCCTTGAGAACAGGGATATCTCTAGTGACTAGAAATAAATGTTCAATAAATCCTTTGTTAACTACAACAGGGCCCCCCAAAATCAAGCCAATTATTTCATTCAGTGATCAACTAAATAAAGAGTTTGTTTTTTTTTCCCCCCAATACTGGAAAAGAAAACTGGTTCTGATAGACTTGTTGAGAGAAGGATATGTTGGAATCCTCAATAGAGTGTTATCCTAAGGGAATTTCAATGTAGTTTTGAAAATACAGATTTTTTTTTTTACTTCATATGCTGACTTTAGAAAATATAACTCAGTATATTGCTCCTGCTTTTGTCAGTCTTCTCCTAGAAAACTGTAAACACTTTAAGGGCAAAAGCAAACTTAGAATCCTCAGCATTTAGCATGAAGTGAAGGCACTTTCATGTCATCACCACTGTAAGTTGGAAATTTTTGTGTCACCCATTACCATGTGGTTCTGTTTCCTGATTAGATTCTTAGCTATATCACACTTCACACATAACAATCAGTAATCAAGCCCTATATATTTTACTTACATGTTCTAGCTACAAAATGTCATTATCTACCTATTTGCTTTCCTCATTACAGCTAGAAATTACCTCTTCTTTGCCATACCTTCTGTAAACGACTTTAGCTGACATGTACATCATCTGAACCATAAAAATGGCATTCCCACCCATTTTTCCACTGTCAAGCCATCTTGCACAGTGAATTCAATCTACTTATGTTACTGAATAAAATTTAAAGTGGTATGTATTCAGTAATAGCTACCATTTATTAATTACATACTATGTGGTAGGCACTGTGTTAAGCACTTAACAAATATTCTCACTTTTATACTCTCTGATTTAAAAAACTGTTTTTTGGTAATAGCTTCATTTTAATTCACTGATATAAAGTATACAGTTTAATGGTTTTCAATATAGAGTTGTACCATCACCACAATCAATTTTAGCAAACACATCACCCCCAAAAATAAACCCCGTATGTTTTATCCATCATCCTCAATACCCTCATCAGTCATCTTATGCTGCCACTAATCTACTTTGTTTCCACAGATTTGCCTACTCTAAACATTTTATATAAATGCTCTCAGACAATATGTAGTCTTTTATGAGTGGCTTTTCACTTAACATGAAGATGGATGAATGTGTTTTCAAAGTTTATCCATGTGAAGCATGAATTAATACTTCATTCTGGTTGTTCAATCACTAAATCATGTCCAGCTCTTTGCAACCCCATGGACTACAGCACACCAGGCTTCCTTGTCCTTCACTATCTCCTGGAGTTTGCTCAGACTCATATCCATTGAGTTGATGATGCTATCCAACCATCTCATCCTCTGTCGCCCTCTTCTCCTCCTGCCCTCAACCCTTCCCAGCATGGCCAAATATTTCATTATATGTACATACCACATTTTATCTATTCACAACTTTATGGACACTTGGGTTATTTTTACTTTTTGGCTATTATGAATAATGCTGCTATGAACATTTGTACACAAATGTTTTCATTTCTCATGAGTACATACCTAGGAGAATAGCTGGATCAAATGGTAACTCAATGTTTAACTCCTTGAGAAACTGCCAGACTGTTTTCCAAAGCAGTTGCACAATTTTACATCCCTACTAGTAGTGTATGAGAGTTGCAATTTCTCTACATCCTCATTAAGACTTATCTTTTTTATTGTTGTCATCCTTGCAAAAGAAGTGCTTTTTTTATTGTACAAATACAAATTTGTATTTCCAGATGACTAATGATGTTGAGCATCTTTTCATGTCCTTATTGATCATCTCTATATCTTCTTTGGAGAAACATCTGTTCAGATAATTTTCCCATTTTTAAATTGAGTTTTCTGTCCTTTTATTATTGAGTTATAAGAGTTCTATATAATATTCTGGATACAAGTGGAGAGGTTGAGGTAATAGCAAGTTGTAGAAACAAATACTTAGGGAATATCCTAATCCCTAAGTGTGATAAGAAATGGGTGACCAAAGGAAAAAAAAAAAAGAAATGGATGACAACGGACAGGGTGTGGTACAGTGACAGGTCCAAAAAGAGAGCTGATGTTAACCACTCCTTTGGCAAGAGAGAAACCTCCAATCTTGAGATGTTCTATGTAGACAAGTAACACTTGCCAGTGAATAGGAAATAAGGTAAGACAAGTGACTTAAGAAGCCCCAAACTGAATTTATTGTGGTGTAAACCAAATGATAACAAAACTGCAGTATATTCAAGTAAAGTCTGATACACCCTGGGATATCTAAAATACAACACAAGGGCAAAAAGTTGCTCTAAAGTTAGAAGTCCTCAAGAGAAACAGGAAAATATATCTTGAAAAAGATATATTGAAAATATATCTTTCAAATATATCTTGAAAAAGCCAGGAAGTAGAACAGTTTGCTAATCCTTACAACCTCCCCCATGTTTCCAACCACTTCTCTGAATTGCTCATTCTTCCACCACTTCAAGTCATTATGACATCTGCATTTTTTTTAGTCCAAACTGCTGTATAAGAAGAAAGTCTTTTTCAAAAGAGTAAGGTGCCATTCTTCTCCTTGGTGCCATGTGGTTCAAGTCAAAAGGTGTAACTTTCTCACGAAGGAAACTGTTATGAACTTTATGGTATACAAAGACTGATATGAGGGCCTTCTGCCCTCATCTAGAATCTTGTCTCTAGAAGCAACATGTGGCTAACCTCTTAGAAATGAGTCACATCATACAGGAGCTCCCATTCAGCTTAGAATCTACCAAGACAAGTGAATTAGGTTTACGATATAGTGGATTTGAAAGTTGGCAACAATCTGGCATCAGCAGGTATTTCATCACAGCCTCTCCATTTTCTAGACATCCAGTCATGATCTGGCTCAGCTATTTATACCCTGTCATTTACTTTCTCTTCCAATTGCCTCTTATCCAGCTGACAGGAGCTTCCAAGAAACATGATATAGTAGGCACTGCAGTAAACTGGCTGCTTGTTGGGGTTGGAGTACACCTGTTCAGGTTTAAGGGACGCAAAAGGGTTAGCTCCATAGGCTGTGATGTGTGTATCCAGATCCACCAAAATCTGCAATGAGGCTGCCAACTCCTGATGGCTATGGAAGACAAAGAAAAAAAAATTGCTCTGCTGATTATGAAAAAGATAGGAGAGGAACTGCTCAGTAAACCCCAAAATTATCTAAGGCTGGACTAAGGCAATGGCCATCCCCCTCCCAAATGTCTATACTAACTGCTCAATTAACTAGCATAGCACTTTGAAGGGATATGAAAGTATGTGAAGGAAGAAAATCCTCACCAGAAGGCAGAAGATGAGCAAAGGGGAGAGAAATGAGCTTATCTATAGAGGTGTGAGTGAATCAAGGAGGTACCACAAAGAAAGGAGGTCAAAACCTGTAAACAGTAATCATTGTAGGGATCTCATAATCACGAAGTAGCAAGAGGGTGGGCAACCAAGCCTCCATCAAGTCCGGGGAAGCGTGGAAACCTATGGAGCAAAATGAGATGGGAATAGAAAGAGGAAATGCAAAGATAGACCCCAAACAACATAGTTCTATAATTGTGTCCACCCCTCACCTAGCTCACCTCCAATGCTCATCTACCACCATCACCTACCCTAGATTCTTCAACGGAAAATTATGAACCGAAATATAGCACATAATGATCAAACAGGGTCTTCATTACATTATGCTTAACCCGATCCAATGAAGAGGGCTCCAAAAGTACAAGAGCCAGAATGGAAAACTCCCAGAGGACTGACCCCTTATTCCCCCAAACCAATGGCTCTTACCTGGATGGAATGCCACCACCAAATCTGGATGGGCCATCTGCCCAGTCTCTATCTGCTCCTCCCAGAAGTCATGATAGAGGCCCCTGTGGCCACTAAGCTGAACTGTGCCAGGTTCCAGGAGTGAAGCTGAGGTGCTCTGTGAAAAGCCAGCAGCCACATCTACACCCACCATGATCACATGGAGGCCAAGGTGTCCAGGAAACATGTAGCCAAGCTCATCATAGTCCCCAGGGCGAGTAAGGAATGTCTCTGCATGAGAAGCACCAACCACGTGCACTGTGCTTCCCCCGACCTTCCCAACATTTATTCCCAAGGCCCGAAGCCCAAAGCCCAGTGTCAAGGGCCGTGACAAGACATCTGTCAGCAACCGCTTCAAAGAGCCCTTCAGGACATGTGGGTCTGGTCTTGGCCGTCTCACACTGGCCCACAGGGTGGTCATGGCCTGACTGTCAAGCACAGCATCCAGTGTATCATCTAGCTGTAAACATCGCATAGAAAACCAGGTGTCCCAACCCTGTACAACTTCAGTCAGCCATGACCAAGGTCCTGAGGGTAGGACAAAATCACCTGCAGGAAAGAAGGAATAAGAAGTGATCTAATCCTTTCCTGACTTCAATATTCCCTCCATGTTCATTCTCCCAACCTGTCACCACAACTGCAGCCCCACTCCCCTGTCCCATTCGGTTCCTCTTTTTTTTTCTTTTGAAACGTGCTTTCATATGACCTTTATGGCAGAGTTCCCAATACCGTCACTCTACCTGTGACCAGAAGCCATTCCATGAGACGGTCCACAGCTACAAGACACAGTTCTTGACAAACCTTCCTGTGTGCTGGCCAGTCTGACCTCTGGCACTCTGGACCACAGTAATAGACATTTCTGCACCTGAGAGAATGAGCCCCAGAAATAGATGTTCCTATACCTCATAGGTGAATGGGGGACGCCTGGGGAAGGGAACTGATATTTCCGCACCTAGGAAGAAAGATCACTGGGTGAGGAAGGTAGGGAGAGGAACAACAGCTGCTGCACCAAATTTGGGGACTACGTTTAGCAGAGGAGGAAGGAGAGTGTGGGAATGCAATTTTTCCCTTGGATCAGAGTGACACTTCAGCCTCTATCTATAACTAACTTTTTACATCTCTTATAGAAAATAAAAAAAAAAGAAAGCCCACCAGGAGTTTGTAGTTGCTCTATTATCACAAGCTTGGCCTCAACCTCCTCAGAACATATATGGTTTTAATACCTAAGTACTCAAGAGAAGAGAGGTAGAAAGGATTATATTCTGATCTCTGTCTAACCTCCCCATACCAAAATAAAAATGAACCTTATAAGCAAGTCTTTTCTAATTTCTCTGTGGCCTAGATCAGACAAAATGAGGAGTGAGCCTAAAGTTATGAAGGTCTGAAATGTCTAAAGGTATTACAAGTCTCAGACCTTTCTTCCTGCAATGAAGTCTTGGAACAGGATCATTCCAGAAGCTTCCCCAACCAGCTCCTGACTAATCACCTTTTGCAGTGCCGGAGGACCTTGGAGTCTGACAGTCCACTGGGGAGTGCTTTACAGTAAGCACAGAATCGGAATGTGTCCTCCATCTTCTGGAACATTTCTTCAAGGCATCGATATCCAAAGCCTGACACAGGAGTACCCCCGTCTAGCACCAACCTGCAGAGACAGTATGGAGAAGGAATGGCAACAGGAAAAGTGTCTCCAAAATTTCTCATGATACCTACCCTGACTTCTATATATTTTCACCTCTCCTACTCCCACCATTTCTCATTTAAGCAAATCATATTTCTTTTATAGTAATAAAACTGGCACAATTTGGGATGAGAAAATTCCTCATTGCAAATACCCCGTACTTCCCAAGCTACACTTCCTCTCCACCTCCTGCCAGAGACAATATATCACTCTTGCACAGAGCTAGTCACTCACTTGTATTCTTCATAGCTTTTCATGTTCAGTTTTTGAAGGATCAGCTGGGATAGGCCAGGAACATTATTCTCCAAGGAGAAGAAACCAAGTGAATCAATGCTAGGGCCAGGTTTAGAGAGGATCAGAGGCACAGGAGCCACAGCTGTAGGTGGGGTCTCAACCACGGGAGCCACTGATGAGGGGGATTTCTTGTGCCTTCGTCGTCGGGACCGTGGAGCCATGGCCTGTCCAATAATACCTGGGGACTATATGTAGAACAGATATGGAATGGAAATTTGTAAGTTGGACACACGTGATGTGTTTTCATGTTTGACCTTTTACTTGTCATTCTAGTCTCTCGGGCCCAGGTTTTATTTCATATCTACTGATTACTGATCACCACACGCAGTTATAAAAAACAGAGAATTAATTATATGTGAATATAATTATGCATATGTGTGTTATACATGAAGTTCTACATATAATATAGATGCTTAGAAAAAGTCTGGGACGGCTCATGTAAAACTGATAACAGTTATTTTTCCTCTGAGAAGGGGCAAAGGCCCTGCAATGGGAACTAGGTCAATGAAAGGGAACTTTAGACTTCTTTGCAATGTGTGACTTCTTATACAAAGAATATATTCAAAAAAAAAAAAAAAAAAAGAATATATTCATATACTACTAGTGTGTTCCTAAAAATCAACTTAAAATAGAGGAAAAAGCAAGGGAGGTTTTGGTTGTCCAAAACTAGCATGTAATTGGAGAAATAATCTAATCTAGTTGGAGAAGGAAAACATTTATTTTAGAAGACCTATCATCACATTTATAAGCAATAAACCCAAAAGTAGAAATCAAATGGATATAAAATGAGCACTAGCACTTGCAATGCTGAGTTATTAGCTGGAGCAAGTTATATGTAGTATTAGTTAAATCTCCTAAAGAGATGAGTTCTGAAGTACAACTAAGCCCACATTCACCAACTACCTAGTAAGAACTCTGTGATATCCTCCTTTCCTGGCCTGTCTTCTATTCCTTTTACAAGGACTGAGGAAATGAAAGAGACTATATTGGAAAAAATTAAAACACCTATTCATTCAATAAATACTTATTGATAAACAGATAAAATCTTCACAAAATACTGTAACAGAAACAAATGTGAAAAAAATATACTGAACATTTAAATGTCTTATAGAAGGGTTAGATGTAAACTATAACAAAAGGCAGTGTATAAATCTTACAATAAAAATGAAACTAAAGCACTAATGGGAGATCAGAAGAGAGTCTCTTCAGTTGGTGAGCTAGAGGAAGATTTTATGAAGCAGGTAGCAGTTGGAATAGACCATTAAGTATGGTGATGTTTTGAATATACAAATACAGGGAAAGAGGAATTCTAAGCACAAAGAAGAGCATAAGCATAAGAAATGTAGGTGGGAAAATTCTGGGAACTAAGGAACTAGAATGGTTTAATTATTTTAATTAATGAGTTTAATTATTAAGTCTAAAGACCTAACTGTAAGAGATAAAACTACAAAATCTTAGAAGAACACAGGAGAAAAGTTTCATGATACTGGATTTGGCAGGTTCTTGAATATGACACAAAAAGAACAAGCAATAAAATAAAAAAGATAACTTGGACTGCATCAAAATTTTACAACTTCTGTGCATCAAAGGACAAAGTGAAATGACAACCCACAGAATGGGAAAGGATATTTGTAAATCACACATCTGATTAGATTAATATCCTGAATATGTGAAGAACTTCTAAAACTCAACAAATGGACCAATTAAAACTGGGCAAAAGTCTTGAATAGACATTTCTCCAAAGAAAATATACAAATTGCCAATAAGCATATGATGCTAAACATTACTAATCAAAGGCTAATCAAAACAGGGAGACAACACTTCACTCCCACTAGGATGGCTATTATCAAAATACTAGAAATTAACAAAAGTGTTGGTGAGGATATGGAAAAACTAGAACCTTCCCACACTGATCATAGGACAAAATGGTGCAGCTGCTTTGCAAAACAGTATGGCAGCTCTGCAAAAAGTTAAATATAGAATTACCATATGACTCAGCAATTTCACTCTTAGGTATATACTCAAAATAACTAAATACATGCACACAAACAAATGCTTATACACAAATGTTCATAGCAGCACTATTCACAATAGTCAAAAGGCAGAAACAAACTAAAGGTCACCAAAAGATGAATGAATAAACAAACTGGGAGACATATACATATACACATACACATACATACATATAAATTCAGCCATTAAAAGAAATGGATACTGATACATGCTACAATGTGGATAAGTTATGCTAAGTGAAAGAAGCCAGACATAAAACAACACATTATATGATTCTAATTTTATGAAGTATCAAGAATAGGTAAATCCAAAGATAGCAGATCCATGGTTGTCAAGGGCTGGGTTAAAGGAGGAATGAGAAGTAACTGCTTAATGCTGTTTTGGGTGTGGGAGTGACGAAAATGTTTTAGAACTAGATAGAGGTGATGGTTGCACAATAATGTGAATGTACTAAATGTCATTTAATTGCTCATTTTAAAAGGATTTTGTTATGTGAATTTCACCTCAATTAAAAAAAAAAAAAAGAAAAGAAAGGTATCTACAAGAGCTTTTGAAGCTAAAAAGTTGTTTTGCTCCCCAGATAAAATGCCTCCAGGTACAGGGAAATGACAGGATATGACAATGCTGACAGTGGCTGGTTTTACTGTGAATGAGTTAACTATTAAAGTTCAAATCAAGAATTGTGTTCTGCTTCAAAAATGGTCTAACACTGAATCCTTCTGGACCTGATCTGTTGGGGAGAATGCTCATTCAGCTGAGATATAGGTGGCACAACAATCAAACAAAAACTCTCCCCAAATCATCCAGCTAACACACATCACTTTATTTTTTTTTTTTTTCACACATCACTTTATAACATGGCTCTTGTAAACCACTGTTCCCAGGCTAATGGAAGAACTAATTTGATTTCCTTTGTACTTTCTTTCTCTTCATCTTTTCATTTTACCTTTGTATTCTTTCCTCTCATTGCATAAATGAACGAACAGTTTCAAAGTCCACGAAACAGAAATAACTAAGCTCATCTGCATATCATATCTTCTATATTCCCACCAATAAAGAAAAAATTAGACCTAAAGATAGTACATTATTTTAGGATTTAAGAGTCATCTCTCTTTACTAAAGAGTGGATGGAATTGCCCTCATGCCTTAGGACCCCATTTCAAAAAACTGACCTGGCTTTCCCCTCCACTTTTAATCACCAAGCATTTGCTTCACTAGGATTCTTCTGATTCCCAGAATCACTGCAATTCTAGAATAAGTATTTATATGCTCTCTCTACTCAGCCCCCTCTGGCAAGACATCACCTTCTCAAACCTTGAAAGAATGGACTTTTCTTTATAAATTTTGGAGGAAAATTATTTTTGAGAGAAATCAAGTCTTAAATTCCAAAAGTAGTATCTTTCTGATGTTCAACCAAAGGCCTTTATTCTGCAATAGAAGCCAATTAAGACCAGAAGGGTACTTATCTGCCTTTCCAAAGAGAGGTCCTTCCTCCAATGGAAGATTAAGTCCAAAGGAAGACTGGTTGAACTAGAAGTCAAGGGATCACACAGTGTGGGGAGGTATGGTGTTGGTGAAATCCCTGATGTCATACTTGCCTCTGTGTCTGGAGTGGGTTCCTGATACAAAAGGACTAATTTTCTGGCAGGAAGGTAAGAAGGTGGGAATGAGAAGCCAGATCTTTGCATTTGCATCTGTATATATCTTCAGGCTCATGTCTGAGTTTGTATACCCTGATCCCCTGGCCCTAACTTCCCTGCAATGAGATCCAGGATCCTTCAAGTTTGGGGGTGGGGGTGGGGGCTGACCTGAGAGAAACAAAGGCAGTGACTTGGGCTTTAATTTATTCTCAGTATACAGAGAGAACACCAACACCAAGCACTGGAGAGGAGACATGCATTCAATGGCCTACAAAAACTTATTTTTCATCTCTAAATTCCCTAAAATATTACCTAGCCTATTCTCACACCTAGGTTTCCCATCTTCCCTGCTCCTTACCACCAAGAGACTCAAATTTCACCAAATCATACTCATCTTTTCACCATCTCCAGACCAGTGAGGCTTATCTAATTTTCTCTAATTCACCAGCAAACAAAAAATGTCTTTAGGAAGGTAGGGAAGAGAAGAGTAAGTGAAGCTAGTCACTGGGGCTCCTCAAAAGGGGTTGGGAAAGAGAAAAAGGAGAAATACATTAGGAACATTGCTATTATGGCCACATTTAGCTGCCTAATCAGTGATTAACACTCCCTTAGGTGATAAATTCTTTACTTAACTATAAACTAAGCAAGCAGAGGGGTTGATGGAAAAGTAACTTACCCTGCTAAGCCCTCAGCTTCCTTCCTTCTCTTTCTTCCAAGTGAAGTAAATGCTTGATCTCCTCAGATCTAGGTTGTGGCTGATTTGCAGCTGTCCCTTCATATCACTTTCATTTGCAAACTGCTGAAATGCTGGGTCTCTGTGGTTAGGTGTGCCCTGCCAACCAGACAGACAACATTGAATTCTCTCTAATGAGGCAAGTAAGGGCCTGGCCCCCTGCCCATGAACTTCTCTCTTTCTGACCTTCCTTCTCTGCCAAGAAGGCTCAGAACTCTGTCAACACTCCCAAGCTCACCAAAGGCCAAGGCAGCTGAGGAAAGGTGAAGCCTACTGCTTCCTGGACCTCTCTCACTAAGACAACATTTCTGCTCCCAGTCCACAACATCAAGAAGAAGCCCTGGGGGTTAGTTCAGAAGTCAGTATTTGATACACATTAGCACAGACAAACAGGAACTCCTACAGTTCTAAGATGTCAATCTAGACCCAAGAGGGGTTCTCACAAGCCCAGAGTCCTTTTTAGCATAACAAATCCTGCTCTAACTCAACTTGACAACTTAAGTACAAATATAATGCCCAGAAAAGAAGAACAGAAATAGTCATTTAATGGTAAACAAAGGGAAATCAGTTTTAGGAGAAACATCCAGAATTAATTTGTAAAATTCAATTTCCCTGAAAAGAGAGCAACGCACTTTCTGAGGAGATGTCATCAGGGTATTCCATCTGTTTATTTAAAAGAGGAATAGGGACTTTCCTCATGGCCCAGTAGTTAAGACTCTGAGCTGCCACTGCAGGAGATGTGGGTTGGACCCACACGATGTGGCAAAAAAAAAAAAAAGGAATAAAATTTTCTGGGATATTAATGTAAGCAAGATCAATATATTAATGACTATAAATACACTATTTCTAGGGACAGAAAAAAACAGAAAACAATCAACTCAAATATCTCATTCCTTCCTATAATGGATGCTGATCCAGAGAATTTTTAATTCCACATTCCTAGCTCCTTGTCACTTAGAGCTATATTAAGCACCAGAACCTATCAGAAGTTGCTAGTGCATGGTTCTGTATGACTTTAAGACCTGATTTTGCTCACATCTGGCCCCAGCTATGTCACTTACCTGCTTCTGTGAACATCATCAAACTAGGGAACAGAACCACTTGCAGTGAGGTCCTGGACCGTGGCAAATAAATCTACATATGAACAGATGCAGAGAATGGATTCCAAGGAAACCTCAAACTGCAGAAGCACAAACTACAAGCAGGGAAGGTGGAAGAAAAGTGTTAAGGATGCAAAACAAACAAACAAACAAACAAAAAACCCCATTACATAACATTATGTAGAATAGCTGTGGAAAAGGAAAATCAGTTGCAATAGGCAAAAATCCTGAATAAAATAAGAATAATTCATTTTAAGCAAAGGTTTCAGGCCAAATTCAAATTTAACTGGTACAGCATTTAAAGGTTTTGAGGTTTGTTATTGGTTGAACTGCAAAAGGTCAAAGAAATCAGATCGTCTTTTCTAACTCAGAATGTCATCTTTGAATGTAAAGGGAGATGATATATAGGAAAAATTTGATATTGAATAGTAATTTTACCAACATTACTACTATTCTGGTAGACATTTAAATTTACAATTTAGGAAGATCTGAACTTTTCACAACTTGCATTCATCATCAGTTGTTTTTTAAAAACTTTAAAAATACTTCTATAGTTCATTGTGAAACTAGTTAAAAGACAGACTAGAGTTTCCTACTCAACAAATAGGAAAGGATCTATGAGACACTGGGTGATAATATTCTACCACTCTTCATGTATACCACCTTTTCTGAATTCCATTCCTTCCTCTTATTTTCTTCTTTTTAATTTTTACCACTAACGTGAATTCTTCTGCTTTGCTAATGATGTTTACCTATGCTTCCATAAATACTATATAACCCTAGTGATGGACCTAAGGACTAAAGAAGTTAATACTACTTGATGTATCAGTTAAGCTCTTAATTTAGAGATGATATTACAGCAAGAAGCTGTAATGATTAACAATTTGAGCTCTCTTTGCTACCAAAAACTAGGCAAGTATAAATATTTCAATTTAATGTTTCATAATGTATCATAATTAATGTTGAAAATTGTAATTAAACTTCCTATATAGTTATACTATAAAATGTTGCACAAAATGCAAATTTCCCTCAATTTGCAAACTTCTGTACTTATTTTGATTAGAAAGGAGTATAATGGCAGTATCGTTTTTTTCTTATTGTTAAAACACCTAATATATTCCAAATACTACTGTAACAAGATTATAGACAATAACATTTTCTTTCAATTAAAAGTTGACTGAAACACTGGTTTTAAATAACAGATTTAGGCCTATAATAGGCATCGAGTCTCCTAGTGCTCAGTTACTAGAATTCATATAAAACAAGTGTGATCAAAGTTTTTTTTAAAAAAAGAGCAAAATTCATGAAAAGAAGAATTTCATTCATCTAATTAGCATTAACTATTCAGGAGATAATTTTCTCTTAAGGATATATCCCAATTCTATTAACTGGATTTTCTGATTTGTAGGAGAAGGTCAAATCAGACTACATCTTCCAAATAAAACCCAACACAGAGATAGGAGCAGCGGCCCATGCATGGAATTTATTGTGTGCTACTGTTTATAAAATACTCGAATAGTCCTGCACATGCATAATATTTCCAACTTAGACAGGAGACCATACAGGGTGCACTTTCTGGCAAACAAACAATAGATGGTTCCGCTGCCTGGAGCTCTGAGTTGTATTCCAGGGCATGAGGGAAGCAAGCCACCAAAGGAAAGGTAAATACCAAACTGCAGTAGCAGTCAATACAGGTCAGTAATTGTGAAGAATTAGCACATGGTTCCATTTAGTTTAACCAAGCAGTTCTGTAACTATCAAAAAAAATGTTCAACATGCAGTCTGACTCTTATGCTTCCACTAACATCTGAAAGACTGAACAGAACCATTGCTTCTATGCTGCACTGCGTAATCAAAACACTTCCAGAACATTTTAAAATTTCCTTTGCATCAAAACATAAAATGATAGAAAGCCAGCAGTAAATCACCCTGGTGGCTGTATAAGCAACTTGAGTACTCACAATAAACTAAAATTTCTCATAACATCTAGGTAACCTATACATGTCGTACCTGTACATCATAGGTCTATATATTAAATATCTGCAAAATTAAAACATGCATACACAAAATACGTCAAGTTTTACAGACATGATTTGAATTAAAATTACTTTGACAATGTACAAACTTCTTTTTAAAGTATCTTAAATGAGTAATTCTGTAATTCTTCATAATTCTGAAATTTAGAGATTTTCTTCTTAAATCTGTGGGGTTTAAATCTCAAAAGATCTGGGCAAGAAAGATTCTAATTAGTTTTTGGATTTGTGTTCAAGTAAGAGAGTCTGCCTACAAATAGGTTATGCATTCAAAATTGAAAAATACCAAGACTATATTACAGAATTAGCCACATTTAAGAACTATAGACCTGAGGTCAGCATTTTGTCTAAATGCCAACTGGATTTCTCAGCATTTTGCCCATAATTCAAAATACAGCTTAGTAACCTCGGAAATGTATTTTAAGACCATGCTAATTCATCCTTTAAAGACATTTCATGGAAAAAAAAAGTCCACATTAGCTCTTAGGATTGTATTTGAAGTTATGGTTGAAAAACAAAATCTAATTCTACTGAGGGGAAAAAGAAATCTCATTTGTAAACTTAAATGTGTGAACCACAAGCATAAATGGAGGTGTAGTCGCCCTCCACTGGAAATTGCCCCAAGTCCCTTGCTCACTGCTCTCCACCTTGGCAGCGATGACCCAATCTTATCAGTTAGCACATGTCCCAGGGCCCTCAACCCTCCATCCAGGAAGGGGGCTGGGGTCTCAAAAGCACAATGGTTTCTCCAGAGGGACTGTGACATTGACAGTCAACTTGGCTGACCCCTCCAGTTCCTCGGGTGATCTGTCCATTTGGGGCCCGAGATGTGAGAGTCCCTGGGAAGCCGTGGGTCACTGGGCACCATGGTTGCCAGTCCCGTGGTTCTCAGTGGCATGTGCGGCGTTCAGAGAATTGAAACCATCTTGCTGTACAGCATCTTTCCGGGGTGGCATTCTCTCATTGATCCTATCCAAACCCTTTGCCTCTTCAAAACTGCAGATTCTATGTGGTGGAGAGAATCCTCGTATTGCTTAACAAAATGCAAATTTGATAAGTCAGTAATTGAAAAACATTTCTGAGATTTCAAAAACATAATTAATGATTTTTAAGAAGAAAGAAATTAGTTGTACATAGCAACATTTAAACTGTATTGAAACTGAAGCCTATCCCCATTCCAGATTTCCCCTTAAAATATGAAACATTTAAACCTAAATATAAACATGATAGCTTCATAGATGACAAGTGTTAGCATAGCCTTAAAAAAACAAGACACAAAAATAGCCCTCCCCTGACCCTGAGATCTCCAGGCGATGGTCTCAGGGTCTCAGCCTGACTCCTACTTCATCAATTATCTCCTACCTCAGGCTCTAAAATCAACTGTGGCTATCACAGTAAGACACCAACAAGAGTAGGGGCAAGTGAGGAGGCTAAACAAGGTTAATCCTTGACATACAAATCTGTACCAAGAACATGGGAGGAGAAAAGAAATAGAGCTAAAATTTAGCAAGTAGAACTACCTTGGAGGACAAGGTATCATCACTCCATCACCACCAATATGAAATGAAAAAGGTGGGAAATGCCTCCAGGAGTTAGATCTGTGTTTGTAGGTAATAAAAAGTATTTAGAGTTCCATATTTAGGAGAAGCTTTCCTTAATTCACTAGCTATTCATGCCTATTTTTTGGAAACCCAAATCAAAATAGACAGCAATCCTCTTTCAACTGGTATGGTTTCTTATTCACTTCATCTGGAGTGATGTATCCTCTATTATTAAAATGTGCATAGAAAAGATTTCCATACTATTGATTATGATCTAGTTGCTTTAATATGCAATCCCTGAGACTCAAAACTCTGTGCATGTGAACCAAATAAATGGTTGGGGCAGCAAAGCTTTCAGCAACGTGTACTACCAAGTCAATACATGATACACATGAATACACTATTATCAGCAAACAACAGCCCAAACTGCAGCACAAAATCATAGTGACAGCTCCTGCACTCTCAAGGGAATTACTGAAATTGACTTTATCATTTTTTCTATCACGGGAATACCAAACCTGTATCTAGAGAGGATTTCACTCAAGAATATAAAAATCTGAGTAGCAAAGAATCATGCAAAATATGGAACAGATCTTTATTTGCAACTATAAATGCTGTAATATTATAGCATAACATGCTGTACTCTAAAGAATTCTGGAACATTAAATGCTGGTCTCATTACTATACTAGAAAAGGGAAAAAAACAAATTGTCACTATGGAAATCAGTCCTTGTGATTTAAAAAAAAAAGAAGAAGAAGATACGACTGTTAAACTTGATGAGTCAGTGAGTCTGATTCATCTTGGGCTGTGCAAGCTAGAAGTAAGACACACCCATAGGACATTCTCTGATGCCCACCCACACACCACAGATCTCTGCCCAGCGCAAGGACTCTGATCGTACCTTTTTCAGCCTCAATAGCCTCAACTGTGGCTGTACAGAAGTGAGCAGAGGCATGCAAAATGAATGAGAGAGATGAGAAGGGTCATATTGTACAGCAGAAAAGGCAATGATCACTTAAAAAATATAACAGTACCCCATACTACATCATCATTTACAATTTAACATATATAGTACCCATATTAGAGAACCCCATCCAATCCCCCAATTCCTGACACAGCACAGTTTACACACAGCACTAAGACACCATCGCTCAATGCACAGAACACATAGACCTATTATAAACACAGACACCTCAGCATCCATGCAAATGCTAGTATTAATTATCCATCTTGAATTCAGTATTTTGATGGCCTTAGAATTGTTCAATATGTTTACCATATCACATCCATAACAATCACAAGGATATCTCTAGGATGAAATTATGAAATTCTCTAGGGTGAAACCATGATGGTAGAATTGTAGCAGAGCAAACAGAAGGAAATTCTTTTCTTTCAGGCCTAACTGAAATAACACATCACCAGTTGATTCCCTAAGATATAAACTAGAAGGAGCCTAGCAATTCTTTCCCTGTCACTTCTAATTCATAGAGCGAAGCATAAGCTGCAGAAGTTGCTATGTTCAGAGGACAATGAAATAAAATTTGTGGGCAGTAAACTTGGTAAGTTACACTAACTAGAACAGTTTGTAGTCCTATCCTTTGTGGGTAATCTAAAAGAACTCTGCTCATCTGCTAGGATCTTCCTTTCTATTCTAACATTGGTGTTCCAAATATCTAACGATATTAACATATATAGCCTTAAAAAAATCCATATATGTTCAGTGTATCATGAACCCAAATTTGCCTCAGATAATAAGATCTTGCATTCTTAACTGAAGATAAAAAGGCTACTGAGCATCTATCTTTTCAAGCCCATCTACCAACTAGAGAGGAATCAAGAGATAGAACTGAGGTTTTACAGGCAATTAAATCCTAATCATTTCAAGATATGGACATACATATAAGTCATATAAATGAAAAATGCATTCTTGATATAGCCTATCTCTGGCCTATTTAGAGAATTTCAACATATTTAGTCATATATTTTTTGTAGTCAAAGATTCTTTGGGCTCAATTCTGGGTTCAAACTGTATGAAGCTCTCACGTTGAAGACCAGGACCAAAAACTGCAGAGGACAATATTGTCTGATAATATTGCCAAGTCTTAATTCTTCACTTTACCCAAAGTATACAAACTCAGAATATTTATAACAATAACATTCATCTCTTCTATTTTGCTTTTTCTATAAGAAGGTCAATTAGAATAATTATTCCTAAAATGAACTTTGAGCAGTATACATGATTTAAAAATGATAAATTTTATCCAAAGCACTTATTAATATGAAAAGACACTGAAAAATCTAAGGAATCAAAGAAGGCTAAATCAGATAAGTTTGGAGATCTCAATCAGATAGTAAATTGGGGTCCCCCCCAAAAGAAACATGAACACTGAGTAAAGGAAGAATTAATTTTTCTTAACTGCTAAATCATATTACAAATTAAAGCAGATATACTTACTGTATACCCACTGTACAAAACACCACTTTAAAAATCTAGCCCTGTATGCTTGTAAAATACTCTTGTAATTTGTCCACACGGAGAACTGGTATAAGTGACCCACCTCTACTGGATCATCCCTGGAATTCTTATTCTTCAAAACATGGACTATTTTCTTTATAGTTTACAAATTAAATGGGAAAATAAGGTGCCTACCAGAATGTATGCTTTAAAGAACTTGTGGTAACAGAAATGACTTTACATGAAATATTTCATACTTTGTATTTTATATAGTAATAAATTAAAAAACTGATATTACTATAAGAATTGGTATCTATTTGGGTATATCAATAGTTTAAAAAGTCTGTTAAAACTTTTTCAAATTATAAAACTTGACAATATACTTTTGTGGGCTTTTACTTTTATATGTAAAAGCATTTTCTTGGTCAATTTATATTCTCTGCTCTTTCCCAAGGCCTCTAAATGCTTCTAAATCCTTCTAAGAACACAAAATATACATCACACTCAAAACTGCACACCATGTCAAGCTGGAATGCTTAGAATTCAAAGATTTGAAGCTTACACATTAAGCTGGGAAGAAAGAGATCTGATAATTGCAAAAGTCTATCTGAAAAGCACTAATTTTCCTCAATTTTTTTCAATTTTACAGGGCATCTTGACATGGCCTTAGTAAGTTTGAGTACAATGCTATTTCAAACTGTGTTCCTCAGTACTACACAGAGTAAGTGATCAAGAGGAAATGACCTTACTATAACACAGATGGCCACATATTTTCTCATAAAGTTCCTAGTGAAGGCAGCATTATAATGGCTAGCTCCCAATCAAACTCCCAGAAGAAAATGAACATAAAATATGATTAACACATCCTACTCCGATAGTTAGGCAGTTTGTAAAACACTTGAAAAATACTATAAGTTAACTGTAATGTTATTGATAAGACAATTTCAATTTTCTGACAACAGGAAAGAGGTCTCAGAATTTTAAAACTTTCTTTTTGCAATACTTAGCTCTCCATTATTCACATAAGGGTTCATCATGTCTATTAAAAATTTTAAATGTTACATAAATTTTTAAAAACCACACAGGTGACACTACTTCTGTATGAGTTTCGTTGTTTCAAAATGGGTCTACTCATGCTAGAGAAATCACTTCAATCAAATAGTTAAACCACACTATCAAGATTCATTGCTGGCAGAGCTGTGGAGCTATCTAGTCTCCCAAATTGGACCCCTTAAGCTCAGCACTGTCCAGTAACTCACTCTATGTCAGGAATAGACAGTATCTCAGTAAAGCCCTCCTTCAATCTTTCCCTGCAGTTGGGGGTGATTTCAAAGTTGGAAGACTGAGCTTCAGGCTGCATGCAAATTACGAACAAACAGAAGTGCTGAGCTATCAACAAAGCATGTAATTAGCAGGTGCTAATTGCAAAATCTGAAAGGTTTGTTGTGGATACTACATAAAAGTAATATTATACCCAAGGACAACTGAGAGATGACTGTAGTTTAGATTTACTTAAGTATGAGACCCTTCTGGGTTTTTTTTCCTTTTCTGAACAAACAGGAGGAAGTGTACAACAATTTTCAAGCTACTGCAATTCATCCTTTTCTATTACTAGATTTATTGAATGTTTAAGATCTTAACTTGTTATAATGAAATTCTTTTTAGCTAATTTGCCTAATGCTTATAACATAATAAGAAAAATGAAAGGCAAGAAATATAAAGAGAATCAAAGCACATTTTTTAAATTAAAAAAAAAAACCTCGCTCAAAATGAAAATTTGAAGTTATAATTTCAAAACATACTTGTATATCTCACATGTACCAGTGGTGGTAGCAGACAACACAATAACATATAAATAGAACATGTATAGGCTACAAGTAGAAATTATTTGTCTACAGAAAAAAATTCTTTTTATTTATTTAAGCATTTATTATGAGACTAAGTGAAATGAAATTACGAAAAGTCAATCTAATTTAAATTTATTGAAAAATTAAAACTTTCCTGTTTTTTTGCCTTAAAAAATTGACTAACTACAACACCAAAAAGATAATGTCAATCATCACTAAGGAAAACATCAGATCTGTTGCTTCCTGTCAATACAACAATGACCCTTGGAGGGCTGTGGTTACAATAAAACATAAAGTAAGGCTTTACATATCACATTTTCTGCTTTCCAACCAAAAAGAAAAGAAATCTAGACTTGGAGTTACTGTGTATAGACTATAACATTCATATCACTTTCTTCTATTTAATCTGTAATGGGCTTTCAGAAAATCAATCCAGTATTTACACAAATATTTACGCCAAAAAAAACTTGTTTTTCTTAGTATAAAATATTCAATGAGCCAGATTACAGGAATGCTTTACGTATAATTCTTTTTATTTTCATGCAAAATAAAGGCACACTTAATAACACCCTTTCAATTTTGACTTACAAGATTTAAATTCAACCCCTTATAACAATGACTTAATATCTAATGTTACATTCACGTTTAGAATGCACAAAGCACAGCAACAAATGCAGCAAACCTTAAAACAAGGTGCTACAAAGTTGCCTCTACATCAAGACAGATAAAGTGCCTGATAGAGTAATTTAATTTAACATACTTTTACAGACATACAGCTAACCTAAAGAAAGACAGACAGATTTAGGAAAGCAGCTACATCTGCAGAGGAAGGAAACAGCATGTTACAGACAGTCAATTATACATAGAACATTTGACAAACACCACAGAAAACAAACTTTGGCATCATTTACCAGGGTACAAAACCTTGCACAAATGTTTTGGCAAGTGAAGTGCATAAGTAATGTTCTGGGGCTCAAGCAGATTGTTAATTCTAAAATTAACATCTGAAAATATAAGCATAGTCTAATACAATTACATAAATTAAAAAGATAAAAAATAAGAAACTTGGAATTACATTTCCATTTTAAGTAATATGAATATCCTGATTCACATTCTGAAACTGAGGCTTTAAAAAGAAAAGGGTGCATTAGACAAATTAATAAATATTTCAGACATTATGATATGAGTTACTCCCATATCATTTCATGAAAAGCTGAGAGACTGATCATTATTTTCAACTGAAAAGAATACTGTTTCTATCAATTTTCTGCCCTGGTCAGGTTCTTAATCAGACACTACCTATCATACAATATTCTGCTTGTGTCAGCTGCTGAGACAAGAACTAAAAAGCAGAAAGAATTCCCTGCATGCATTATGTGTATTGTTAGCAAAAGAGTGAGGTGTGCCCCAGTCCATCTGAGGCACAGCAAGTTGCATAACATCATTACCACTTTGCAGGGTCTGCCGTCCTCCAGCCAACACTCCACTAGGCAACATCCCTGTGGGAGTCAGGCCCTTGAGTGTCAGCACACTTTCACTCTCCTCCCTAGAGCAGAGAGATATAACAAAGATCAGAGACTTCCAACAAGTTCCTAGTTAAAAAGAGGGAACGGGGCCCAGATGAAGGCCATGCATATAGCTTATGACATTTGCTGCTATTACTATATTTTCTTCAATTCCAAGATACACATTTTTCCACATTCTAAATGTTTCAGATATGAGGGTATGCTGTGCAGCTGAGACATATATTGTTTCTCCTGAAAAGTTTTATTAAATATATGTGAGATAGGTATAAACAGCAATAGGTATTGTAAAATTGAGAAAATATGGTATTTCATACGCTTTAAAGATAAAATGGCTGATATAAGCAGACTCATTCGCATGCACTCTTAAACCTGGTCTTCCTGAATTAACCCCAGGAAGACAATTTGGGGCTCCAGCATAAAGGAGTTCCTTTATAGATGAGCAAGTTCATCAGGAACGCTCTAAAAAGTACCCCCTCCTCTTATTCTGCTCTAATCTTCAAGATACAGATCTACTACTTTCATCACAGAAGGATAAGAGATACCAAAGGTGAGCAATAACAATCAAGGGGTCAAAAACGCTAATTTCAAAGAGACTTGTGCTCCCATTTTCAACATGTAAATATACAACTTCTTTACAGAAAGAATGCTACTATATTGTTTTTAGATATCCAACAGGACACTGTGTGTAGTAAAGCACAATAAAAGTGATTTCTGCAAAACAAATCATTGGAAAAATGTATCATTACCTGAGAACAGAGAAGACCCTTGCCATCTTGCCAATTGCTCGAATTTTGTTTCTTATGATTTCTTTCCGGGCTGCAGCTGAACCTACTTTCAATGGAATAAATAGAAAGAAAGACTCAAGTTTAGGGCATCCATACTTATACCATCTTATTAGCCTGTTACACGGTCATCTGAACCAACACCAAGCCCCCTGCCACCAGCTCACATGGAGACTAGATGAACTCATGCCAAAAAGCTTCTCCTTCAATGTTTAGCTCAGCACTGGTCTAATATTGGGATCTGATACAAATACAAATGAAAAGTAATCCACAACTTTGACTCTCACACTACTGACTAATGAGTAAAAGAGCAATGGAAAAGAAACTAGAGTCCAACCCGTACCACAAACCAGAGGACAAAAAAATGGTAACATTCCTACAGTCTTTTTAACTTTCATGAGAGCCTACAGCATGCAGACTAGCAGACTAGAACTGGTAATAGCCTATAGCCTTCTGCTTGGTTAACATAAAAGCCTTTGACATGCAGGCTTGAAATATGCCATCATACTATGACAAAAGAAGCTTCCTTGCTTGAATTTGGTCTGAAAATGTGATATGAAGTGACTACTGGGCCCGTGACCCAGAACTAAGAACCATACCCACATTTCAACAATGTAAATCTCAACTTCATGGACTAGAAATCCTTTAAGGTCATGCAAATACACACAAGCTTTCACATCCCTAGGTGAGTATGACATAAGGAGAGTGACAATGAGAAAAGACTGCCCAAAAAACATGGCTAAAGAATCACTAATGCTTCATCTCCAAGGGGTTAACTGTACTGCCTATCACCAATACAGAAGAGGATATATCAAAATAACTGAATATATGCCTGAAAAAAGACTCAAAGGCTGTTATCTTCCTTCCCTTGGCCTCCAGAAAGAACAACAATCTCCGTCCTGTTATCTCATATATAGCAACTAGAATCACTCTGGACCCAAGAGTGTGGTTCCTTAGAATGGTGCTTCAACATGATGACAACGCACATATGGAAGCACCATAGTTGAGGAGAAGGTTAAGGAAAGGCTAAAGACACTAGACCAAAAGGGGCCTTAGGTATATGGAGGTCTGAACAACCACCAGTCTTTTGAGCTACAGCATCTCATTTAAAATTTAAGCAGTCCACAAGTACATATAATTAAAAACTAAGATGGTGACTGGATCTTACTGTAAGTAAACAGAAAAAGAAATTTCAAAGATGAAAACAAACGACATATTTTAGAGAAAACAGGTTGCACAACCATGTTTATGATGCTCTTAGGGTAATACTATGAGCAATGAAGCTACAGCTTTTACAAATCCGAAATTGTGTGGGTACCATGGTATTACACAGGTATTTTTAAAATGCCAAAAAATTACTTAAAGTTTCAAAATCACAGAATATTAGAATTTGAAGAGACATTAGAGATACTGCAAAACTCAATTTCCTCATTTTATAGACAAAGAAACTAACTTTACTAAGTATCTCGTCCAAGGACATAAAGATAAATCTGATTCTCTTCAAATAAATTAATATAGATACTTTGTTTTAAAATTGATGGAATTTTTTAGTTAGACTGGAGGAGAGGAGTATGGGGATAGGGGAGGATGGCTGTAAGGAGGTACACTCATATTTTCAGCTTTAATTATATCTATAAAACTGAATGATATGTAAACTATATTTATTTCAAATTAAAAATTCACTAGAATATAAAAACACTTTACAAATCAGGATTTTAAATCAGTCTACAAACACATCATGCATAATATTAAAGTAAATGTCCACAGTAAAATTACTTTGGGGAATAAGACAGACAATCAAACACCCTAGTCATGCAGGGAAGAGTACAAAACATTACAAATAAGCAAAAGAATGAAATTTTAAAACAAGAGGAATGAAAAAGAGGGAAAAATATTTCCATGCACAGAAAGACAGATATCTTGGAATATGACTTCTAAAAACATCAAATTCTAACTTAGATAAAACTTCAACTAAATTTGCACAAGGCCCAAAGGACTCTGCATAAATATACTCAATGAATGCACTAACTTACATGGACATGAGAATAACTTATGAAGTCATATTTCAAAACGATGTTACTCTGTCTGGTCTGTACCTTTTTTATTGCCATATATGAGCCGTTCTTCAGATGGAGAGTCCAGAAAAAAGGAAGTGAATGATGGAGAAAAGGTGGTTGAGACAAATAAAAAGATAGAGATTTAACTTGGCAGTGGTACTGAAGAATGAATGTAGAAAGAAAGGGAGAAAAATGGAGTCCCTCATACTTGAAATTTGAAAAATGTAGTACTGTAGATCTGGCAAATAAGGAGGGATGCCACTGGGTAGAGCTCTAAAGGAAAGATTTCTTAAAAGATATGTGTTCAGAAGAAATTATGGACAGAATGACTATAATATTTGATGAAAGTAGACAAATTAGGGACAGAAAAAAACACGTGAAAACACATAAGACTGATAAAAGACTGTGCTAACAACAATCGCACATTTATATTAATACCCCTAAGGAAATGTGTCACCCATGGAAGTATGTTAAGTGAAAGGTAATGACACAAATGAGATACAAACTCATGTGGTTCTTCAAGGACACCAAATCTGCAAAATCTGTAGCATACACAGAGAAATGTAGGTAACTTTATAAACTACCTCGGTGAAAAACCTTACCCACTCCCAATAAAGAAAACGCTAAGCCTCCCACACTCCATTATAACAAAAGCCTACAATTCCTTTAAATCAGAATTGTGGAACTTTTGCACATACTCAAGATCAACAGTATGTGCTATCTGTTCCCAATCCAATCTGGGAGTTTGAGGGACATCTTTTTACACAAATAGCAACAGACTGTTTCAACAAGTAATAGCTCTAAGAGTAGGCAGCAGAGACGTTTCATTTGAGCTTTCCATTGTAATGCTGACATACATAATTCCATTACAGGAAATGCAAAGTTTTAGCTTAGTAAAACTATAACACATATGGGTTATCTATTTCCTTTACCAAACTCAAGACAAATATAACTGAAAGAAACAGTATTCATTCTAAATATCACAGAAATCAGTCTTCAAAAATTCCCTTTAATGATTATATAATACCTCTAAATGGAATGCTATATGCATATACAAATGCCATATATTTCTGCAAATTTTTGCCTTCAAAAATAAACCCACAGGTATATTAAACAATACAGAATACCAAAGTCCATCACTTAAGAAGAAAGAGTCATTCCTTTGGCCTTGAATATGCAAAAACTACTCTTTTCTTCCTCCCACTCGGAAATCTCCAATCCTACTCTTCCCCTTTCCCCAGAGAAAAGCTAAACTCTTATTCTGCCTCCACAGCAATCCCCAACTCAATAAGTTTTCTTCCTAAATCAGGCTTCTCTGCAGGCTCAATCCACAGCACAGTTTCACTGCTGAGCAGGAAAAGGAGAAGAGGACAGAAGGCATGTTATCGTGGTCAAAGGAAAGGAAAAAACATGGAGTCAAGGGGAAGAAATAAGGGGATATGAATAAGAAAGGGAAACAAATGTAGCTCCAGTAGCTCTTTTCCCAACCCACCCTAGTGTCTATCCTAAACTTTCCTTTCCTCCATTACTCAAGGTTCTTTCTCCTTCAAATCACTCTCGTTCCTAGACAAACTCCCAGATGCATATCCTCAAAACTTTCTTGGAGTCCCTACTCTTAATACTTGGTAGTGCAAAGGTGAAGCAATGTGAAGTAACTGCACCTGCTATGTTGGCAGTGAAGGGAGATCTATTTCTAGTATGCAAAGTTGGAACTCAGTGTATTTTCCCAGAGAAACACTGTCAAAAATGGTGCTTGTGCTCAGATGCCTAGTCGTGTCTGACTCTGCGACCCTAGGGACTGTAGCTTGCCAGGCTCCTCTGTCTATGGGATTTCCCAAGTAAGAATACTGGAGTGGGTTGCCATGCCTTCCTCCAGGGGATCTTGCAGACCCAGGGATCAAATCTGAGTCTCCTGCACTGGAGGATTCTTTACCACTAGCACCACCTGGAAAGCCCATAAATGGTACTTCCCAATTTTTAAAACTACTTGAAGAGTGAGGAAGAGTTTTCATCCTCTCTATTCCCTCAACCTATGGAAGAGAAGATTTTGAGAAGTTAGGTTACTTTTCTAAGATTACACAGCTAGTATAATGGTAGCACCAAGACATCTGAACCACCGATCCTTTTCACTAAACTACAGTGCCTTTTTAATGATCAAATTTGATTCATCTCTGGAGTGTAAGAATGATATAACAAGTTGATAAATAAGTATAATTTTTCATTGATAGAAAAAATATTGATAAAATGCATAAATTTCATTAGAAGGAATATAATAAAAATTTATATTTATTCGTGGTTGAATTCCCAAAGACAATTGTATCTGCTGCTGCTGCTGCTAAGTAACTTCAGTCGTGTCCAACTCTGTGCGATCCCATAGACGGCAGCCCACCAGACTCCCCGGTCCCTGGGATTCTCCAGGCAAGAACACTGGAGTGGACTGACATTTCCTTCTCCAGCACATGAAAGTAAAAAGTGAAAGTGAAGTCGCTCAGTTGTGTCTGACTCTTAGAGACCCCATGGACTGCAGCCTACCAGGCTCCTCCCTCCAAGGGATTTTCCAGGCAAGGGTACTGGAGTGGGGTGCCATTGCCTTCTCTGACAATTGTGTCTATCTTCATATAAATCATCTATATCTAAACCAAGTACTGTATTAGACTTAACAGAGAAATTTTTTCCTTTTTATTACAGAAAGAGGACTAAAGGATCACCTGTCACTACTTCTATTTAACACTACTGATTCAAATTTTTTAAGATTCAAATTTTTAAAGAGAAATAAAGGATAAAAATGTAGAAAATAACAGTATCAGCCTTATGCAAATGACATTTTTTAAAGTTATGGAAAACAAAATAAAAATTATCATAGGAGGTAATTCTGCTGATTCAACTTGTTGAACATAAGATAAACCCCAAAATATGTAATTATACAGTTAGAAAATACATTAAGAGAGATACCAGTTGCAATAGTAATTAGAATACAAAATAGTGAAATATTAATTTAACTTGGTAATAACAGATTTTTTCAAAGAAAAAACATAATTTTAAATAAAATGATGATATACTAAATATATTCAAAGGAATAATTATAGTAAATGAATTAATTATATAGGGCAAAAAAATTTTACCTTAGTTTAGAAAATTATACATTATTTTTAAAAAACTTTCTAGATTCAGATATAGATAGAATGTAATGCCAATTAAAACTCCTACTATAAAATGAAGAGCAGAAATCAATGAAATTCAAGTCAAGAAAACAACAGAGAAAAATCAACAAAATCAAATACTGGTTCTTTTAGAAGTACAAATAAAATTGATACACGCCCCCACCAGCCAGGCTAAACAAGAAAATAAAGATTTTTTTGAAATTTATTTTTAGAAATAAAAAATTGGTTATTACTACTGATTCATGGATATCAAAATAATAATAAAAAATATCATGAACAATTAAAAAAAACTCTTACTGGATAGTTCACAGAATTTGATATTAACAAAAAAACTCTACTTAAAAAAATTAGTGGGATAGGCACAAAAATTATTTCATTATATTATTGATCAGTATATCAGTATCTATAACATTGTGAACTAGAATCTAAACCTAGAACTAATCTTACAACAATGGTAGCAGAACAGGGAAAATAAATATTTAATTAAAACTAATTAAAAATTCTATGGAAAAGACAGATGAAATATGTTAGAACTAAAAACTTTTCTACAAAACATCAGAAAGAGAGAATTAAAATAAGGAAAACTAAATACTACTCTTTGAAGATTATCTCCCAAAAGAGAACTAATATAAGTTAATTTATTTCAATTAATGGAACTATAACCCAGAGTAAAAGCACTCGCTGCCTGCCACCAACAGATGGCAACAGCAGACATGTGTATATAGTCACTCTGTACTTTGAACAAACAGAATTAAAACAGTGTTTTAAGAACTGAACCTGTTTGTAAGTAAAGATATTTCTAAATAGCTTTATTCAGATTTTACTTGTTAAGTGGTCACCTGAGAGGAAGTTTACGCAGCTAGTAAAGCAGATTTCTTCCTTAGCATCATCAGAATTCAAATAAACAAAAATTAAACCAACGGTAACTTACTTCTGTATAGCCATCAATTAAAAAAAGTAAAAATGACCAAAACCCAATTAGGTGGGCCTGTGAAAAAAATAGGTCTATGGATTCATTGCTAGAAACACTTCATATTGGTCCAATTCTTATGTAATCTGGCAGTTCACAGCTAAAATAATGAAACTAAAATTCTTCATACTCATTAACTCTGTAATTTTCTTCAAGAAATTTATTCCAAGAAGGAAAATTAAAATTATTGTATGACTATGTTTATTGCATGCTATTCATAATAGAGATAATTTAAAGCAACCCAAATGCCAAACAACATTAACTACAAAGATTATGATATAGTAATATATAAAAATATGCAGGTGTCTAATTTTACCACTACGCAGACCATGTTTAATACATGGCAACATTTATATACTGATTAAAACTATGAAAAATATGCTGCAACAAAGATGTGAGGGGTACAAGGAAGGAAATAAAGGGTTTTCAGCTTATAAATTGTTTATATTTTTTGTTTATCCAGTTAATTAACTCAATAAATATTTAAGTTCTAAATAAGATCTTCAAAACATAAAAAGAAAAGTAATTTTGCTTCTATTGTAGTAGTTTATACTATAAATGTGCATTAGATACACAGGCTGGCTGTCTTACATAAGAACTACATGTATAACTTTGTTTCTACGAAAAAAAAAAGGGCTTTCTGAATCTCAAACTAAACTAACAAGAAGTTTCTTAGAACATAACCACTCAAAATTGGGAACAGCTTATTTTGATTTTTGAAAAGAAGTGACAACACCACTATGTACTTAGGTATGTTTCTGATGCACTAAGAATATAGTATCAATGAAACAAAAAGCATTTTTATCCTCCCTTCTCTAAGTAGTGTCCATATTCATGAAGAACCACATTCTTTTAGCATTTCAATTTTCCTACTGTTCTCTTTCAAATTTCCCCCTTTCCAAAATTCATTTTCTTCCCCATATCAACAGAAAAAAAAAATCACTAAAACTGTTTTAAAGTCTTAAATAATATCTTAAAAAAGTGACTTGTCACTTATCAAATAGTATAGCCATTTGAGAGCAATGACTATAATTTACAAGAATATATTGAAATTGGGCAGTTAAACAATACCACTTCACAATAAAAAACAGTAAAATAAATAGTCATACCATCAAACTGGTCTTCGCCTTCAGTCATAAGTTCATCATCAGAGCAAATACTCAGAACGTTTACCAACATTTCTGTCACTATTAAAAACAAATGTGACACATTAGCTGATTATATTCAATTCTCTGTATGTACACAGGGCAACCATTTATATAAATGATCAAATGATTTATAACACAAGATTAACACATTTAGATAGAAGAAATGATGGAATTAAAAAGCTATACAGGCTTTCAAACTGAAAGAAATCAAATGGCTAACAAGCCTGAGAGATTCTTTATGGAATAAGTAATCAGGTCCCTTAGAGGGGAAAAAAAAAGCAGCCCCCACAGGGATAAGTACAGGGATGAATAACATCTAAACACATACATTAATTTTTCATTACAGATACAACATTAAGGAGTAGGAAAAAAACAATGGCACAGTTTCAATTGTTTCAAAAATTCAATCTTTTAAAACCTGGCTCCAGCAATTCCCCTGAAATTTAACCTTAAGACTACTAATGACTGTCTAACAACTAGAACTGACGGTTCTTTTTTAGGCTTAATTCTCCTTCATCATTCTGCCTTCTCTTTTCCCTTAATTTCCAGGATTCTACTCTTCTGGTTTTTCTACCTTTTAGACATTTTTTTCCTCCGAATCTTCTTTTTATATGTTCAATCTCTTGGTGATTCCATCCATTCCTATATATTTTCAATATATTTTCAAGTATCACCTTTTGAGGATGATTCTGAAGTCTTTACTGCCAGTCTCTGTCACTGCTGCTGCTGCTGCCAAGTCACTTCACTCATGTCTGATTCTATGCGACCCCATGGACGGCAGCCCACCAGGCTCCCCCGTCCCTGGGATTCTCCAGGCAAGAACACTGGAGTGGGTTGCCATTTCCTTCTCCAATGCATGAAAGTGAAAAGTGAAAGTGAAGTCGCACAGTCGTGTCCGACTCTTAGAGACCCCATGACTGCAGCCTACCAGGCTCCTCCCTCCATGGGATTTTCCAGGCAAGAGTACTGGAGTGGGGTGCCATTGCCTTCCCCAATTGCCAGTCTCTACCTCCCCTTAAATTTCTGGATTTCTTTGCTGGTTTTATTCTCAACTGTTTCACACTATCTGTATATTGTCTGTTTCCCCTACTAGAAGGAAAGTGTTCTGAGTGCAGGGTGTTGTTCTGTTTACTGCTGCCTCCCCAGAGCCATGCACATGAGAGGAATCCAGTAAATATATGACAAATGACTAAATAAAAAAAGAAAGGTACAAGCAAATTTCAATTAATAAATAAAAATGCCTATTGAGTAGTAGCCCCTGAATATCCTGACAACACCTAGAAATGACCACAGTCAAAACAAAATTTAATACTGCCCCTAATATTTCTCCTAATAAATATATTAATAGCATACTATATGCCAGGCACTGTGCTAAAGCTTTGGGATTCAGATATAAAAGGTTCAGTCTTGACCCTCCAAAAGCTTACTAACTACTAAAGGATATAGAGTTATAAATATATATATATAAACTATCACAAAAATGCGATGAGCACTATGCTATAAGTATGCAGAGTTATGCACAAGATCTGCTGAAGAAAAGTACGCTTTTGGTTTGGAATAGAAATTTGCCAGGTGGAGGTGGCAGATAAGGTATTCTAAACAGAAGTTAGAAAAAGGATGCAACAGTCAATAGATCAGTGGAATAAAATTAAGGAGTCCAGAAATAAAACAATTCAGTGGGGAAAGAATAGATTTTTTTCAACAAATAGTGCTGGGACAAGTGGATATCCACAAATAAAAGGATGGGGATAAAAGGATCCCCACTTTACAGCGTGCACACACACACACACACACACACACAGAGTAAATAAAAAAGGATCAAGGACCTAAATGTAAAAGGTCAAACTATAAAATTTTTAGAAGAAAACACAGCGGCAAATCTTAATGAGCCTGACAACAGTTTCTTAAACATAACACCAAAACACAAGCAACAAAAGAAAAAATAAAGAGGACTTCATCAAAATTAAAGACTCTTGTGCTTCAAAGAATATCACCAGGAAAGTAAAAAGATAATTCACAGAACAGGAGAAAATATTTGCAAATCATGTATCTGATATGGGACTCACCTTTAAAATATACAAAGAACTCTTATAATTCAATAGTAAAAAGACGAATAATCCATTTAAAAATGAACATTTCTTAAGACATGCAAATGTCAAATAAGCACGTAAAAATACACTAAATGTCATTATTAATTAGAGAAATGAGATACAATTTCATACCCAGTATGATGGCTATAATAAAAAAAAGATTTTAAAAAAAGTATTGGCAAGTATAAGGAAAAACTAGAAACATTATACACTGCTGGTAGGATTATAAAATGGTATAACTGCTTTGGAAGATAGTTTGGCAGATCCTCAAAAAGTTAGACATAGAGTTATCATATCATCCAGCAATGCTATTCTCTAATGCTACATATCTAAAAAAAATGAAAACATATTGCACAGGAATATTCATCACAGCATTATTCATAGTAGTCAAAAAGTAAAGAGTACCAAAGGTCCATCAGCTGATGAATGGATAAACAAAATATGGTATATCCATACAGCAGAATACTATTTGTCATAAAAAGGAATAATGTATTGATTCAGGCTACAACATAGATAAACCTTAAAAATATTATGGAAAGAAGTCAGTCACATAAGACTACATACTGCATGATTCCATTTATATGAAATTTCCAGAACAGGAAAACCTATGGAAACAGTAAGTAGACAAGTGGCTGCATAGGGCTGGAGAGAAGATGTGGAGGGAACTCAGAAGTGCTAATGGACACAAGTTTCTTTGGGAGGATCATGAAAATGTTTCAAAACTGATTGTTGTGATAGACACACAATTCTGAATATACTAAAAATCAGTGAAGTACACAATGGAAATAGGTTAACTGTATGGTATTTGAATTATACCTCAACAAAACAGTTATGAAAAAATAAAGAAAAAGTATTAAGGCATGAAACTTGAAAGAGCATATACATATAGTATATTCAGGAAGCTGGCTATGCTATTTTATGGCTGGAACATAGAAAACATGAAAGAAAACAACAAAAAATTGAATATGAAGAGAAACTAGGCAAGGTCCAAAGACCTCATGTGACAGGTTAAGGTTTCTCTTGAAAGTTACCAGCGTCATTTACCGTTACTAAACACTAGCTTCTACGTGTGTACTGCTTTCCATCTAGAAACTGCTGTGAAGGAAAGGCAAGAGAATCATAGCGTACTAGTGGCCAATGAAAGGTATCAGATAGGGGAAATGTTATTTTTTATTTAAAGATCAGATATATCTGAACAATTTACAAAAGAGCTTAGTAGAGAGAGTCTGAAGATATAGAACACCTAAGTAATAAAGTAAGTTTCCTGAAAAAGCAGAAGGATAATGGAATATAAGAACAAGTTAGAAACAGTAGCCCTGGATGGAAGAGTCATATCTTCAACAGGCTAAGAATTCAGGATGAGTGCAATTTATCAGGATGGTCTAATGGTTAGGAATTCATGTTTTCACTACCAAGAGTCAATCCCTAGTTGGGGAACTAAGATCCCCAAAAGCCATGTAGTATAGCCCCCCACCACCCCCCTGCAAAAAAGATGAGTGCAGTTTAGAAAGCAGAGAAAGCTTCCATAGATGGTATGTGTTTTCTCTGACAGTAAGGGAAGTGGCTAGAAAAAGAAAATGTTTAAGTTACAAAAAAGAATTTTAGAATACATCCTGGTAGCAATGAGTGAGGAAGGAGACTAGTGACATAAAGATGTTTGGGTACTACTGAGAGCCTAGCTAATGCTAGAAATCAAAGGGTGATACCAAATCGTTGTTGTTATTGTTGTTTAGTCACTAAGTTGTGTCCAACTCTTTTTGTGTGTGTGTGTGTGTGTGTGTGTGTCCAACTCTTGTGTGACCCCACGGACTATAGTCCACAAGGCTCTCTGTCCATGGGATTTCCAAGGCAAGAATACTAGATTGGATTCCATTTCTTTCTCCAGGGGATCTTCCTGAACTAGGGATCAAACCCACATCTCCTGTATTGGAAGGCGGGTTCTTTATCACTAAGCCACCAGGGAAGACCCAGGCTATACAAATACCTCCAGTAGTACTCTATATCCTGACTGTAAAAATGGAGAAAATGGATAGTTAAGACTTTACTGGGGCTAAGATTTATAGGACAAAGTAGAAAAACAAGAGAGAAAAGAGTTTGGGGATGTGTTAAGAACAAAGAGAGGCAAAAGGGCATCAGATTAAAAAGAAAACAACACAGTCAAAGGCTTAGCAATCCCAATGAAGAAAAAGAGCAGCTGTAACTGAAGTGAGGGGTTGCTAGAATAACAGGAGTTCTCATCAGAACTCACTATCTGATGCTAATGTCACTATCATTATCACACTCAAAACATCCAAGCCATCTTCAATCATTCCCTCCTCTTAAACAAGCAATCTTGTTAAGCTCACTGATTCTACTTTTACAGTTCTTGGAGTTCTCCCATGCTTTCCATTCCTAATGTTAACAGGGTTTCATTATGTTTCTATCTGATTCCTGAAGAAGTTTCACAACAGGTCTTCCAATCTCTAGTCTTTCATCCAGTTCACTTCACCAGAGTAATTTTTCTAAATGACTATCATGATTATTTTCTGTTGCAGTTACATCCCACCATTTATCAAAGTTCCAGATTCTCTGTTTAAATGATCAAAATCCTCCTGATCTAATTTTGACTTTTCATTCTTTTTCTACTACTATCCTTCATACATTACTTTCTAATGTATGAAGAGGCTTCCCTGGTGGCTCAGATGGTAAAGAATCTGCCTGCAAGGTGGGAGACCCAGGATCAAACCCTGGTTTGGGAAGAACCCCTGGAGAAGGGAAGGGCAATCCACTCCAGTATTCTTGCCTGGAGAATCCCAAGGACAAAGAAGCCTGGCAGGCTACAGTCCATGGGGTTGCAAAAAAGTCAGACACGACTAAGCGACGAACATTTCATTTCATCTTTCATACATTACTTATTAATCAAATTGAACTCCTAAACATTTGTCAGTGACCTTATGATTTCTTCCTGTCAGACTCAGCCTTGGGAAGTACCTTTTCCTGAAACTGTCTTGCTCACATCTACCCACACAATTACAACATTCTTTAACCCCCAGTTCAAATGCTACTTTAATCTCTCTGATAGACAGAATCTCCTTTCTCCTGTTAATTCAAAAAAAAAATCTGGTAAATGAACAAATCTTACATATATGACCATCTATGGTCGATCACACCATACTGGATTCTCTGAAACACAGGTTTTTAAATTGGGGCCAATAAACCTGACAGCATTACCAGTTCACTTCAGATCTATGAGCATCCTCAAAATGTTACATATGTAAAGATTGTACATGTATTTCGTACATGAAATTTTCTGGGCGGTGTAAAAGTCTCTTAACTTTCACCACATTCTCAAAAGGGTTTTAATCTTATCTCTGAGTTCCATTCTATAATATTTATAGATGCAAAAAATAACAGATCTGATTCAAAACAATTGAGGTGTGGGAAAGGGAGCAGTGGATGGGGATATAAATGACACTGTATTGGCCATGATTTGGTAACAATCAAAGCTGACAGTTACTTGGTATTACTATGGTCCACAGTAATGCATCATATTATTTGCTCTACCTTTTATATGCTGCAAGTTTTACAACATGAGATTTTTTAAAAACGAAATAAAACGTCCACAAAAGGTTTAAAAACTACTTTCATCTAACTCTGGGATTAAACCAGCCTCCAAGGAAGCCTCTGAGTAGGTTAGTTGCTTCCCAGGGACTAGGTCAGAGTCAAACTGGTTTTCTCAATGTGGAATCCAATGAAGAGTCATTTGCAAAATTTCACACCAAAAGAAAATTCTTCATTAGAATGAAGAAGTAAATAGGCTATTTAAATAGCTAACATGTATTAAAATGGAAAAATATGCAAAGAGTTTAAGAAAATTTTCTTACTGTGCTCAACAGTGGTTAGAATTCTATTTGTGTATAATGTTCAAATCTGAAATTCTGATTTTAGAAAGATATGAATAATTTAGAGAAGATCCACAGAAAAACAACAAAAACGGTCAGATAGTTTGAATACTTCCTCACAATAGCTAAGATGATGTAGAGTGGCAAAAAAGAACAAAAGATCACTTTGCAGCAGACTTCAAATACAGATCACTGAAAGAAATCCACTTCCACTTATGAGCAATCCACAGAAACTAGATTGTTTTCTCATCTCTCAAAAGGAGTTAGACTATATGATTGTTAAGATCACTAGGAGATCTATAATTCTGTCTAAAACCAGGGCAAAAATTAGATGTCCTGGTTTTTGACAGGTGCATTAGTTGAGAAAACCTATAAACTTCTCTTTGCTTGAATACTCATAGCATAAACATTTAGATTAGATATAATGAACTATTTCCTTTTTCATGGAGGCATCAGAAAATCAAATTAGAAATATCCATTCTCCTCCTACCTATCTTCCCTGCTTTCCCTACCCCCCATCCCACTCATACTACATTAAAATAGTTGTGTTGCAGTCTAGCCTGGAGGCAGGAGAATAAACAAGATGAATTCTTCAATTCCCTTTAGCCTGATGAGGCTATGATTGAACTATTTCTCATATACCAAAGATAGAAGGTTATAAGTGTAATGCATCCCTTGCACCTAAGCCCTTTACTGGCCCCCTTCTCAAATGCTAAAGTGGGTAATTCTATCTCCATATTAATGTTGACCTACGGAGTAACTGATGAAGCCCAAAGGGAATCTGCAAAAAACCTGTTGAACATACAGTTTAAGTAGTAACTCTGAATTTTAGAACCAAAAATGCCTTGGCAGAAGTAACATATCTCAGGCAGAAAGGAACATTTTGTAAAATAGAGGAGGTGAGAAAAAATAGAGAGGGATATAGAACAAAATGTTTTACAATCATATCTGTACTCTAATACTCATATTTCACATATGGAAACTGAAGTGTTGCCTCATGGGAAAATTAACACTAAAATGGAAAAAGAAGAATGTGATAAAGTAAGGAAGTCTTAAGAACTCTACAGAACTAAAATAAAAGACAAAAATAAAACCTCTTAAATAGCATTTATGCTTGTTTAAGCACATTAAATACATACTAATAGGAATCTCTAAATTATCAGGAAACCATTACCACTAAAATTATATATATATACATACTGCTCCATACAGGAGAAGCAATATTCGGTCAGAACCTGAATTTCTCTTTATCATTTCTGACAGTACAGAGCTGCTACAAAATGACTAATACTGCCCCAAATGAAGGCTATTAAATTCTCCCATGAATTGCCATGACATCCCCAAGAGTAATTTAAAATATGCAAAAGCGTCAGTTCCAAAGCAAAGCCATCTCTCCATTCCTTCATAAAAGATTTAAGCTAAAGAAAAAAAGAAAGAAAACCCAACAGCTGAAGACAACATCAGGCTATTTATAAGTCTTCTCCCAGTCCCCCAGACACCCTCACATGGGGGCTGTAAACAGCTAACTAAAATATCTTTGAGGCTCTCATATCCACACCCACTGACATAAGCAGAGCTGTAGCCACAGGAAACTAGACTTCAGCTCCCTTTAGCAAGTAGTATGTGCCTGCAATAGTAAACTGGAATAAATATAACAGTCTAACAATTTTTTAAAAATAAAAATCATACCTTTTTCTCCAACAAACGGTAAAGACCATGTGAAAACATCCATAAAATTGGGCAACCAGTAAGGATGTGGAGAACAGTTAAACTGTCGAATATTCATCACATTATTTTCATACTTTAATACAGCAGCTGCAAGATAAGTTTGAATGTCAATGTAACAATTTGTCTTTAGCTCCAAAAGTCTAAAACACATAAAAGCAGAAAAAATATCTTTTAAGGGGGGGTGGGAAGTCAAGGGATGAGTGGAATGAAGGGTAGTAGAAAGAGGTAGGAACTAATTTTTAGTAGTAATACACTTTTTGCTTCCAACACAGTTTTATGTAGAACATACTCAGATATTTACTTCTTATTATTAATGAAATTCCCAATCTTTCTAGAATGCTTGTTGTACTTTATAATACAAATAATCCAACATGCACATTTACTAAATCCAAAATTGTGAGAACTCAGTTTTTTTGAGGAAACACAGAACAGCAATGAGCAATTTTCTAGGTCTAATAGTTCATACAAGTTGGAGGAATTTAAGAGGGTCTTTTTAGTTGCAGGCAACCTGAAAAGGACAGCTAAATGGAAATAAAGCAAGAAAAAAAAAAACACAGAGAAGAAAAAGAAACAATTTGGAACATTTTATTTATGAATGTAGGAATGTACTTATTTCATGTATTGGAAGAAATTAAGTGAAACTACTACAAAGAAATATTTCACTTCATTTAGAAAAAAATTTCATTAAAATACCAAGAGAAAAACTCAAAGGTAACATACTCATCTCAATTTCAAGTATCTTTCTAAAGCTTCATAAGTTGATATAAATAATACCTTAAATTAACCTGATAAAGATTTCAGTCACTGGTTATATTATTTTATGGAACACTGGATTAATGGGCTAGATTCTAATCTAAACTACAGTATATACCATATGTGTAATAGTAAATTATTTAACTAATTTATAAAACAGGATTAAAATGTTCACCCTGCCTATCTCAGAAGTTTAAGGTCAGAGAATATAGTTCACGTGAAAGTACAAAAAAGTATAAAGTGTTTGGCAGATACTATATAGTTATGTGCTTACTTTTTTTTTCATTTTAATGTAAAGCACTGAAATGTATGTATTAAATTCCATGATTTGGGATTCTAGCTAATGTAGAGTCAAAAGTAATACACTTGTTTCTCTGATGAAATTCCCATGAAATAAATGTATTTCAAATTTAGCCTCAGAAATTAAGGACTGATACCAAGCTTTTAGTTTAAAAAAGGAGAAAGACAAAGAATCTAGAAAATTGCCCTATAGATGGAATGAAACATTACGAACATGTCCTGTACCATGTAAGCACTCAAATTATTAACACCATGTACAGAATCAGCACTATCAAGAGATGTTTGATTTTGACAAGACAGATTGAATGGTTTGAGTTTCTTTTCGGAGTACTAAGAAAAGTATCCTTTAATCTCCTGAGTTAAACTGACAAAGGACAACCAGTATGGCAGTAATCAAGTGAGCACTGAACACTAGTTCCTTTAATACTAACAAAGGGAGGTTACAGGTACAAAGTTAAACGTAACAAATCAATTTGGAAAATGGAGTTCAAACTTAGATATATTTTTCTTTAAAAATGAAGCCTGCTTCATTAGGTATCTTTATAGAAGTTTCAAAATTTATAAAATAAGATATAATTTAAAAGATTATTTTATATTTTAGCACTGGTATAATCCTTGGAGGCATTATTGTTTCTAAAGACCACCAACTCGGTTAACCTCAATGGTACGGTTGTTTTGGTAATTAATATAGTATGGAGTTCTTACAGCATACCCTGTATCCAAGCTATTTGATAGCCTGCTACTGCTACTGTCTGATCTCAGGTAAATGTTTTAACCTTTTAACTATCACCTATAATTTTCCAAAAACTCTATTTTGCTCCTCTTTTGAACTTACACCACAACCCAAATTTAGCAATGACCTCATTAAATGTACTTTAAAAAATCTTTAACCTTCTGTTCTTTCCTCCTGGCACAACCACTCCTGTCTGACCTTGGGAACTATGGCATAGTCAACTGAATTCCTGACATGTCAAGACAGCATAGGAGCTGGCTCCTTGATTTCCTCTTCTGAAAATGTGAACTGCCTAAACATATTTAAGCTCATCTTCAATGTCCTTGGCACACACTTAACTAGATTAAGATCCTTTGGTATTATCTCTCAATGAATTATGTTCCAAGTTAAAGGAAACCCAGTTGTTACAGACAGATCAAATTTGGAGGGAAGGAGGTGGAACATAAACCACTAGAAAAAAAGGTAAATTACAAAGACATAAGAAAAAAAGGAAGAAAGAGCAGCAAAAAGAAAGGAAAGGGAAGACTGTCTTCCTGAAAGAAGGTCGGATTGAATTAATTAAAAGTTCAATTACAAATCATCATGGGGCAGTGGATATAAAAGTAGAGAATAAGAAAGGAAAAGAAAACCTACATCAGTGAACATAAAACAAGAAACATGATAAACAACCATACACTTCAAATACATGAAATGGTCAAAGGAGCAGCAACAGCTTTATGCAAACAAGAAAACATTCTCTTGATTATAAGAGAAAAGATTTAAGAAAGGGGAGTTTGAGAAAATCATGTGCATTTTTACTTGACAGAGTTACCTCAGAACATTCTTTCACACGCAGTTTTTGTGAATGACAAAGTTGCGAAATGGTAATAAATGACTTAAGTTTCACATTTTGGATTTTCATTTCTTGTCCTTTCCCCTCCCTTATATCTTATATTTTTTCATAAAGAGACTTGGATAGTTACAGTTTCAAACAATGCCTCTTTTCTACTATATTTTCAAAAAATAAGTCAATTAAAATACTAAGTTGTTTAACAATTTTTTTATCAACAACATCTTACCTTTATTATTGTAGACATCTAAGTAATTAGGTGCCGAAAAAATTGTTATTAATGAAGGGAACCCTGTAGTTTGACTTTTTCTGTACATTCTATAGCTGCAAAACAAATAACTTAATATGCATCGTAAAGCATCATTCATGGTTACTAAGTTTGATTTGTACATAAGGTGTTAATTTAGGTCAGGGAAACAGAATTCTTACCCTGCATCTTGAGCTTCATGAGCTCTAATAATCGATAACAAATTATTGTTTTGCAAAAATTCACACACTGCTGGATAGCTGTGGGGAAAAAGAGAAAATTAAGTAAAATAATGATTTTCTATATAATGAAAGCATATGCTATTTTAACAACTAAAATGAGATTAAGCTTGAATATTTTTCCTTACTTATAAAAATAAGAACATCCTCGAACTGTATTGTGACTAAAATGTTCCTGTGATTTTTCATTTCCAAAATCTTCAGAAGGATCGGACCATAGCAAGTCACACATTGGTCCAAATGCAGGTGGCTCTTTGAATCTATCTAACTGTGAAAGAAAAGAAACAAAGAGCAGAAATAACTTGTCAAAAGTGAGAATGGAATGGACAAAGGAAAGTGGTACCAACTCTGAATACTGTGCATACTACATTGTTCTGAATGGTTAGAAGATATTTTCTTAAAATATCAGTATATTAATTTTTACCATTACCTAATCTTGGCAGTAAAGAGAGGTTTGAAGTTTCTAGTCTCTACTCAACAAAATGCTATAAATAGGAATCAACTCTTGTTACTAAAATATATACTCACTCTCCTAATATCATCCAGTGTGTGTATTTCTGGTGAAAGTCCACCATGAACACAAAGAAATTGTTGGTTTAAAAGTGCAGCAAGAGGCAAGCTATCAAAAGCTTCCATACAAGCTTCATAGACTCTTTCTGAATATTTAATTTTACCTAGAGAAAGAAAAAATTCAGTAATTGAAAACTGCATAATTTGTTAATAATTTAAAATATATACATGCACATATATAAGTGACTATTAAAACCAAGGCAAAAAATTAAAGATATGAATAACAGCCAAGTGGTAGCCAGGGGTTCAGAGTTGGTAAAGGGGAGAGTACAAAAAGGCAACAAGGAGGACTTCATGGGATGATACTTTTCTGTACTGTGACTGTGATGATGGTAGACAGCTTTAATCGTTTGTTAAAGCCGAGAACTAAACACTTCAAAGAATAAGTTTTACTGCATAAAAAAAATTTTTTTTAAAAAAGGCCAGCATCTTACCCCATAAGAGTCAATAAAAATAAGCAATGTTACTGTACTTACAAAGACAAAATATTTGCTCTCTTTAAATTTATTTTGTGTATGCAGCAGATAGTCATAAAATATTACTAAAAGTAAATAAGTCAAATCTCTAAAAATAGCTCAACTCTTTACCTTTATAGGCCAAGTAAGGCAAAAATCGTACAATACTTAAAGGTAAATAGTGTTAATTATTTTATTCTACGAGTCAGTGACTACTTTTTTGTTATAGGCAAGACTACTATAACATCACAACAAAATTCAAAGTCCATCCAATTTTAAAAAAAGAAAAGATCTTATTCCTATTTTGGAGGACCAGGGTTTCCTTTAGCCTACAATGAACACTTAAAATGAGCAGCGAAGCAAGAAGTCAACATGACACAAGAAAGACTCTACCAAATTAAACTGTTATCTACTTTTAAAAGTCTGTCATACGTATTCCTTTGCACGTTTACTTTTAAATTCCTGGATATTTTATGTTTTTAGTGGGATTTTGCTGGACGGCTTGTTACTTGTATAAGAAAAAAAGAATTCAGTTCCTATTTCACTGCTTAACATTGTAACATTCAAATATGAGAAGATCTATATCCAGCAATCAGAGGTTATAAACTGGTAGTCTGATGACAGACCTATTTTCCAACAACGCAGTTTAATAAAAACTTTAATTTGATTGCTTTGAGGTCAAGCATGCACTTTCCAGGCCTCATCTTATATTCATTTAAGTTACCCACATGATCTTTGAAGTTATATCAGAGTTTGCCACTTCTGTCACTACCTGTCACTATACTGAACTTCATTGCATCATGTTCTGCATCTCAGTAATTCTGAAGTTATTTTCTAATTTTAAATCTTAATTCTAAGAGTTAATATAGCCATGAGCACTAACAAGTACACAGCTAGCAGATGTGAGAAAAGGTCAAACTCTACTCTATACTATATGATTGCTTACAGCTATTAGATTACCACAGCCATAAAAATTTAAGAGAAATGGGATAAATATTGTAGACTAAGACCTTCAATTAATCAAGTGTGTGTGTAACACAATCTGCATAATTAAAAAATAAATAAAACAATCTGCAGTGATGACAGGATGATTAATTTGCTAAGAATGTTCATGGGAATGTCTCAATATAGGTGGAGAGAAATCTCCAATGCAACATTTCTTTTCACTTGGTTCATATTCTTCCTGTTAGAAAAAAATAATTCTAAAATTAAAACTATACACAGTGCTCAAAACTGTTGCTAAGTACATATGTAAAAATAAAATTTAATAGGAAATATTGAAATGAAAACATCTGAATAATATTAAACACTAGAGAACGCTAGACAATCTTCCTGAAAGCTTTTACATGTTTGGACACAAAATCTGTTCTTACATGTTGTACTGTAAAATCTTTAAACTCTTACTACCCACATCACTCTAAAAGAACCCTGAGGAAGTGAAAATAGTTCTCATGGCAGTACTCACATTCCTGCTTAAAGGTAAAATATTCAGTAAGGTGTCTGCATTCATGGTTGCCTCTCAGAAGAAATAATGTACTTGGATATAGAATCTTCAGGACCCATAAATATAAGACACACTACAAAAGAAAATGTTTCCAGTGAATTAATCTTATATTTTTAACTAAGCTGTTTGATCTTTGTTTCATTTCATCTAACCCTATTACCCTTATAATTTCTATTATCTTCATTAACTTTTTATTATCTTTTTCTCTTTGTCCCTTACTAAAACATAAGCTCCATGAAATTAGGGACTCTGTGGTCTTATTCACACCTGATTTACCACTCAGAAAAGTACCTAGCAAGTAATAGAAGAGCAGTAAATATCTGTCGAATAAATGAGTCAAATAATTTAATTACTTTAGATTTACAAATTGTTTGCTGTAAAAACAACTAGCAGATTGGTCTCCTCCTTTGGTATACCAATAAGTAAAACAGTAACAATGTCAAAAGTAATAGTAGCTAATATTTACTGAGTATTCATAATATGCCAAGCACTAATTATTCCTCAAACAATCCTATGAAGTATGTAATATTATCTCTGTTTTACAAATGAGGAAACAGAAGCAAAGAGCTTAAGTAACTTGTCCAAAATCACAAAACCTCTAAGTAATGGAGATAGGATTCTAATCCTCTGATCTTAAGCATTATGCCACGCTGCCTAATGAAGAGAAAAGTCATGTTTTATGTTTACTTTGTTAGTTATGAATGTTGCCTTATCTAATTAGGTGCTTATTATTGGAAACGATTCAAAGACAATGCAATTTTAAATAAAAAGAATATTAGAACAGCAGCTATTTTTCTCTAAATACACCTAACATAAGAAACAGACTCACATTTTACTTATTTGGTTTAAAAAAAGGAAAGACTATTTCATATGTAAATAAGTTTGGTTCACATGATCACATAGAAAAAACAAAATACAAACTCTTATTTATTTTTTTGGCTGCACTGCATAGCTTGCAGGTCTTGGTTTCCTGACCAGGGATCAAACCTGGGTCCTTGGCAGTGAAAGCGTGGAGTCCTAATCACTGGACTACCAGGGAATTCCCACAAACTTTGTTTTAAACCAGTTAAGGTATACTGAAATATGTTAAACAAGTTAAGGTTAACTGAAATGTGTAACACATTTCATTTTATTCACAAGAAAAAAAATAATTAAGCCTGGTAAGTACTTAATAAATACCTGCCCTTTTCACTTATTCTGATTCTTTATTACTTTCCAACAATAAAATGAATTAAAAGAGTCAGCTACAGGAACTTCCCTGGTGGTTCAGTGGTTAAGACTTACAGTGCAGGGGATGCGGGTTCAGTCCCTGATGGGGGAACTAAGATCCCACGTGTCAAAAAAACCAAACAGAAAACAAAAACAAAAGTATAACAAATTCAATAAAGACTTTAAAACTGGTCCACATTAAAAAAAAAAAAAACCACACAAAAGAACAACCTTTAAAAAAAAGTCTTGTTAAAAAAAAAGAGTCTGCTACAAAACCCTCTAATACCAAATGCTCTGTTACCAACTAAGCTTCCTAAAATTGTTCTTTTGTTTCTGTCAAAGGCCCCAATCTTTCTATCAAGAAGGGCCAATTTCTAGCTTTCTTGAAGGCTCCAAGGGAAGACTGAGAGGGCTGATGATGACACTATGAACAGAAGAAACAACTCGGGATAATAAAATCCCCAAGGGAATTTGGATGGACAGAGCCCTGAGCTCCCTTTCGCACCAAGGATCCTAGCATACCTCAGAACGGAGGTTGAAAACATTAGAGGAGATATAAACAACAGTAACTGGCATAGAAATTCATCAGGTAAAGTTTCAATACCCAGTGGAGGACATGGTTAAAAGCACAGGTTCAAACTGCCTAGCTCCACCACTTACTAACAATATGACCTTGGGCAAGTTATTTAACCTTTTCAAGCCTCAGGCTCCTCTAAAAAATGGATAAAATAACAGTACTTACCTCATAACTTTGTTGTAAAAATGAATCAAGTATGTTAACTGCTTAGAATATGCTTGAAACACATTAATGCTAACACACCTATCTATTTGCGGAGCTTCTACTCAACAATTTAACCTCTAAGAATCTGTCCTATAGAAATAACTGGGCAAGTATATAAAGACGTATAAATAATATGGTCCACTGAAGCATCCATTGCAATGGCAAAAAACTGGGAACACCTTAAATGCCTAACAATAAAAATTGATTAAATTGACTGTGACTAGTTTAGTCAACAGAATACAATGCAGCTATTAAAAATGATGCTATAAATTTATAATTGAACTGGCATGACATCAGAGCATAGGAATTAATAAAAAAAGGAAGCTACAGAACATTATAGTAGCAGTTCATTTTCATTTCAAAAAAGGAAAAAAATTTATATATTAGAAAATACAAATTATTCTATATCTTATTTTAATTTTTATAATTAGAAAAGTAAAAGAAGCAAAAAGAACAATCTACTATTAAGTGATTATAAACAGGTCATTTTAATGCCTCTCAAGTTTTTAAAAGCAGATTAAGTCTTTCAGAATACATAAAAATTCCATATGATATACTTGGGTCTTAATGGCTACAGGAGGAAAGATAGAAGCACTAGAGTTTAAGTGATAAAAGCATTCTATTTTATTTAATTAGAAAAATACAATTAATCTTTTTTTTGTTTTGCATGGCTGAATGCCTTTAAGGGCAAGAGAGATAAACAGCATTAGCTCCTTAGGGCCACTAGATAACAGGGCAATAAAGGTCCATCATTTTGCTTATAATTTCCACTGGGAAATGGTATTTACACTAACACATAAAAAATTAAGAGAACAGTTTGAAAGACAAAAGAGGAATAAATAATAGCTTTACCTAAAAACTTCAGAATATGCAGAGGTATTAAAAAGAACCCAATACAGGTAATTTAAGGAACTTATTTTATTAGGAAGTAATAGAAATCATCTATGATAACACTTAAAAGCAAATCAAATGACAGTATATGATTATTACCTCTATACTAAAATAACCTCTGTCCACATAATCACCAAGAAAAAGGTATCGTGTATTAGCAGGTGATCCTCCTACTTCAAAAAGTTTCATCAGATCAAAAAATTGGCCATGGATGTCACCACACACTGAAACAAGAAGATTATTAGATATGAAAAAAAAAACCTCTAAAATAACAAATTTTACTTAAATTCTAATTTCATTTACATAAGAGAGAGCATAAAATTCTGTCAAGAAAGGTCTAAGACGGAAGCAATCTATGAAGAGTCATGACAGGGATAATGTGTACCCAATTGTTCATGTGCTCAAGATCTAGAACAAGATATAACAAGAGTATTAAAATTTGTAGTAAGTGACAAAATTTTCATCTAAATTTATAAAACTCTTCTTTAGGAAGTCAAGCATGCACATCTTAGGATGATAAAATTATATTGGTGGCAATAAAATATCCATTCTAACTCCATACTTTCTGATGACTTCTAAATGATCATTTTTGGTATCTGATATTGCACTGAGGTATTTGCCCCTGATGACTGAAAGTATAGTAAATAAGTATTTGTTGAATCAAATTCAATGATGGCCAACTCAACTGATGAAACCTTCGTAAAAGCATATTAGACTAACTTCTGCACTCAGATTATTTAGGATCATGTTTCTTCGTTGAAAACAGGCAAAAACTTTCAAAAGTTATAGAAAATAATCTGGAAATTCAAGATAATGTCCATGTAATACTAATTTAGTATACAATATGAAGAATAAAGTTTTATAATTAGGTATGTAAACAGTGGTACAGTAAAAAAAGTAATATCCAAAACATAAATAAGTGTACCTGTAATTGGAGCCTCTACTTCTATCATGGTTTTCTCTCTCCGAAGAATGGCAGCACCCTCATTGATAATTCTAAGTGCAATTTCTTCATCTACCCGACCTTCTTTTACTAAGTGGTTCTTCAGAACATCAACCCTGGGTATCCCATCCATATCAAATACTTCTTCAGATGTCAAGCGATGTGTTGGGGGGAAAGGAACAGCTGAAATTTTTTTTAATTAATAAAAAAATCACTATTAATATATTAACATAAAAACTAATTAATGGATCTAGGTAAGTAAGAGTCAAAACTGAAAAGCTGAAGTTTTTGTTTCTTCATTCACTAGATAGAAGTATTAACTTTTAAAAGCTTTTTTAAAAAGAGAAATCAAATTATGCTTCTTTTTAAAATAATCTATATATAACAACATGAGAATTATTATAGAAATGAATTGTCTCACAAAATTAAGTTTACTCAGGATAACTAAAGCTTTTTCTTTAAGCCAAAAGATTTTTTGACAGAACTCTCAAAACATATTATACACTCTTCATCTTAAATGAAGTATAATAAATATAACAATACCATACAAGCATAAATAGAAATCTCAAATAGAAGGTGACTGACCAACTTCCTAATAAAAATATATAAAACAATGCCTGCGGGTCAACTTGAGCAGAAATTTCTGTGCTGTGTTTAGTCGCTCAGTTGTGTCCGACTCTGCAACCTCATGCAGTGTAGCCTGCCAGGTTCCTCTGTCCAAGGGGATTCTCCAGACAAGCATACTGGAGTGGGCTGCCATGCTTCCTCCAACGGATCTTCTCAGCCCAGGTACTGAATCTAGGTCTCCTGCACTGCAGGCAGATTCTTTACAGTCTGAGCTACCAGGGAAGCCCATGAATACTGGAGAGAGTAGCCTATCCCTTCTCCAGGGGAACTTTCCGACCCAGAAATTGAATCAGGGTCTCCTGCATTGCAGGAGGATTCTTTATCAGCTGAGCTACCAGGGAAGCCCAGAAATTTCTAGGAATATAGATTAAAACAGCCAAACATTTACTCATAGATTTAAATTAATTTAGATGCATATATATATTTAAAATAATATTAATAAATGATAATGTTTAAATACTGCTTTTTCTCTTACTTTCATTTTTCACATAACAGTTTCATTCAAAAATCTTTATACACATTTTTTACATCAGTGCATTCCTTACCACTGGATTCATTTTTTGTCATCTAAAACACTTTTATAAGCAAATCATCCTCACTTCCATTTAAGTTGTTTAAGATACAGTACTTTTTAAATACATATTCAATGCATTGCTGCAAATTAATCCTAAAACACAATTTCCATTTGTCTAACTACTGAAATAGTTGGCCTTTTTACTCCTGTAGCATATATTTATGATTTCCACAAGTATTTGCCAACTGTATTGTTTTAAATTCAAATCTGTTAAGTGGAATAGAGAACATGAAAGTCCATTTTCAATGGCATCTACCTTAAGGTCATGTACCTAGGAAAAGTTATTATATATCTGTTAAAATTTTTTATTCTTTTTTAACTGGATCCAACAAACAAACTCTTTATACATTCAAAATCAAGACAGGGAGGTGGGAGGTAGAGAGGGAGGTGGGAGGGGGGATCGGGATGGGGAACACATGTAAATCCATGGCTGATTCATGTCAATGTATGACAAAAACCACTACAATACTGTAAAGTAATTAGCCTCCAACTAATAAAAATAAATGGAAAAAAAAATCAGCTTGGGTTGAAACAGTTTTAGGCTTTTTACCAAAGAGTATTTTGTTTTTCAAAAAAAATAAAGAAATTTATAGTAAGAATGTAGTCTATGTATAGACCCAAATGTATTTCTCTCTTTTCTGAAGTAAATTTTTAAAGAAAAAACTCGCTTTGTGTATGGGCATATAGTACACAGTATCTTCCTGACCATCATTGTGATTATCAATTATTATACAGAAGATTGGAAAAGTATAGGATGAACCGCTTCTTCACAGTTCAACTTAAAGTAACTAAAAACAGGGGACTGGGTCAGAATTTTATCAATTACCTAAGAAAGAATAATAAATAATATTCTCATAGCAGAAAAATAATTTATGAAGAGCTCAGTTCTTAGAAGTGAAATAAGAACTAAAGCAGAGGAATATAAACCATTTCTAAAAGACTTTGAAATCATCAATCCCTCTAGCTTTTACCCTTTTTTGATAGTAAAACAAAACTTGCTTCCCCCCCACTTCTTTAGAACACATTTATTCCCATTATTTTTTACTGCATCTAGAACAAGGCATTAAAGTACATTTTGCTTTCCCAAACAGGGCTTCCCTGGTGACTCAAATGGTAAAGAATCCACCTGCAATGCGGGAGACCTGGATCCCTGGGTTGCGAAGATCCCCTGGAGGACGGCATGGCAACCCACTCCAGTTATTTCTTGCCTGGAGAGTCCCCATGGATAGAGGAGCCTGATGGGCTACAGTCCATGGGGCCGCCCAAATATAGCTATGTCAGATTCTAAAAAAATAAAAACCTTTATTAATGTATGTTTTCCTTCAACCAAAGATTAAACAGACTATTATACTATATGCTATCGGAGAAGGCAATGGCAACCCACTCCAGCATTTTCGCCTGGAAAATCCCATGAACAGAGGAGCCTCGTGGGCTGCAGTCCATGGGGTCTCTAGGAGTAGGACACGACTGAGCGGCTTCACTTTCACTTTTCACTTTCATGCACTGGAGAAGGAAATGGCAGCCCACTCCAGTGTTCTTGCCTGGAGAATCCCAGGGACGAAGGAGCCTGGTGGGCTGCCGTCCATGGGGTCACACAGTGTCGGACACGACTGAAGCGACTTAGCAGGAGCAGCAGCATACTATATGCTATAATCAAATTTGCCACTAGCAGTAAATCAACGTTTAAAAATGACAGAAATTAACAATTACCAAATAAATCAAAAGTTACTTTTGGGACATTATGAAAATGAAAAGTTTAAATATCTCTTAAATAAAAATTTCTGAGATCAAACTGCGATATTTTTCTCATCAGGCCAAGAGAATTTTTCCTCTACTCAGGAAAAGAGATACTGTTTAAGAAGCTGCATTCCAGATTATGCATAACATAATGCCTAATAATCAACAACATAATTCCACTAATAGATGAACTTTGTTCAAAATACAGAACTTCCTAAAAACCTATGTGGGAGACCTTCCCCTACATCAGCCAGTCACCTGTGGTACTGCATGTTTTCATGCACACTGTGATGCCCCACTGCAAATCACACTGAGGTACTGCTCCTCTTAACCAAGAGTCAGAATGTCTTATTCATTTGGGGGAAGAAAGTATACACTGCCCCCAGACCTATGGTTTCCATTTCTTTTTCAATTCAAGGCATACTTTTAAATTTCAACAACAACTGCAATACGTTTTAAGGAATGGGCAGGTAGAGAGGTGAAGAAATGTCACCATAGATAAAAGCAGATGAAAACTAACCACAACACTGAAACGGGAGAGTAGAAAGTTTTGGAAAAATGTTTTAATATATCAGTAAATAAGAAAATAAGAGGCAAAAAGGCACTGTGCTCTTTGGCAGGTGGAAAAAAGAGCCATAGCAGGTGATCTAACTAAGCAAAAGAAAACTGACCAAATAGAATTTGGCCTAATAGGAAATTAATTACTGACACTGCTGGTCAATAGAGGGTTGAATTTGTTATTAATTGAGAAATTAATATTCTCAACTGCTACCATTCTGCAACTCCTAAGGTACTTTTATTAAAGCATTTCCATCTAATTTTGGGTTTTTTAAACTGGTTTTTTACATTTCTAATTCATCTTCAGCCAACTATTCCTGTTTTCCAACTCTTCTAAGTTTTTTTTTTTTTCAACTCTTCTAAGTTTTAAGATAGGGAAAAACCAGCACATAAATGTACGTACATACGATGTGAATGGTTAATAAACAGAGGAGCTTTTCCCTGTTGCCCAACCCTAAGCAAAGACTGCGAACTATCAGCCCGGTGAGGCCTCCAACACTATGTGGGGCACAGCCTGTGCCACCTGAAAACTCTACTCCAAAGTAGCATTCAGATGTCTGTGCTTTTCATCACTGCCATTACTCACAACTGTCCAAAATAAGTTCCTCTTTATTTTTGTCTCTATTTCTTTTATTCACACCATGAGTAAGAACAAACTTCGGGAGATAGTGAAGGACAGGGAAGCCTGGCATGCTGCTGTTCATGGGCTTGCAGAGAGTCAGACAGGACTCAGGGACTGAACAAGAACATCCCTAGGCTGTTCTCCTCCCTCCCAATCGTCTTCATTGCAGCCTCCAGAATTCCCACCACTCTGAGCAGAAAAGGCTATATAGTCTTTTAGCTCTCCATTACCACATCTAGCATCATCACTCCTGTGAAAAGGAAAATGCTGTCTCCTTTGAGGTTCATGTGTTCTGGCTAGTTTATTCTTGTCCTAGCCATCTACTACACTTCTGGTCAACTCTCACATCAAACTCAGGTTCCTAGTTCAAAAGCCTTCTCCTCTCTAAGCACCATCATCATCAATGTCCCTGAGGATGACCTATGTAAACCCAAGAAATGAGAGGTTCTGAGCTCCACTCCACTTAAGCTTTCCCAGCCTTGCCCATAATTTCTGCTCTACCTCTGAAATTCTGAATTCCAATCTCTTACTCCATGACCAAAATCTCTTAATGTTTTCAGACTCACTCCCTTTTCTCTATTTATTCTCCAATTATATCAAGAACCTGGACACCTCTCCTAATCAACCACTTCTGGAAACCTTTGCTTCCTGTAATTTTGAAGCTATTCCATCAACCACCCACTTTTTTTTTTTTTTCATTTATTTTTATTAGTTGGAGGCTAATTACTTTACAACATTGCAGTGGTTTTTGTCATACATTGAAATGAATTAGCCATGGATTTACATGTATTCCCCATCCCGGTCCCCCCTCCCACCTCCCTCTCCACCCGATCCCTCTGGGTCTTCCCAGTGCACCAGGCCCGAGCACTTGTCTCATGCATCCAACCTGGGCTGGTGACCTGTTTCACCCTAGATCATATACATGTTTCAATGCTGTTCTCTTGAAACATCCCACCCTCGCCTTCTCCCACAGAGTCCACAAGTCTGTTCTATACATCTGAGTCTCTTTTTCTGTTCTGCATATAGGGTTATCGTTACCATCTTTCTCAATTCCATATATATTTGTTAGTATACTGTATTGGTCTTTATCTTTCTGGCTTACTTCACTCTCTATAATGGGCTCCAGTTTCATCCATCTCATTAGAACTGATTCAAATGAATTCTTCTTAATGGCTGAGTAATATTCCATGGTGTATATGTACCACAGCTTCCTCATCCATTCGTCTGCTGATGGGCATCTAGGTTGCTTCCATGTCCTGGCTATTATAAACAGTGCTGCGATGAACATTGGGGTGCACGTGTCTCTTTCAGATCTGGTTTCCTCAGTGTGTATGCCCAGAAGTGGGATTGCTGGGTCATATGGCAGTTCTATTTCCAGTTTTTTAAGAAATCTCCACACTGTTCTCCATAGTGGCTGTACTAGTTTGCATTCCCACCAACAGTGTAAGAGGGTTCCCTTTTCTCCACACCCTCTCCAGCATTTATTGCTTGTAGACTTTCGGATAGCAGCCATCTGACTGGCATGTAATGGTACCTCATTGTGGTTTTGATTTGCATTTCTCTGATAATGAGTGATGTTGAGCATCTTTTCATGTGTTTTTTAGCCATCTGTATGTCTTCCTTGGAGAAATGTCTGTTTAGTTCTTTGGCCCATTTTTTGATTGGGTCATTTATTTTTCTGGAGTTGAGCTGGAGGAGTTGCTTGTATATTTTTGAGATTAATCCTTTGTCTGTTGCTTTGTTTGCTATTATTTTCTCCCAATCTGAGGGCTGTCTTTTCACCTTGCTTATAGTTTCCTTTGTTGTGCAAAAGCTTTTAAGTTTCATTAGGTCCCATCTGTTTATTTTTGCTTTTGTTTCTAATATTCTGGGATGTGGGTCATAGAGGATCCTGCTGTGATTTATGTCAGAGAGTGTTTTGCCTATGTTCTCCTCTAGGAGTTTGATAGTTTCTGGTCTTACATTTAGATCTTTAATCCATTTTGAGTTTATTTTTGTGTATGGTGTTAGAAAGTGTTCTAGTTTCATTCTTTTACAGGTGGTTGACCAGTTTTCCCAGCACCACTTGTTAAAGAGGTTGTCTTTTTTCCATTGTATATCCTTGCCTCCTTTGTCAAAGATAAGGTGACCATAGGTTCGTGGATTTATCTCTGGGCTTTCTATTCTGTTCCATTGATCTATATTTCTGTCTTTGTGCCAGTACCATACTGTCTTGATGACTGTGGCTTTGTAGTATAGTCTGAAGTCAGGCAGGTTGATTCCTCCAGTTCCATTCTTCTTTCTCAACGTTACTTTGGCTATTTGAGGTTTTTTGTATTTCCATACAAATTGTGAAATTATTTGTTCTAGTTCTGTGAAAAATACCATTGGTAGTTTGACAGGGATTGCATTGAATCTATAGATTGCTTTGGGCAGTATAGCCATTTTGACAATATTGATTCTTCCAATCCATGAACACGGTATATTTCTCCATCTGTTTGTGTCCTCTTTGATTTCTTTCATCACAACCACCCACTTTTTAAACAACATCCTGAGTTGTTTTGTTCTTTTGTACTTTTACTTATAAAACTCCAATTCTTGGGTGAACTAGTTTCTAAAGTTGGACATTAAGTAAAAAATCATCAAAACAGTTCAGTGCTTATACAAATTAATGGTCTCCAACACTGCTGGTCACTGGTACTTGCCAGCAATCCAATTAAACATCCTTGTCTGTGCTCTCTCCCATTCTCCTCAGTGGAGATTTCAAATGGTCACCTCCTCCTTGAAACCTAAACTTAATTTCTCTCTTACTCAGTAATCAACTTTGCATCTTTTTCAGAGAAAATTGAGACCTTCAGACCAAATGTCATTTTTCTGCTCCTCTCCATCTACACTTATACCAGTATCCATCTTTACATTTCTTCCTATCTCAAGGAAGAAGATTCCTCCCACCCAATACTAAACATTCTACTGTGCTTTGAATCCCACCCCACCCCCAACATCTTCACTTCAGTCACTCTTCCCACCCACCCATGCCCCTATTCTGTTTTTTCTGCCTCCAACTCTCCATAGGTCTTCCCTTTGAGCAGATAAACATACAGCCAGCCCTCCAAAATGACAGGTTGGCATGTGAGAATTCAACCAACCATAGACAGAAAATACTTTAAAAATAAAAATATTTTTAAAATAAAATTCCAAAAAGAGAATATTGAATTTGCCTCTCTAGGAACTATTTACATAGCATTTACATTGTACTAGGTATTATAAGTAATTTAGAGATGATTTAAAGTAAATGAGAGGATACAGATAGGCTATATCCAAATATTACACCATTTTATATAAGGGATTTGAGCATCCACTGATTTTGAAAGAGGGAGGGGTATCCTGGAATCAAATCCCCATAGATACCAAGGGAAGATTGTACCCAATTCTCTATGATCTTAAAAACAACCCCAACAAGTAATTTTTCCTTACTCCTCATCCCTGTTTCTGCCATATATATCCCATATTTACATCTAAGCTTCCTGAAAGAGTAATCTACAGTGGATACCTTCATTTTTTCACTTTTTGTCTTCTTTCCTCAACCCACATTTATCTGGCTTCTGCTCTATTCCTTCACCTTATAACTCTCTCTCTTGGGTTCTTGAAATCACTCACCTGGTTTTTCTCTTAATTATCTGGTCATACCTGATTAGCCTATCTCATGAACTTCTAGTCCTTTTCCTAATCCTATGACAGTGTGGCTGAGAATTCTGTCCTTGGCCCTCATATTATACTCCTCTCATTTGGAACCATGGCTTCAACCAAAATCTATATTTTGTGGACTCCCAAATAGATTACTCAGTCCAGACTGTGCCACTAAACTCCAAATCCCTATTAAACTATTAAATATCTCCACTTGGATGTTCCATAAGTATCTTAAACTTAATACAGCCAAAACTTAATGCAGGAACTTTCCCTCCGAACTATCACCAATATAGTTATTTATCTGGAAATTATCTTAGAAGTCTTTTTTTTCCTCACCCTAACACAGCCAATAAATAGGTCCTAGATAATTCTCTGGTCTAGTTTCATCACCTTGGTTCTAAGACACTGAATAAGGACTTTTTTTTTCCCTAAAATTACAAAAATCTTTTCAATTTTTCCCAGGTTTCACAATAACTCAGAATACTCTTTTTAAAATTCAGATCTCAACATCCACCTGTTGCAAGACTGGATGCATCACATAAAATCCAAATTCTGTACTTTAACACGTCATACAAAATCCCTTCTAATCTGACCCTTGCCTACATTTCCAACCCTCATCTTTTGCCACTAACTCATATTCCAGACACATCCTATACTCCAGATATTATTTTCATTTTTAAAACTACATCACTCAAAAAAACCTCTATACATTGCATTCCCTATTATTTATGGGTACACTATTTCCACATTTTGTCTAATTTCTCTTTGTCCTTAAATTTCATATCAGTGTTCCAATTCTTGAAAACTTTTCCTGTTCTTTGGCTAGGTTAATGGTGGCCCCTCCTTTGCGGTTTTAGAGCAAAGCATATGATACACACCTACAGCGTGGTGCCTATCAGCTGTACTGTAACTACCTGGTTTCCCCCCTCAAGCTTATGAGCTCCTTGAAAGGGAGCAGGCTGTCTTTCATTGATATATACCTAGTGATTAGAAGATAGGCACTAATGAACATTTACTGAATTAATGAAACATTAGTTACAGCTTCTAAATTACTTATCTTTACACTAATTTATATGGCAATGATAATATATTTCTAGTGCTTTGTTTACAGTTTACAAAATGCTTTCATATACATAATCCTATGATTCTCAGAGACATCCTGTGAGCTTGGTAGGGCAATTTTATCTCAACTTCACAGAGAGGATAACAGGTTCAGACAAGTTAATGGCTCTCTTGGGGTGTTTCAACTAGTAAGGGGTAGAGCCATGATTGAAACTGAGGTCTTCAGAATGCTACTGCAGGACCACTTGTCTTATACCAACCCGGCGACAATGCTCTTCTGACTAACAGAGTCATCACAAGTCTCCTGCATCAGGAAAAATGGCCACCCAGCTGCCAGGGGTAGAAGCATGCATTAGCCACATGCTTTAAGGAAAGGTTCAATAAATCCTACTGCACTGTCTTCAAATTTTCTAGGTATCCCTTGAATTCCTTTTAATTTGCGGTGGTTCTTTGAACACAATACCCTTCCCTCAAAAATTAGTTTGTCCTTCCTGGCTTATTTTTGTTATGAAATCATCATTCTCTGTCACTCAGATTTAAAATTTTGATGTCACTCTTCTCTTTCTGGACTCTAAGTTCTATTTTAAATTTTCTCTCTTTTTTTTTTTTACATCTCCATTGCTGCAATGCTAGTTCAAGTTCTTATCACTTTGCGTACCAGAAAAATCTAAGCTCTACTTTTCCTCCCCCTTATTGTACAAAGCACAGCTAAATAAATCTACTCAAAATACTGGGGTGGTTTCCATCCTAACTGTTTAGTCCAAAAAGGACTAATGAATAAAGGAGACGAAAGTCTGAAACTTATTTTTCAAAGTCCTTCTTAACCATCCCCAGTCTCTTACCTATCACTCCAATCTCTGCCTCTAACTACAACTGCTCAATTTAAACAATCACTAAAGCAAAATCAGAAGTTTGCTCTTCTACCTGTTTCATTCCCACACCCAGTCATTGCTCCTGTATATCTACTTTCTAATATTACTAAGGATTTGTGCCATATTTGGTTTTTCTCTTTCTTATAATTCATCCATGCCATAGTCATTCTACACTTGGACTACTCCATTAACCTTCTGACACCCTGATTTTAGTCTCTTCCATTTTAATCAATAATCACTTATCAACAATATCATGTTACCTTTCAAAAACCAAAACATTGGGTCATCCCTCTACTTTAAAACTTTCAATAATGCGTCAGGCCAGGCACTATGGTACAAATTTTCATGAATTGTCTCTGTTAATCCTTCAGAAATCCCATAACTTTATTAACTGTATTTTGCAGATAAGAAAATTGAGGACTGGGGATACGCAGTATCTTGTCCTGAGTGAAATGATTAAGGCAGAACTGCTGCTGCTGCTGCTAAGCTGCTTCAGTCGTGTCCGACTCTGTGCGACCCCATAGACGGCAGCCCACCAGGCTCCCCCGTCCCCGGGATTCTCCAGGCAAGAACACTGGAGTGGGTTGCCATTTCCTTCTCCAATGCATGAAAGTGAAAAGTGAAAGTGAAGTTGCTCAGTCCTGTCTGACTCTTTGAGACCCCATGGATTGCAGCCTACCAGGCTCCTCCATTCATGGGATTTTCCAGGCGAGAGTACTTGAGTGGGTTGCCATTGCCTTCTCCAAGGCAGAAGTAGGCAGTCTTAATTCAAACCCAGGCAGTCTTAATTATCCAGAGGCTATACTCCCTAAGTTTCAGGTCCTCATCTTGGTGTGCAAAAAAACTTTTTCAACTTCATCTGCTACTCCTTGCCAAGGAACTTTACCCAAAACTGCCACACACTCCATGCTTTTTTCAAACTCCATGCCTTTCTACTGCTGTTTTCTCTACTAGAAAATATTCTCTCTCTCTCAGCCCCACCTTAATATCTGAAGAAATTCTACTCATCCTTTAAGGCTCCCCTCAGTACATAATCCTTTCAGTGAAGTTTTCTCTCCAAGTAAGAATCAATTCCCTCTATACAGCTCCAACAGCACTTTGTACCCAATACATTACATTAATTTATTTGCAATAGTGTCTCCTCCACTAGACTGCCTCCAAGAAAAATCTATCTTACTTAATATGTCTAATTCAATTCTGTATCCCTAACACCCATATTCAATAAATGATGTACAAATAAATGGTCCCAATCTTCTGCTTATTTGAATCCTGCTGTTGCTGCTGCTAAGTCACTTCAGTCGTGTCCAACTCTGTGCGACCCCACAGACGGCAGCCCACCAGGCTCCCCCATCCCTGGGATTCTCCAGGCAAGAACACTGGAGTGGGTTGCCATTTCCTTCTCCAATGCAGGAAAGTGAAAAGTGAAAGTGAAGTCACTCAGTCGTGTCCAACTCTTAGCGACCCCATGGACTGCAGCCCACCAGCCTCCTCCATCCATGGGATTTTCCAAGCAAGAGTACTGGAGTGGGGTGCCACTGCCTTCTCCGGTTTGAATCCTACCCATCCTCAAAGCTCTTTCGTCCTATACGAACCCTTGCTAACAATCAAATCTAGACTCATCCCTATCTCCTTTGAACTCAACTTCCTGGGTCTGCCACTTAACTGGCAACTATTAATCACACAGTCTTATGACACAGATTATTAACTTTTCATGAGTACCTATTTCCCCAAGGACCAAGATTGTATTTTATCTTTTACACTGTTTCCCTACAATTTTTAGGTATATGGCAGGTATTAAATAAGTAGTTGCTATTTGGTTACTTTGAATTTCAAAAATAAATTTTACATACCATATAAGCATCTGCCTGCAATGTGGAGGACTCGGGTTCAATCCCTGGGTTGGGAAGATCCCCTGGAGAAGGAAATGGCAACCCACTCCAGTATTCTTGCCTGGAAAATTTCATGGACGGAGGAGCCTGGTGGGCTACACAGTCCATGGGGTTGCAAAGCGTTGGACATGACTGAGCGACTTCACTATTTCATCTCTATGTAAAAATAAACATTTTTATACTGAAATGAAAACATAGGATTGGCACTAAAACACATCTCATCTAATAAATCAAAATTCTTTCACCAAACTTTTCCTTATAACTCTTGCCAATTCATTCAACAGCACCGGAACCTGGAGCTTTTGCCTCACTACTGAGCAGCTATATTTCTTCCTTGGCATTTTCCTTCCAAGATGACTTGTTGCCAGAATGTTCTCTTTCCTTCTCACTGCTCTCTCTCATACACACACACACACACACACACACACACACGTGCGCGCGCACATATACACTATTCTCTGTTCCCTTGCTTTCTCTAGGACACATGGTACTGAAGATTTATTTTAGTATGCTCAACAGTTTGACTAGGGTAAAAAGGAAAAGAAAAATCATTTTCAAGAATTATCTCTATTAGATAGGTTAAGTCCATAAAACAGATTTTGTAAAAAAGAAAAAAAATTAAAATTCAAGTTCCTTTAAAATATAATGAACTAGGGCTTCCCTATGACTCAGTGGTAAAGAATCTGTCTCCCATTGCAGGAGACATTTGTTCGATCCCTCTTCTGAGAAGATCCCACATGCCACGGAGTAACTAAGCCCATGCACCACAACTGCTGAGCCTGTGCTCTAGAACCTGGGAGCCGCAACTGTTTAGCCCACGTGCCACAGCTGCTGAAGCCCACACGCCCTGTAGTCCATGCTCTGCAACAAGAAAAGCCACTACAAGGAGAAGCTCTTGCACTACAACTAGACAGTAGCCCCTGCTCTCTGCAACTAGAAGAAAGAAAACACACCAACAAAGACCCAGCACAGCCATAAATAGATAAATAAAATTATTTTTTAAAAAAAAGCAAACATAATGAACTAAAATCAGCACGCGCACACACACACAAAACACTTGAAGTAGCTATGTGACTCCAAGACCTATGTAGGTCATCTAAAAATCTGTAATGAAAATAAGCAATCCTATTAAAGCTAAGGTACTGGAAAACACGTTAGCCAAACAAACTCTGATTTTTAAGCAGGGCAGCAGGCAACAGAACCTAAATGAATCACAAGGCTGCCCATTAGATATATAACAGGTAAAAAACTTACAACACACACATTTTGGTTCAATCTGAAAGTCTGATAATTTAAGAGATAAGGATAATAAAACCTAGGGAATAAAACATGCTGAATGCAAAAGAAAGTGAGCAGTACTGTGGGTGCTAAATGAACACGCGCACAAAACACACAATGTGCTGTAAGCAATAAAGGTGAATTTTTGCATCAAGTGTAATAGATTAATTTCAAGGGAAAATTAGTTTTACAAATCTGGGACCTCATCTATACAGTAAAAAGTACATTTTAAAAGTATCTGAGGGAAAAAAGGAAGTACCTGGACATTTCAGGTCAAGTAAATTTCAGGGGGAGGAGGAAGAACAATATAAATAAATTCAGGGTTTTATGCTTTAATTACACACACCAATTTTGCTGATGTGGCAAAAAGGCACTAGGAAAAATTAACTGTTTTCCCTAGTTTGTTTCTATTTCCTTACTACAAGCTTACTAGCTTAGCTAAAGATAGAAAAATGCTTAACAGAAAATAGTTAAGAGGGCATACTATCTCACCTAAACCACTTGGGCTCCACCAACTTTCAAAAAGATGAATTTGACCAGAGCCAGATGCTGGAGCAGGCCCAGAACTGAACTGTCTTAATGAACCAGGAAACCTAATCATCCATAATCAGGGATATGGAATTACCACTAATAATTTCAGTGATAGATAATTTACACACGAATCACCTACCATATTCCAAGATCTCAAACTTCACATAGCGTGAAATTCAGGCATTTGATACTAAAGACAGAAGACCTATTCCCCTTCAAAACCTATGTGACCATAAAATACAGGCCTCTTGACTAGAAGTCTAAGCGTATAAAATCTGAGACAACAGGGGAAAGTTCCAGGGAGTAAAATGCTATTTATATTCAATGCCAATGATGGTCTCTATAACCTTACCACTATGAAATGGTGCAAAACTAGCACATACTAGACTTAAATCTAGATTTGTAACAAGTTAAACTTAAGTTGAATTAGCACCCGTGGTTATATAGCTTCAGCAAACTGAGGTTCTTTGTCATCAAATGCAACATTATACTACAATTACTTACTGAGGAAGGCAAGAAAGAAGCTTGAAAATGAAATATAAAAGATTTCTATTTCCCAGTAACTTCCAAGGAAGCCAGAAATTCCTGGAGCAGCACAAACCAGTCTATTGCACACTATCTCTAAAGCATGTGATCCATATCCGCCATTCCAACTAGCTAACAAATTCCATAAAGAAATGAAAGTTGTCTTGAAGAGCATACTACTAAGTACATGGAATTTTATATCCACGAGTTCTACTATGATTTTCTATATCAACAAACTCCCATTTACCTAAATCAAATTACTTTTATTTCATGTCAATAAACTGCAAATATGACTGTGTCTTGTATTCACAACCCACCCCTAAGGAATATGCCGTGTGTCTGGAATCTTATTTTTACTGTATTAAAGCAGTACAAGGGAAACATTACCATATAAATGACAAAAATCAAGGAGATTCACAGGCATAAGTATAGCATAAACTTACTGTTCAGAAATGTGACTTGTTGTCCCATCTAATAGTAGGTGAAAAGTGCCAGGGGAAATTAATAGACAGCACAGGTATACTGTCAGAAAATTAACAGGCAGCTCATGTCTCCTATTCCCAACCCAACAAAACTTCAAGATTTTACAATAGTATGAACTACCAATCTTTTTTCTCTTTTTTAAAAGACTTCTTGGGATAAGGATTCCATAAAAGCTTTCTTCAGTTGATGCCTGGCCCAAATATATACACTATTAAGTTTTTTTAAATTGTCTACATAAACATAGATACAAATTAGTATTATCATTAAAGGAGGCTAGAATTGATAAATTAAAATTTAAAAACCACAAAAGAAAAAGTTTTTCTTGTTTTTAAATATTTTAATGGAAACATGTCTAGTCAGATTTCCAAAACTGGGCTAACAGTGTTTAAACATTATGGGAGTATGTTTGAGAAGTTGAATGAAATAAACAAAAGAAGTATCTATCTTTCAAAAATAAATGTGATACAATAAAGAAAACTTTATTCTAAAATGATTTCAATTTATTGACCAAGCTACATGATAAAGAAAAATCATTTCAAATTATGTTCTTCACCTCCACAGCAGTGTTTGAAGTTGATGGGCTCTCCCAGAGAGCATGGGAATTTTAAGCAATTCTAAATTAGCCTTCAATTTCTCTATTTCAAATTAATGTGATGACCGGTTATAGTTAAACAATCATAAATTCTGCACCAGCGGAGAAATATTTAATTTTTTCTTCTAGGGGGAGTGTGTAGGCGTTTGCATGCACGGGAGAGCTAACCCCTCTTGCCCTCTGACCAGTGTTGCCTGTTCTAAGTAAATGCTTCTTCCTATCCCCGAAGCTCTTTTTTTTTCTTTTTTTACTGTCTTTTTTTCATCTCTTCTGCACTTAAACCCGGGGCCCCCAAATCCTGGCTTGTCCCTTCACCCTTGTCCAATCCCATACAGTTCCCCCAATTTCCGCGCGGGGTGACACCTGAGGGCCGAGTGCGAACCCCTGTGGCTGGCATTAACTAGGCGCGAATAGGGCGGACGGCTGTCACTGGGGAGCAGGCGTGGGCCAAAGGCGAGGTGATTTCTGACTGCTCATCGCCCAGCCCCGCGTGGCTGAAGGTCTCAGAGCCCCTCCGTTCGTCCCGGCAAGCCAGGCGCGCAGCTGTCGTGGTGCAGGAAGCTAATCGCGGCCTCAGGGCCGCTTTGACAGGCCGGGCAGGAAAAGAAAGAGGCTCACTGCGACTAGTAGCCTCACCCCTCCGGCTAGGAGACCTACAGAACGAAACCTCTGCCACGGCCCGCAGGCAAGCGAGAGACCTCGGGGCCGCCACCACCGACTCAGCCCAGCCCAGCAGGGGCCCGCCCAGGGGCCACTCCCCAAGTGAGGCAGCCAGTCACTCGCCCGCCCTTCCGGGCCCGCTCCGGAGGGGACGGTCTCCCGCCCGCCCTCACACAGCTATCTCATCAGGCCAGGCCCCCAGGGCTTCGTCCACCTCTCACCTTTGACGACGCGGTCAGCCCCGGGAGGGGGCGGCGGGGGCGGGGGTGGGGGCGGTGCAGCCCGGGCCGGCTCCGGGGCGGCCATGCTGGGCCCGGGGCTCGGCTAGGCGCTGGGCCGGGCGGGGCTGGGGGCGGGGGCGGCGGCTACCAGAGCCAAGCGGCGGCGCCGCCGGGGAACATGGCGGACCCTCTTTCCCTACAGAGGGGCTAAGACCGGCATGCACCGCGCTTGCGGGGGCGGGGGCGGAGCAGGCTCTAGGGACTTGAGCAAAATTACTGAAGCTAGGAGAGAAACAAGACCATGCCAAGGGATCAGCTTAAAATTCTGGGCAAGCAGAAATTAAAAAAAAGTGAGGAGAGATGATTGTCTGTAGCTAGTTCCTGCGGTGAACGAGTGCTAGAGAACATGACACCGGCTTTCATGGATCGCCTAGAAAGATGGGGAGACGTGACCAAACCTAAGAATCTCCCACAAATAGAGAAAAAAGAAGTATAACAATTTGACTATCAGATCCGGGTAACTGACATAAGAATTAGAGGAAGCATTGTAGGTTTCTAGAGCGAAGCAACGGTTCAGAATGGAGTTTGAGAGACAATCTGGCCCTTGTGTTTAGAGCCTGCAATTGTCAAGAGTCTGAAAGCACAAAGAATGCAGGTAGAGCCGACTAGGCTCTAAGGGTTAAGAATCAAAACAGGTAAGAGGAAAGAAGAGTTTTGTCACCGAGATGTTCATAGAGTCTACGAAATTCATCTGAAAAGGACACAGCCTCCCTCCTGATTCACTGAGAAAGGAGAGATTTCGAAGGCAATGGGGAATTGGAAATTAGTAAGAAATACCTCTACTGCAAGGAGATCCAACGAATCCATCCTAAAGGAGATCAGTCCTGGGTGTTCATTCTAAGGACTGATGTTGAAGCTGTAATTCCAATACTTTGGCCACCTGATGAAGAGCTGACTCATTGGAAAATACCCTGATGCTGGGAAAGATTGAGGGCAGGAGAAGGGGACGACAGAGAATGAGATGGTTGGATGGCATCATCCACTCGATGGACATGGGTTTGGGTGGACTCCGGGAGTTGCTGATGGACAGGGAGGCCTGGCATGCTGCGGTTCGTGGTGTCACAGAGTTGGACACGACTGAGCGACTGAACTAAACTGAAGAAATACCTCTACGGTAGAATGTGGGCCCAGGTTTTCTATGGAAACTTTAAAGATGTACCTTCATGGGGAAGGGAGTAGCGGGACAACAAATGATTGTTCAATCAATAATTATTAGAAGAAGAGTATGTGTTATGACACCAGGAGAGGTACTCGATCAGTAGCACGGATCAGAATATCCTAAGATCTATGTATATATATATATTTTTTTTTTTGCTGCACCTAGAGGTATGTCAGATCTCAGTTCCTCAACCAGAGATCAAACCGGTGCCCTATGCAGTGGAAGCGCGGAGTCTTAACCACAGGACTGTCAGGGAAGTTCCAGATCTATATTATCTTGATGGCACAGAATTCAAGTAGGATAGGGTGAGAAATGCCTGCCCATCTGCCTGCTCAATACTACATGGCTCAGAATCTGTTCATAATGGTGATAATTAGGCAAGCAATAGTCCAAACGACTCAAAGACCACCTTTCTACCTCTTGACTGGTCAATCTTAATGATCCTGAGAGCTGGAATAATCTAAAAGAAGAGAAATGCCCAGTGGGTAATGTTTGCTAAGGGAGCTCACATATTATTTTTTAGAGGGAGATGAATTTTCAAGTGAGGAAGGGGTGAAAATGGATCTTTCTGACATGGAAGTGCCATAATTCTGGAGGGAAGGGAAGGCGCAGCCACATGAAGAGAGCAAGGGAGGGACAAGAGGCACATGAGAAATGTGTAGGGGGGGGCACCAAGAGTCCCTAGGTCAGGAGTGAGTTTGTAAGAGGGGTCTGAATCCCAGAAAATCTCCCTGAGGAGGCAAGGAGAGTGTATGAAAGTGTTGAGTGCCTCTTGGCAGGAAAGGGATAGAAAATATACCAGCAGCAATAACAACAAGGAAAGTCACTCCATATTAGGACTCATTGACTCCTACCTTGAATACATACCCTTCAACCAGTCTTCAGCTCCTTGGGGCCTCACTTTCACTCAGTCAAAAGCCATATACTGAGCCCCAGGCCACTGGGAATTGGTATTTCTTGCTTCCCCAGCCCAATACAAAAGAGCAAGAAAATACAAAAGGAATCAAATAGACAATTAAATGACAAGGAATTAAATAGAACTATCTTATAGATTTATTAATGAAAAATACTTTACAAAAACAGTATGTTTGGCCCTAAAATAGTTCAGCTGACTCTGAGGGTTTACAGCGGCGACTGAGCAAGTGGCAGTAATGGCTGTGCTGCTGAGGACAGGAGGGTATGTTAGTGTGCCTGACTCCCATCTGTTCCGAAGAGTAAATGTTATGTTGGCAGCCCCACATTCTAGGCCTAAGGTTTGGCGGCTGAGGGAAGGCTGACAGGCTGGGCAGGTGGGCTAGCCTGAATGATGTGGTCAGGACCAAGACCACAGGGCTACATGTCCCTCCAAGGATGAGGGATGGAGAAGACAGAAGGTCAGATAATAGGGGTAGGTGGATAAAACAAAGCATAGAAGTTGGTAATATAACAGGGAACAGAATATGAGGGCTTAGAGTATTCAAGAATAAAATGGTGACCCTAAGATCCTAAGGAATGGCTAGTGTCCGGAGTAACATGGATTCATCTTTAAAGTGGATCAAATAAAACCCTACACAGCAGCTGCTTCCTTTTGCTAGGTGAATGGAAATTGGAGTTTCAAATATTCCCTCAAAGCCAGGTCTCCTTAGGGGTTCCTGGCACCCCTGGGAGAAACTGCCAACTCTGTGTTGAGATAAGACTTGCACAACCTTGGCAGGGATGCAGGGTACCAACTCTGCTGCAGTACAGCTTAACAGAGAAAGCTGTGGCTCCAGGAGAGGAAACGGGTGACCTTTACCACCTGCCCTGCTGCAGGGCTCTTCCCCTCATCTGTTCTCTGCCAGGGGCATCTGCTAGGACAAAAAGAAACTCCTCTCTCCCTGTCCTCCTGTGTCTAGATGGCAGGGCATAACTGCTTTGCCTCCAGTCATCATCTGGGGGCATATCTACTCTTCGAGGACCAGGGGCTCGAAACCCTGGAACAGGACCTGAATTCCAAGCTGACCTCATGCGTACACGAAGACTGCTTGATGATGGCGACACAGGGTGAACAACAGAAGGATGGGAGGGTGAATGGAAAAGATCCCCCCAGGACTGAGCATGAGGAACCTGAAGGCCCTGGTGTCTTTCTGGTAGTGTGGCAGTGTGGGTTAGCTGAGGCTTGCACCCTGGAGTAGTCAGGAATCTGGCCCCAATATGCTGGTTGGCCTCTGACCATGGTCCCCGGGAGGCATCTGGTCTGGAACGATGCGGGAGACTCCGGTAGTTCAAAGTCTTTCCTGTGTACTTGACCCCTTCGGAAGTTTCACCCCTGTCACACATAGCCAGAAACTGCTGGACATTCCTTGAAGTTCCTGGAGAGAGAAAAGAAACCCAAAGATTGAGCATCTTCAATAAAACTATTATCCTTCCCAGAGGACCATTCCTGGCTGTTCCTTCCAACTCCCTACCTCTTTAAGAACATACAAATAAGGGAAAGAAGGAACCTAGCTTTGCTTTTAATGTCATTTAAAAAAATTCTTAATATACATTAAAATCAAATCACTGCCAATCTGTGCAAATAAAATAGTCTCCTGGATGTTGCCATACTCCTATCTCACTGTGTTACAATCTGTCCTCCAAAAGACAGACAGACACAAACACACATACGTGAATGGCTCTCTGATATTCCAAACATATGTTCTCATTGTGATAATTTTACTCCTTAGAGCCACCACTCCAAAACATCACTCAGTTTTTCTTAACATGGTACTTTCACTCCAGTTGAACTGTGTCTGCTTACATTTGTGTTCATTCTCCAAGATTTCACTTTTGTTTGCACTACTCCCACATACATAATGTAGAATGCCTTTTCTATACATTGATTCCCCTTTACTTAAAAGAAGCAAAATAACTAATTTTCCAAACATCACTTCTAAACCGTACTTCTCATTTTTATTTTTTAAATTCCATCAATAGCTGTACTATACATACATACATACATATATATATATATATATATATATATATACCTGATTACTAAAACTTTGAGCTCTTTAAGAGCAGAGAACTGCCTTCTTTCTCCCATGTATTTACTGCAGTATTTGGTGCAGAACAAGTTGCAATAAATGCTGCCTTACTGATCAGATACTTCTAGTAACTCTCAAAGGATGCTAGTGACCTGGCAGCTCCACTGAGTAATAAGAAGTCTATTTATCCAGAATGCCTGCTTATCCAAAGCTCCCTAAAATTTGGACACAAATATCAACAGTACTACTCAGTTCTAAGAAGATCCTTTTCCCTGGGGATTTATACCCATAGACAGGTTTATCAACTTTGGCATTACTGATATTTGGGGCTAATAATTCTTTGTCTTAGGAGTAGGGTAGGGGTGTGCAAGGAAACTTCTCTGTGCATTGCTGGATGTTTAGCAGCATCCCTGGCCTTTCTACCCACTAGATGCCATGGGCACCTCCCCTTTCTCATTAAGAATCACTGCCTTAAACTGTAGATTTGGTCCATGAGGGGAGAAATGGAACAAATCTTGCTGTGGAAGGTCAAAGAAAGCCAGAAGGATGCTGCCCACCTTCCCCAGGATTGTCTGGGTCTCTATACATGGCATGGGTATTCTGTGCATAGGATCTTTCCAAGTCTGCCATTCACTACTCATCCTCCTAGACCATCCCTCAACTGAGACTTGGGATGAAAGGAGAGAAAAACAGCTGATAGAGATGGTATTTCCTGTTTTGGGGATCCTAAAGACTGGGTACTAATTCCCTGGGTCACTTAAAATCATATCCTATCACAACTGAAGCCGTTCATTTTCATGAGTAGTTAGATTCTGGGAGCTCTGGTCTAGACCCCACGTCGCCCAAGAAATGATTCAGTCATGATTCATCAAGATCAATGCTTGATCTTTAAAGCAATAATTCATTTCCCTTTACAACTCCACCTTGGGACCTTCCTTCCCCTTCCCCACCCCCCAACAGATGCACTGATTTGATTCTTCCATGTCCCTGGAAAAGTACTACCTTCCAGCACATTAGATTTGGGGAGAGTTACCTGAGGGTCTATGGGGCTCCCCTGCCATGCTGGGCATCAAGACATCTGGGGACAGGAACTGTGGTTGGGGTGGGTAGAGGTGGGGACCAAGGAGAAATACAGGAGGGTCATGGATGACAGGGAGGGAAGAGGAGCTGGAACAACGATGCCGGGTTTCCAAAGGCTTTCTCCTCACGCTTGATGAATCCTTACAATGAGACAAGACAAAAAAAAAACATAGAGATGAGGATTAACACACAGCAGGATATGGTTGGGTAAACACAGTGAGGGAAGCAGGGGGATATGGAAGGAACTAGAGTACAAACATTCCATAATCTAGAGATGGACCCAATTTACTCGACACTCTTCCCATCAGCCCCTCTAGGAAACACCCTGACTATGAAACATCCTCCACTATAACTTAAGACACCAAAGTACAGTTCTCTTCTCTTAATATGTCTTCCTCATAACCCTCACTTTCCCAATCCTAACATCAAGGTCTTTAGCAAAGTCCTTAATGCTACTATTAAAATTAGAGAATGAGATAGAAATTTAAAAATAGAGAAGAGGGAAATTCCCTGGCTATCCAGTGGTAAGGACTGCAAGTTTTCACTGCCAAGGTTCAATCCCTAGTCAGGGGACTAAGATCCCTCAAGTCGTGTGACGTAGTTAAAAAAAAATTACAGAAGCCTCTAAAAAAACTAATAAAAACTTAAAATAGAGAAGAAATAAGAAATTCAGAAAGACAAAAAGATTGAAAAATTCTACACTCTAAATATTGGGAACTAATATCTCCCTAAATGTACAGTCAGAAACTCTCTACTCCATCTCTCCTCTTACTGCTACCCTCCAGTCGCCAGTTTGGTGCTGCCTGTCAAGTCTGTACTCACTGTTGCTTATGACCTACTTTGTTCTTCATTTGTCATTCACTTATGTGGCAAAGTCTCAGAAACATGTCTTTTAATATATGAGACACTAATATGTCCAAAACTGAACCAACATTCTTCCCAACTCCTCCCTCTGGTACCGTATTTTCTTAAGTCACCTAGACTCAAAATATTGACACTGCCCTTGATTTTGCACTTTTAATCCACAATTCCATTAGTTGCCTATGCCATATACTATCATTTCTACCTACAGGTTTTATATTTAAATTTAACTAGACCACTGCAGCAGCCTCCAATGTAGTCTTCCTATCTCCAGCCCACTGCCTCCTATAGTGTGGCCTGCAAGTTCTATGTGGTATGGCAAAGCTGATCTTTCTCACTTTATCTCCTACCATTCCTGTGCCTTTTACACTCCAACCTTCTTAACGTTCTTGAAACATACGAAGCTTATTCCACCTTAGGGCCTTTACACTTTGTGTTTCTGTTACTGGGAATGCTCTTCCCATGGCTTACACCTTCGCATCACTGAGGTCTCTCATCAAATGTTACTTTCTTAGAGCTGATTTTCCTGACTACTCTATCAAAAACAGCCTTGAGAATAACCACTATTACCTCTTCACTCCTTAGCCTCTGGCTTTTATTCTTTATCACACATTGTCTGGGGTTTACTTGTTTAATGTCTTTATCTCCTACTAGCATACATTTCTTTTCACTCCAGTATCCCCATAAACTTTGAACAGCTCCTGGAGGACTATTATAGGCACTTAATAAATATTAAATAAAATAATTTATATGCCAGTGTATCTTATTTCTTTTTTGAGATTGTAAGATATTTTGTGTTGTTCATCCGTGTGTGCTCATAGCACCTAACCCAGCATGGCACGTGGTTGGCATTTACCAAATGGCCTGCGGACGAGGTGCCAGTCCTCTCTGCAGGTGACACAGTCGCCAAAAGAAAGACACCACTCTTCACTGGCTCCCCTTCCATCTCTCTAGTCTCTTACCAAGTCTCCTTTTGGGGTTCTTCAAAAGAAGAACCTTAAGTCTGATTCTCTTCAGAGATATGTCCTGGCTTTTTTCCTCTTTTTGCAATTCTCTTCCTCTTTTCAGTGGCTATGACTCTCAAATCTCAATTTCAATTTTATATGTTTCTGAATCAAAAGCCTACCAGATATCTATCTCCACTCAAGCTTAATACGTCCAAAATTGCACATATCTCTCCCCCCAAATATATTCCTGCTTCTCTTCCCTCAAATATTATCATTAGAGCCTTTTTTTTAACTCAGCTAATATCTGCTTCAGTCCCCTTTATCTGCTACATTCATTTTAATTCTCCAGGAAGACTTCCCTGATTCCTCAAGCCTGGTTTAGATGTCCCCTCTATTTTGCTTCCATAGCATTAAATCCTATCATATTTATATTGTAATTGTTTATATGTCTCCTCCAGTAGACTGTAAAGTCAAGAGAGCAGGGGCTGTATCTAGCTCACTCAACACCATTTTTCGGCACAATACCTAGAAGATAAGCTCAGAAAGCATTTGTTTAAAAGAATGAATCAATGAATAAATGAATGATACAGAAGTCAGGCCAAAAGGAAGCCAACTCTCCTAGGAAAATAACAACTTGCCATTAAAGGTATATGAGAACAAATGCTGGGCAGAAAAGACCACCTTTTCCAAACAGAGTGGCCAACTGTTCAGGGCTATTTATAAATTTATGACAATAAACTAGAAAAAATGACTACCTCGTGGGTAGTCACTGGGAAAAAAACTGGATCTGAAGAACTGGTGGAAGAGACTTAGTTTTCCTTTTTGTACTTTTCTATTTTTATACCTCATATTTAAGACCTGTTTTTTAAAATTTTTATCAAACTGACATGGTGAGCAAGCTTCAATGTACTACTGGTGCTTTGTATCCTGACCTATACTGTAATAAAATCTCAAGTTGCCTCAGGCAAGTGTATGAAATTCTCAAAAGGCACATTTTAGAAATACAACCACTGAAACTATTTGAGTTTGCTGATCTCTGCTGACTTGGATATCCCTGTCCCTTTCATCTATAGATTACTGCATTAATTCTATATGAAATGCCCCAAAGATAGGACTTTAAGTCATTTTCCTTTTGCTGCCAATGCATATGCTTCATTTCAGCTTGAAAGCCCACTGCACCCAACTCGGTCATTTTCTAGGCTGGGGAAGAACAGGCAAAACAATACTTCATCCCATCTCTTCTTTTTCCTTTGATTAGTGCAATGGATTCTGACACAATCAGCAGTCATGGCTCCTCAGAGACTCTTCTCGAGGCTTCTGGGACTCTTCTCATCCTGAGGAAGCCTACATTACACCTTCCAGAACTGCTACAGGGAAAGAACATTCTAGCCTAGGCTTCAAGTGAACGTGTAACCAAAAAAATAATGATTACATGTCCTCATTTTTGGTGAGTGCATGTGGCTTTCCCCAAATTACAACCTTCCATTTCTCCTGCCCCTTCACCCGCAGTATATTTTTGCCTAGCAAGAGAAAGAAGATGCTCTAAATAGACAGACTCTGATTCTACTTACAAAACTGTGGGAAGAGACTGGGACCTCCTCCCTCTCTGAGACAACGGTGCCACTGAGACTGCGTGAGATGCGCCGAAAGTTCTCCGCACCATACTGATCATCCTCCCCACACTCCCTGCTGGGGCCTCGGCAAGGTGCGGCCTTCAAACACACAGACACACAGGCAGACACGTAACATCAGACCTGCGGTTTTCCCACAGACTCTGTCCCGAGGGATATGGGAGAGAATAGGGTAAGTAAGACTCACTAGTAGAGATCCAAATTAGGTATATTTAAAAGGCAGTAGCCATGGGGTCACACAGAGTCGGACACGACTGACGTGACTTAGCAGCAGTAGCCATGTGGCAATCTCCTCTCACTCAAAAGAAGCCCAATCATAGATCTTGTTCTCTTCTAACAGCCCCACATTCCTATGCCCTGCCTTATCACCAACCCCACCACTCACATCTCTCCATAATTCTTTCCCAACACACCACCCCATGCCCAGAACTATAGAACCTGAGGTGGCTACCTGAGAAGCAGACACAGTGTTGGCTTCATGGAGACTGTGCTCCATTTCTGCTGTTGGGGTCTTTGAGAGACCAAGGCGAGGGGCTGAGTGCAGCCTCCTCCCTACACCATCTGCAGAGCCTGAGGAGGAAAACACAAATACAAGTTGAACCCATCTCTTCTCCCAGTCTGCACTCAGCCTGCAACACAAAACTCTGGAGTTTTTGCTTCATTACATAACAAATATTCATCTCTGAACTCAATGGAGGATGGATTCCTAGAATGTAGAAACAGGAGTTTCAGAATATGAATAGCTTCCCATAGGCCACAGGGATCTCCAACACAAGCCCAAGAGAAGGGGCTCTGTAGACAAATAGCTAAATAGTAAATATAATCAGCTTTGCTGCTGTCAGATTTGGGTCCAAGACTTATAACAGATACAGAGGAAATTACCTGACAGTAATTCTCTAGAGCATCTGCGATGGCAAGGGAAATGTTGTCTCCAGTCTAGTTAGGAAATTATCATAGTAATCATATATTAAACCACCTCATTTTACAAAACAGGAAAACAAGTTCCAGAGTCTGACAAGTAGTAAGTAGTTTAACCAGGATTAAAACTCAAGTCTTTGGATTTTCACTTCCAATTATATACTATGAGCAGGAGCTCTTCAACGTTTTATATGTGTAGTGTGGTCTTTATTTCCTCATTAGCATCTCTCTAATCACTTACATTCTAAACAAATTCTAAATGTTTCTCTCTTCCTAAAAATCTTGTGAGACTGTAAAAAGATGAGCTGCTCCAAACTGGATATGTGACTCCCAAGGGGCTTGCCCCAATACAACTAATTAAGCCTTCTGAAAGTGCACACACCCTTGACCTACATTTGACATATATGTCTATTGCCAATTCACATCTTGATTTGATATTTTGATTCTAATATGTGTACCTAACTAAAGCATGATATTGCTAATACTAAGCTAGGAGGCCAGTTAATTTTAGTATTTTCTTGTGCTTAAATGCAGTGGTTCCAATACTACCTCTGATTCACCTAGAACTTTTTAAAAATACAGCTTTGTGTATCTCTCCACAGACATACTAAATCAGAATCTTTCTGGTTAGAGCCTGGGAATATTTATTTTTAAGAGATTTCCATAAAGAATGTGGGAGAATAGCCTTAAACATTGTTAGAGGAAATGTGAAATGTTATAGTCTTCCTAGAAAGCAATCTAGAGATAACCATTAAGATTGAAAATATATTTACCCTCTTACCCTCTTGAGAATAAGAAGCAAAAATATCAGTTTATTGTGGCATTGTTTGGTTAATAACTAGAAATAAAGTAATGCCTATCTACAGCAGAATGGCTAAATACTCTATAGTATCCTCAATATCAAATACTATTCAGCCACTAAAAAAAAAGAAAAAGAAATGAATTAAACTAGATGACTTAGAGGAATTTTCAAGTATTACTGAGTTAAAAGAAAAAAATCTGTAAAATAATCCCCAACAAAAATACATGATATATATACGTCTGTATAGGATTACATGAACAGAAAAATACAGATATATGCACAATAGATTATTGTCTGAGAAGGTTGGGAGCAGGGGTAAACAGTAGGGACTGATTTAAGGAAAGGAGAGAGAAACAAATTTTCTATAATAAAAACATCATGTATGTTATGATCCCATTTATATGAAATTATTCCTCTTTTTTTTTTTAAGCCATTTCTTCAGTGACTGTGATGGGCAGCCAGATTTAAGAATTATATCTATAATGGTTAGTTTGCTCAGTTGCTCAGTCTTGTGTGACTCTTTGTGACCCCATGGACTGCAGCCCACCAGCTTCCTCTATCCATGGGATTCTCCAGGCAAGAATACTGGAGGGGGTTGTCATTTCCTCCTCTGGGAGATCAAACCCCTGTCTCCTGTGTCTCTTGCACTGGCAGGCTGCTTCTTTACAACTGAGCCACCTGGGAAGCCCAGGAGCACATTGATAAGGTAAGATGAGGTTTTTGACTAAGAATGGCTGCATGTTATTCATGGCCAAGCACTGATAAAATCCTTCATCAGATTGAACTCCTTACCTGCCTTCCGCTTCACTGATATATAAAGAGCTGTTGGACAGAACCTGGATCCGCTTATTTGCAGACACTTTTGCTTCATTTTTCAACCAAGTGCCCTTAATAGGGACTTCTCCATGAGCCTGGCAATCTAAGAATCTAGAATTTGGAATTCCTCTAATCAAATGTGATTCCCATCTAATGAACGAGGTAGCCAGTGGAAATCTCCTGAAGAGAATAGACACTGATTCCTTTAAAGACATTTAAACAGACGTGCAGGTCACCTCCGTAAGGGGTACTGTTGAGGGCACTTCTGGCTTTGATAGAAAGCAGAATTAAGGTGCCCCTTCATGGATCACAGCCTTGTCATAGTGAAGGGGCCTGTTTAATAACACAATGAAGCTATGAGCACCAAGATGGACAGGTCATAGTGGAGAGTTCTGATAAAACGTGGTCCACAGGAGGAGGCAATGGCAAACCACTCCAGTATTCTTGCCTCTGTTGCTGCTGCTAAGTCACTTCAGTTGTGTCAGACTCTGTGCAACACCACAGATGTTGTGGTGGAGCCCACCAGGCTCCGCCATCCCTGGGATTGTCCAGGCAAAAACAGTGGAGTGGGTTGCCATTTCCTTCTCCAATGCATGAAAGTGAAAAAGTGAAAGTGAAGTCGCTCAGTCGTGTCCAACTCTTTGCGACCCCATGGACTGCAGCCTGGGGTGCAATCCCATAGGGCTCCTCCGTCCATGGGATTTTCCAGGCAAAAGTACTGGAGTGGGTTGCCATTGCCTTCTCCGATTCTTGCCTCTAGAACCCCATGAACAGCATGAGAAGGCAAAAAGATTATGAAACCGGAAGATAAGCCTTCCAGGTCAGAAGGTGTCCAATAAGGTACTGGGAAGGAGCAGAGAGAAAGCTCCAGAAAGAATGAAGAGGCTGGGCCAAAATGGGAATGACACCCAGTTGTGGATGTGTCTGGTAGTGAAAAGTTGTGAAGTCTAATGCTGTAAAGAACAATATTGCAAAAGAACCTGGAACATTAGGCCCATGAATTAAGGTAAACCAGATGTGGTCAAGCAGGAGATAGCAAGAGTAAACATCGACATCTTAGAAATCAGTGAACTAAAATGGACAGGAATGGACAAATTTAATTCAGATGACCATTGTATCTACTATTGTGGGCAAGAATCCCTTAGAAGAAATGGAGTAGCCCTTGTAGTCAACAAAAGAGACCAAAAAGCAGTTCTTGGGTGCAATCTCAAAAATGACGGAATGATCTCAGTTCATTTCAAGGCATATCATTCAACATCATAGTAATCAAAGTCCATGCCCAACCACTAATGCTGAAGAAGGTGAAGTTGAACTGTTCTGTGAAGACCTACAAGACCTTCTAGCACTAATACCAAAAAGATGTCCCTTATATCACAGGGGATTGGAATGCAAAAGTTGGAAGTCAAACGACACCTGGAAGAACATGCAAGTTTGGCCGTGGAATACAAAATGAACCAGGGCAAAGGCTAACAGAGTTCTATCAGGAGAAACATTGGTCATAACACTCTCTTCCAACAATACAAGAGATGACTCTACACATGGGTATCACCAGATGGTCAATACCGAAATCAGATTGATTATAATTCTTTGCAGCTATATATGGAGAAGCTCTATACAGTCAGCAAAAATAAGACTTGGAGTTGACTGTACCTCACATCATGAGCTCCTTACTGCAAAATTCAGACTTAAACTGAAGAAAGTAGGGAAAACCATTAGGCCATTCAGGTATGACCTAAACCAAATCCCTTATGGTTGTAAAGTAGAGGTGATAAACAGATTCAAGGGTTAGATCTAGCAGACAGAGTGCCTGAAGAACTATGGATGGAGGTTCATAACACTGTATAGGAGGCAGTGACCAAAATCATTCCAAATAAAAAGAAATTCAAGAAGGCTAAGTGGTTGTCTGAGGAGGCTTTACAAATAGCTGAGAAAAGAGCAGCGAAAGGCAAGGGAGAAAGGGAAAGATATATCCAACTCTGAAGGCAGAGTTCCAGAGAACAGCAAGAAGAGGTAAGAAGGACTTCTTAAATGAACAATGCAAAGAAATAGAGGAAAACAATAGAATGGAAAAGACTACAGATCTCCAGAAAACTGGAAATACCAAGGGAACATTTCATGCAAAGATGGGCAAAATAAAGGACAGAATGGCAAGGATCTAAAAGAAGCAGAAGAGATTAAGAAGAGGTGGCAAGAATACACAGAAGAACCATACAAAAGAAGTCTTAATGACCCTGATAACCACGATAGTGTGGTTACTTACCTAGAGCCAGACATTCCGGAGTGTGAAGTCAAGTGGGCCTTAGGAAGCATTACTATGAACAAAGCTAGAGGAGGTGACAGAATTCCAGTTGAGCTATTTAAATGCTAAAAGATGATTTTGTTAAAGTGCAATACTCAATATGTCAGCAAATTTAGTAAACTCAACAGTGGCCACAGGACTGGAAAAGGTCAGTTTTCATCCCAATTCCAAAGAAGGGCAATGCCAAAGAATGTTCAAACTACCATAGCAACCATGCTCATTTCACATGCGAGCACGATAACACTCAAGATAACACTCACAAGCTAGGCTTCAGTAGCTTGTGAACCAAGAACTTCCAGATGTACAAGCTGGATTTAGAAATGGCAGAGGAACCAGAGATCAAATTGTCAACATCTGTTGGATCAGAGAAAAAGCAAAGGAATTTCAAAAAAAATCTGCTTCATTGACTACACTAAAGCCTTTTAACTGTGTAGATCACAACAGACTGTGGAAAATTCTTAAAGAGATGTAAATACCAGAACATTTTACTTGTCTCCTGAGAAACCTGTGTGTGGGTCCAGAAGCAACAGTTAGAACCTGACAGGGAACAACTGACTGGTTGAAAAATTGGGAAAGGGGTACATCAAGGCTGTGTATTGTCACCCTGCTTATTATAACTTACATGCAGAGTACCTCATGTGAAATGCCGGGCTGGATGAGTCACAGGCTGGAATCAAGATTGCCGGGAGAAATATCCACAACCTCAGATATGCAGATGACACCACCCTTATGGCAGAAAGTGAAGAGGAACTGGGGGCTTCTTGATGAGGGTGAAAGGAGAGTGGGAAAGCTGGCTTAACACTCAGCATTCAGAAAACTAAGATCACGGCATCTGGTCCCATCACTTAATGGCAAACAGATGGGGGAAAAGTGGAAACAGTGACATTTTATTTTCTTGGGCTCCAAAACCACTGCAGACAGTGACTACAGCCACAAAATTAAAAGATGTTTGCTCCTTGGAAGGAAAACTATGACAAACCTAGAGACTGTATTAAAAAGCAGGGACATCACTTTGCTGACAAAGGTCTGTCTGGTCAAAGCTATGGCTTTTCCAATAGTCATATATAGATGTGAGAGTTGGACCATAAAGAAAGCTGAGCACCAAAGAATTGATGCTTTCGAATTGTGCTAGAGAACACTCTTGAGAGTCCCTTGGATAGCAAAGAGACTAAACCAGTCAATCCTAAAGGAAATCAGTCCTGAATGTTTATTGGAAGGACTGATGCTGAAGCTCCAATACTTTGGCCACCTGATGTGAAGAGCAGGTTTATTAGAAAAGACGCTGATGCTGGGAAAGATTGAAGGCAGAAGAAAGGGACGACAGAGGATGAGATGGTTGGATGGCATCACCGACTTAATTTAACATGGGTTTGAGTAAACTCTGGGAGACAGTGAAGGACAGCAAAGCCTGGCATGCTGCAGTGCATTGTTTGCAAAGAGTCAGACACAGCTTAGAGACTGAACAACTGTGAAAAGACATTTGTGGGGCAACTAGAAAAAAAAGAATACTGGCTAGTTACTATATTATATAATTTCTACTATATTATATTAAGAAATTATTGTTAATTTTTTAAGTATAATATTGTCATAGTTAGGTTTTTAAAGGGCGCTTCCTTTGGTGGCTCAGCGGTGAAGAATCCGCCTGCCACTGCAGGGGACACAGATTCACTCTCTGATCCAGGAAGATCCCACATACTGCAGAGCAACTAGGCCCGTGCACCACAGCAATTGAGCCTGTGCCCTGGAGCCTGGGATCCGCAACTACTGAACCCTGCCCACCCTATAGCTCATGTACTGTAAGAAGAGAAGTTACCGCACTGAGAAACCTGGGCACTGCAACTAAAGAAAAGCCCCTGCAGCAACAAAGACACAGCACAGGCAAAAAAAGAAGAAGAAAAAAAAAATTCAGTGGGGAAGGGAAAGGGGAAAGAGGGTTGCTAAATCAAAATCAGCCAAATGTTGATAACTGGCCAAGATAACCAACATGGAAGTTAGTGATAAGTACAAAGGGGGTGATCATAATACTTCATTGTTGTTGTTCAGTCGCTCAGTTGTGTCCGACTCTTTGCAACCCCATGGACTGCGGCACACCAGGCTTTCCTGTCCTTCACAATCTCCCAGGGCTTGCTGAAACTCATGTCCATTGAGTTGGTGATGTTATCCAACCATCTCATCCTCTGTCATCCCCTTCTCCTCCTGCCTTCAATCTTTCCCAGCATCAGCGTCTTTTCTAATAAATCTGCTCTTTGCATCAGGTGGCCAAAGTATTGGAGCTTCAGCTTCAGCATCAGTCCTTCCAATGAATATTCAAGATTGATTTCCTTTAGGATTGACTGGTTTGATCTCCTTGCAGTCCAAGGGACTCTCAAGAGTCTTCTCCAATACCACAGTTCAAAAGAATAAATTCTTTGGCGCTCAGCTTTCTTTATACTCCAACTCTCATATACATACATGACGACTGGAAAAACCATAGCTGTGACTAGACAGACCTTTATTGGCACAGTAATGTCTCTACTTTTTAATATGCTGTCTAGGTTAGCCACAGCTTTTCTTCCAAGGAGCAAACATCTTTTAATTTCACAGCTGCAGTCACCATCTGCAATGATTCTGGAGCTCCAAAAAAAAGTCTCTCACTGTTTCCATTGTTTCCCCATCTATTTGCCATGAAGTGATGGGACCAGAAGCCATGATCTTCATTTTTTGAATGTTGAGTTTTAAGCCAACTTTTTCATGCTCCTCTTTCACTTTCATCAAGAGGCTCTTTAGTTCAATTTCTGCCATAAGGGTGGTGTCATCTGCATATCTGAAGTTATTGATATTTCTCCTGGCAATCTTGATTCCAGCTTGTGCTTCATCCAGCCTGGCATTTCGCATGATGTAATCTGCATGTAAGTTAAATAAGCAGGGTGACAATATACAGCCTTGATGTGCTCCTTTTCCTATTTGGAACCAGTCTGTTGTTACATGTCCAGCTTTAACTGTTGCTTCTTAACATGCATACAGGTTTTTCAGGAGGCAGGTAAGGTGGTCTGGTATTCCCATTTCTTGAAGAATTTTCCACAGTTTGATGTGATCCACATAGTCAAAGGCTTTAGCGTAGTCAATGAAGCAGAAGTAGATGTTTTTCTGGAATTCTCTTGCTTTTTCTAGGATCCAATGGATGTTGGCAATTTGATCTCTGGTTCCTCTGCCTTTTCTAAATCCAGTTTGAACAGCTGGAAGTTCTCGGTTTATGTACTGTTGAAGCATAGCTTGGAGAATTTTGAGCATTACTTTGCTAGCATGTGAAATGACTGCAATTGTGTGGTAGTTTGAACATTCTCTGGCATTGTCTTTCTTTGGGATTGGAATGAAAACTGACCTTTTCCAGTTCTGGGGCGACTGCTGAGTTTTCCAAATTTGCTAGAATACCATAACATTAACTCATTACAATTTTGAAGTTTTCCATAACAAAAAGTTATTTTTTATTTTTAGTATGATGTGGACCAACTTCAACATACTATAAAATTTAGAATGTAGGTCAAGGGCAGTTGTCACATAACTTTCAGGAACTACAGTCATGTGAAATTCAATTTGGCCACAAAATACCATATACTATATGATTCTATTTATATGAAATGCTCAAGGTAGGTTATCTACAGACAAAGTAGATTAGAGGCTTACTGACACGTTTTTAGGGTACTGAAAAAACACTTTAAAACCGATTTGTGGTGAAGGGTGGAAGACTATGAATATACTAAAAAACCATTGAACGGTGCACTTTAAATAGGTGAGCTGTCCAGTATGTAAATTATATATCAATAAAGCTTTTTTTAAAAAGTAATAAGTCAGAGAAAGACAAAAAACATATGATCATACTTATATGTGGGGTCTTAAAAGAATTAAACTCATAGAAAGAGAATGCAATGATAGTTGTCAAGAGCTAGGGGTTGGGGGAAATATAGAGATATTGGTCAAAGGGTACACATTTCCAATTATAAGATGAATAAGTTCTGAGAATCCTAATGTATAGCATGGTGACTATAGTTAACTATGTTATTATATACCTGAAAGTTGTTAAGATAGTAGATCTTAAATATTCTCACCACACACACACACAACAGTTATTAGGTATGGTGATGGCTTGTTCACTACCTTTATTGTAATCACTCACTGGCATATACATGTATCAACCATCACACTGTATACTTTAAACTTACACAGTGTTACTTATCAACTATAGATACAAATCTGGAGGAAGAAAGTAATTTTGTGCTTAATAAATGCTTTTCAATAAAAGAGGACTCCCCTAAAGATATATTCTATCATATTTGGACCCTAACCAGCATTTTCCTCTCGATTTCCTTCCTTCATCTACTTCTCGATTTATTCCACTGATCTCTTCTTTATTTTGTCATGTCAGTTCTGAAAGACTCAATTTAAAAGAGACTAACCAAAATAGAAAGTGAGGAGGAACTAAAAAGCCTCTTGATGAAAGTGAAAGAGGAGAGTGAAAAAGTTGGCTTAAAGCTCAACATTCAGAAAACTAAGATCATGGCATCTGGTTCCATCACTTCATGGGAAATAGATAGGGAAACAGTGGAAACAGTGTCAGACTTTATTTTTTGGGGCTCCAAAATCACTGCAGATGGTGATTGCAGCCATGAAATTAAAAGACGCTTACTCCTTGGAAGGAAAGTTATGACCAACCTAGATAGCATATTAAAAAGCAGAGACATTACTTTGCCAACAAAGGTCCGTCTAGTCAAGGCTATGGTTTTTTCCAGTAGTCATGTATGGATGTGAGAGTTGGACTGTGAAGAAAGCTAAATGCCGAAAAATTGATGCTTTTGAACTGTGGTGTTGGAGAAGACTCTTGAGAGTCCCTTGGACTGCAAGGAGATCCAATCAATCCATCCTAAAGGAGATCAGTCCTGGGTGTTCACTGGAAGGACTGATGCTGAGGCTGAAACTCCAATACTTTGGCCATCTCATGCAAAGAGTTGACTCATTGGAGAAGACCCTGATGCTGGGAGGGATTGGGGGCAGGAGGAGAAGGGGATGACAGAGGATGAGATGGCTGGATGGCATCACCGACTTGATCGACATGAGTTTGGGTAAACTCCAGGAGCTGGTGACGGACAGGGAGGCCTGGCGTGCTGCAATTCATGGGTCGCAAAGAGTAGGACATGACTGAGCGACTGAACTGAACTGAACTGAACCAAAATACAGCCTACTTTGCTTTGACAAGTTATTTTCAGGACTGATTCATCAAATGGATTTTAAAAATTAGTTTTCTTTCACTATCAAGTACAAATTAATGGTTGGTAAGGTATGCTTTCATACTGCTTTCAGAAGTATAATCTTCCTGAGTTTGCCAGTATGTATCAAGAGTTTTTTTAAAGTTTATAACTTTCAGCTAGTTATTATCCTTCTAAAAGTTTATTCTAAGGAGTTTATCAGAAATGTGACCAAACTCTTTAAGTATAAAGATACTCATCACAGTGCTATATTACCAAAAAATTGGAAGTAAATATTCAACCAGAGTAGAATGGTTGAATATATTATGGTACATTCATGTAAAGCATATTATAGTCATTAAAGGTAGTTTTTTCCAAAGGGAAAAAAATCATGGGACTAAACTGTATACATATTTTACAATGATTCCACTTTTGGTAAAAACAACACAAATAAATATATAGTATATATGCATAAAAAACAAAACCAGCAGCAACATGGCTGGACCTATAGATTATATTAAGTGAAGTAAATCAGAGAAAGACAAATTTACATCACTTGTACGTGGAATCTAAAATGATGATGCAAATGAACTTATAAAACAGAAACTGACTCACAGACACAGAAACCAAACTTTTGGTTATCAAAGAGGAAAGAGGGGAAGTGATAAACTGGGAGTTTGGGATTAACATATATATACTACTATATAGAAAATATATAAACAAGGACCTATTGCATAGCACAGGTAATAGTAAATATTTTGTAATAACCCATAATGGAAAAAAATCTGAAAAACAATACACACACATATATATGTATGTATAGTAACATACATATGTATACAATGGTTCAGCAATAAACAATCAGCCTGCATTTGTAGGAGAAGCAGGTTTCATTCCTGGGTCAGGAGGATCCCCTGGAGGAGGAAACAGCAACTCACTCCAGTACTCTTGTCTGAAAAATTCCATGGACAGAGGAGCCTGGCAGGCTATAGTCCAAGGAGTCACAAAGAGTTGGACGTAACTAAGCAAGCATGCATGCATATATATATATATATAAATATATAATGTATGTACATACATTATATATATTAATATAGGAACTGAGTCACTTTGCTGTATACTATATACCTAAAACTAATACAACTGTAAATCAACTATACTTCAATTTTTTTAAAAAGTGTATCAACCAGGGCTGGGACACAACCCAAAACCAGAAGTAAACTCATAAAATTACTGAGTGGGGTTATCAATGATTTTTCTTACTTCATATATTTTCAAAAGTATCTATAGTAAAAAAAAAAACAAAACTGTTGCTATTTGGGGTGCATTCTAAGTCGCTTCAGTGTGTCCAACTCTTTGCAACTCTACAGACTGTAGCTCGCCAGGCTCCTCTGTTCATGAGATTCTCCAGACAAGAATACTGGAGTGGGTTGCCATGCCCTCCTCCAGGGAATCTTCTTGACCCCAGGGATTGAACCCATGTCTCTTATATCTCCTGCCTTGGCAGGAGGGTTCTTTACCAGGAGCGCTACCTGGGAAGCCCACTGTTTGGGGTAACATATGGACTTTTTGTTTTGTTTGTACTATAATGTTTGACATTCAATTGGTTAGTTCAATTTTAGTCACATTGTATTTTTTATATGTGTTTCTTATTCTTAAAACACTTCACATTTGTATATTCTTTCTCTGTTATGTTTGACAGGATCTAACTGAGGCAAACTCCAATTTTTCCTTATTCTTTAGAATCTTCCCATACTGCTCTGTCCTATGTATCTAAGGATCATAAATGTTATTGCAAAGTCTAGAGTGAAGATCCTAAGAAAAACATATCTTAATATCAAATCTTATATTTATGTGATGACCCCCACTCTGACACTACTGGAAACACAGAAGATTCTGAATAAACACTTGTTTGGCTGTAATTAAATGTTGGTTGGCAGCATGCAAAGAATCTATACTACTTGAACTGAAGATACATTTCTCTGAATCAATTTCACAGAATCATACGTATCCTTTTAAGAGTTGCAAAGTATCTTTAATCACTGAACCAATTTTCTTATAGGTAACAGCTTAGATATTAAATGACTTATCCAAATTTATACTGACAGTTAATGATGGAGACAGGATGATAGTTCAGGCTTTGGAGTTCTAAAGTACATCAATCCTAAATTATAAATATCCTTTATGTATTCAGCTTATAGAATTATGTATATACTATGATTTTAACATTAAACTTCACTCTTCACACAATATAATCTCACAAAGAGTCAGTGAACAGGTACCCTACAAGCATACCTCCTTGAAAATTCTAATCCTGGTAGTTCCAGAATGGATGAGGGAAGGTCTTGATATAGCTGGTTCAGTACAACCTGGAAATGCTACATTGGAGACCTGGCTCAGTGTGGACATCCTTGTTGCAAGTTGGATCTGGAAGCTGGATCTTGGGATCAGTTCAGTTCCTAAGCCATAGAAGGATGACTTACCCACTCAGCCTCCCCTGTCTCATGCTGAATCACTCTCAAAGGCCTAAGAACCACTCCATAGCATGTATACTGCAGCAGCCCTGGGCATACATTCATTGATCTCTTTCTTTAGAAGGAGGGAACTGGCCTGTGAGTGATGATTCTGCCCCTATTCTCTACTCTAGCCAGGAAAATGTCTAGCTCTTATCATGAAGTTGTTATAAATAAAGTCAGAATTCTGCTGCTGCCACCTAAGCTGAGGATATTATTTAGATAGAACACCATCCCCCCTTCTGATCTTATCCTCCTGCCTTCAGCTTTTCTATGTCCCCCACACCTCCTGCCCCTGGTTGCATTCTTACCTGTTTGGCTCAGCGGGTTCCAGACTACTTCCTGCTGCCCACATCCAGAACAGCCAGATTGAGAAACCTGAAGACTGGCTTGGTAGAGAGACTCCAATTCTGAGGTCTCCTGCTCTGTGTCCTGGTTCCAATGTGGATGCAAAATGATGTGGTTTCTTTCTGGATAGGTTACACAGGTATGGGAATCATGAGGGGAGGACTTCATTCCTGGCCCAGGGACCCCATGTTTAAGCTGAGAATCACACAGCCTTGTGACATTCACCCAAGAATCCAAAGGCAAGGAAGTCCCTGAATCGACACTGCTGCCCAGCTCCTTAGGCCCAGTATCTCTCACTTGAGACGGTTTCCCATGGTAAATACCTGACTCTGCCAACCTGGGCTGTCCTCCCCTAGAAGCTTCACCATTAGGCGGCCCACAGTTCATGGCAAGAGAAGGATGATTAGCAGGCTCTTCCCAGGAAGGCAGTTTGTTCCTACCATCCAAAGAGGGCTGTTGTTTTGCCCAAGACCAGTGGCCTTTCCCTTGACCCTGTGGGAAAGGAGGCTTACAGTCAGAAGGTGGAGAGTCCTTCCTTAGACTATTTGGCAAACTTCTATCCTGGGCACCTGTACCATCCCTGGTGGAGGCACCATGCATCCTCTGGAACTGCTCTGCCAAAGAGCGGACAAGCCCCTTGGTGGTAGGAAACTCTGGCATAGAGGGCTCCTCGCTGCCTCGGTCCATATTTGAAGTCAATGGAGTTTTGAGGTTTTGGGTTTGGAGGCATTGGTTAGTTTTCTGTACAGCATTAGAAGAGTGAAGCACAGATGAGGAAGGAGCAGGCTTTACGGGGTGGCAGGCCCTGTGCAGAGAAAGGCTAGGCTGAGCTGCTGAACTTGAAGGACCACAGCCTAGACTGTGCGAGTCTCCTCTCTCAGAGGTGGCTGTTATTCCAATTGGCTGTGACCAAGGCATCGCCAGGGATGAGTCAGCAGGATCCCTCTTTTCTTGGAATAGCTGTTCTTGATCAGTGTCTCTTCCTTCTTGTTGGGGGAACCTGGTGCAGCTGCTGTCGTCACCCCTGCAGCTCTGCCGCTCATCCTCTGGTTCCCAACCATGAGGAGAGTCCGTCTCAGTTCTCCCTGGTGTTCTAGGTAAGCCCTGCCTGTGAAACACAGAGGGGTCAGCACTGTCCACCTCAACTGGAGCAAGAAGGTTCGAGGCAGACCCACGTGGGGAGCTGTGCTGCGGAGCAGACAGGGCGGAGGGCTCTGGGAATAACGGCGAGAGTGACTCATGGCAGGAAGCAGGTGAGTAAATGAAAGTACTGGCCCCAAACTCCGTATTCGTGTAGGGTTCCAGTTGGGCCTCCTGGCTTAACAATACTTGGAGCGGGATAGGCTGTTCACTGAAATAAACAAAGAGAGCCAGTCATAAGCTGTCTTAATTGACAAGATTACTTACAAAAAGAACTGTTCATTTGGTTTCCATTTCTAGCTATTCACAGAGGGAATGGTGAAAAGAAATAGAGAGACAAGCATAAGTAGAGTCAACAGACTGGAGGTTCATGAGAGAAGGCGGTGGTCAGCTCATACTCAAGTAACGGGTAATATCAATTCTCTTTATTAAATATCCTCATCAAAGTTGTACACAGTAATAGTAAGCAAAGCTCTTGCCAATATTCTTCATTACCTGTAAAGTCCCATTTCAATCATCCTCTACTTAAAAATTCAAAAACAAAAATTTCTATTCCCACATGCAAATGACAAGAGAAGGTAAGCAAAGCCTAGAGATCACTCATACCTAGGGTCCTGAGAGGCAGATCAGCCAAAAGAACCAGAAGGCCAAATTTACAGAGTACAGGATGATTTGGGTTCCCGGCATTAATAGAAAGATCAACCATTTCAAGTGTATTCTTATAATCTGGATTTGATTGTGTTTATTCACTGAGATGCTTCCCCAAAGTAACAAATGGTGACTCTCTTGAGATCTGGGAGTGGGAGTAGGGATTAAATGCATTTATTTGGTTTCTTGCTAATTGTTTTATATTTCTAATCTTTTATATATATAAGATTTCTGAAAAGAGTTTAGCTCCCTCAATTGCTTACATTCAAATATATCTTTGATCAGATTGTCAAATCAGCATTTAACTAGTAGAGTAAATAGGAGAAAAGAAGAAAATGGAAGATCCTAGCTAGGAGCATTAAATTTCAATGATAATATACTATAAACTTTTGTGGATATAGTAATTCTATCACCCTTATAACACTGTGAAGAATGTATTACTTATAAGGGAAACCTAATGGAGTCCAAAAGACCTGGATTTCAAATTCCATTCTTCTACCCCTTACTAGCTGAGTAATCCTGGGTATCATACTTAGTTAATCCTCTCTGAGCCTGAGTTTCCTTATTTATAAACCATTGCTAAATAGTAATCCCTGTCTCCTTAAGGTGTAAAATAAAACATGAAAGTATTTAGCTTACTGCCTGGGCAAATATTCAAAAAATGTTAGCTTCCTTTATAATATTTATATTCTGAAAACTACTCAGGCTTATTAACAGCCAACATTAATTCTTACTTAATTCTATCTATTCTAAGTAACAGCCAGTTTCAAGGGCTAAAATGTAGGAACTATACTAATGGCCATGGGGACTAATGGGGACTTTTTTCCTATTCCTGACCATAGGGAAGAAAAACAAAGGGAATCTTTGTGTCTCCTCTCAGTCGCTGAGTCAGAGCAAGGAAGACTGCTTTCTCTGCTTCCTTAAGGGACAGGAGACACTGAAATCCCCAAATAAATCACATGGTTTCTACTGCAAAGTGAAATGCAACTCAGATTGCCATGTCTAAGATCATAATATGTACCAATTTAATAATCATGTTATTACACAAGTCCAGAGACAAACTCACCCACAGGAAATATGGACAAGTGGTCTATTTATGATGCTGTGCTTTCTGTATCTTTCTAGGAACTGTTAAGAGAAGGACCAGCAGTGGGATGAGCTTTTCATTGTATATCTGACCTGAGAGAAGAAATCTTTCCAGAGGACTCTTCTCTCTCCCCTGGAGTCGCCAAGACAATGAGAGCTGGCTATGGAGCACCCATGGTCACTTCCTCCCCTGGCGTCCATAAACTACAATGGTTCCCAGGCACTACCTTGTTGGCTGAGGGAGGGCTCCCCCCTGTGAGGGGAGGCAGGCTGAGGGCTGCGACGGCGGCTGAGATGATTGCTGCTGCTGCATGCGATCCTGCAGGCTCCGTGCTTTTCGAATACTGATTTGCAACTTCTTATCGACTAGGGCTCTGCTGTGCGTGCTAGAGCTGGCACCATGCAGGGCAAGTCTTAGTTTAGCTAAAATGCAAAAGAAAATATAGCAGAAACAGAACACAAAAATACAAACAAAAATAAAAAATAAAATTCAACCAAAAATGAGCAAAGTTATGCAATAAAACTGAAAATATGCAGCAGAACTATAAGGCATGGACCATGCATATGGTATCCAGGGCACAAGGCTGCCTCTGGTTGTAAGGAACATTCATGGAAGCCATGGAGGCCAAACAGGTTAATTCAAATTTAAAAATCAAACAAACAAAAAGCTAAACTAAAATGAGTCAAGAAGATAAACTGGTGCTTCCATCTCAGATGTTACCACTCTCATTGTCCTTTGCAACTGACCTGTCCAACTCTGGTCTCCATTCTCTGCTCCCAACTCCCCCTTCCTGACAGTCAACAGCAGAATTAAGATCCAAACCTGCATCTGTCTTTATAGAACACAGCTTCTTGTGGGTCATATTTAAGAACAAATTCTTAGTCCCTTGCTGTAACCCTATGCTGCAGCATACCAGGAAGGCAGGGGAGAAACGTAAAGAATCAAATATGCTGTAAGAAGTCACAGGCCTAGGAAGTCACAGCCAATTTATTCATTTCTTCCTGCCCTAAGCTCCACTGCGCTAGTCAGTAACTAGCACAAGAGCAAACTAACCTCGCATCTGAGACCTAACTTTATTTGGGGATTAGGAGATAGGTATGGCTGGATAGTTCATTTGTAGACTCCTGCTGAGATTTTTCCAGTAAATATCCACAGGCCACAGTGACAGTGCCTAGCACATTTAGAAATCTGAAAGGAAAAGATAGCTAAAGGGCCTCAGTTTGGGGGAGTGAAAGTAATGAAACCTAAAAGCTCTTTTTATCCCATCTGAGTGAATAACTATCATGAAGTTAGTCAAGTGCCATAGCCATAGCGGTTAGAGTTACTTACAGATAGCTTCGTTACAGAGAGCCAAAGCGGCAGCACAGTCTCCCTTCTGCTCCAGACGCAGCGACTCTTCAAACACTGACTCTGCCTCTTGCAGGGACCTCTCAAAGCCGTCATTCCTCCCTGAAAGGGCCAGCACTTTTCATTTTCATAACAACCTGTTCCAACTTTTCCTATGTACCGTTGTTTCCTTTCGGTGTACATAGATCCTCGCTGCTGAGTCTTTGGTCCACCTTTATTCCAACTGACCATTACTAGTAAAAATTCTCTGAAACATGTAGGACATCCATTTTTCTTTGCCTTAACTGAGACCTTACCAAAGCCATGAAGGAGGGGCATGTCATATGCCCACCACATATTTCAACTCCAAGACCTCTTAGGACGTCCCTCAAGAAAGAACAAAGTACTGTCTATAATAGAAGGGTGGGTTCTTCTGCCTGGAAATGACCTGCTTCCCCACAAGACTGCAACAAGATACATCTTGGCAATGTGTGTCCAGAACCCCAGATCTCCACCGAGACCTCCACTGTTGTGTTAAGGCCAAAGTGGCCTCATGACTCTGTGGATAGTCATGTGTAACACTTCTTTCCTGTACCAATTCACAGTCTTCTCTATACCACCCGCACCTGGAAACTCAGTACTCCTCTCGGGCACAGGTGTTCTACAGTCCCAACTTCAATATATCTCCAAGTCAGTGCAACCATCTTTGTTCCTGGTTTGCACGCACTTATCTTTCATCAGCACGGCTAAGTATTCACTTCTGTCCTGCCCTTGCTCACCCAACCTACCATAGAAGAGTCACCTTCCCACACAGTGACCATGAAATGTTGCCTTCTCCCCAAAAGTGAATATGTGCCAAAGCAGGTACAGGAGTTGAAGGAAAGTGCCAGATAAAGAGTGACAAACTACTGTAAATGTAACTTCTGTAAAAGAATCCTCAAGTTTATGTACCCCACTGCCTTTTACTCACTCATAACCATAAATCAGTAGTAAGCTGTAATGTAACTTCATCTGTGATTGGAATTAATGGTGAGTTTCACAAGCTCACAAGAAAAAAGAAATCATATTATTTCTCCCATAGTATCCCCATCCTCCATTAACCTCCAGCTGGACATGGTAAGAAAAGCTCTTCCATACCCCTAACATTCACTCCTTAGTCCACTAATAACTTTTGGAGAATAATGGGAAGACAGTGGAAGTAGCATTTGGGTTCTACTCCACCACTAGAGTTATGGTCCCTGCGGTAGGGGGTACACAGGCCTGAAATTTTCTCATTATATCTGAAATCAACTGAATCTATGCAACCTTTATAATCAGAGGTGGTGGCTACAGCAATTAAAAAATGTTCTCTACAGAGACACAGGAAAACTACAGCTGGCCAATCATTGTACTAAATTATAATTCTTATCCTCCAGAATTCTTAGCACTCCATTCCTTGCTCTTCCAGGAGATGCTAAACCAAAACATCTGGAGAACTGACAGTGAAATACAACCAGAGGGACCCACTCTCAACCCTAAAGTACTACCCAACTGACAAAGGGGGAGAGAAAGGCAAGGGAGGAAGATGACAAGACCCCTCTTTCAGAAGCAACATAAAGTTGAGACACCAATGTGATATAGCTTAAGGAAAAAAATCTAAGTATAGGGATATCTAAGAAATTAGGAAAGGTAAGCTAATTTGGAGACAAATACAAAATTCTGGGAAGTATAAAGCAACAATTTCCTTGAATCAAAAGACAGTAGAATTAGAGGAGAAAAGGAGCCCCCCAAAAAGCCCAGGAAGTTTCTCTGAGTGTTGATAAGAAGAAAGAAGTGATTAAGAGAAAGCAGCCACCCAAAACAGCCCAGGCTCCTGTTCTTTACACTGCTTTAGCACAATCTGCTGTATCTAGCTGGATGTTCTGAACAATAATTTATTTCATAGACAAACAAAGATATAGGTTTCAGGGCCTATTTAAAATAGATGCCTCAGCCTTTTTAAACTCTTATTTTGAAGGCTAGTCTCTGCTGGTGTAAAATGACATCTTAAAGCAATTGAAGAAAAAAGCAGTAACTAATTTGGGGCAGCCAGAGCAGCTGAAATAAAGGCCAGGAAAACTGTGTGAGGTTGGAAGATGAACCATCACAGGATGAAAAGGCAGTCAGCCTCTTGTTCTTAGAACCTGCTTGGTAGATCCACTTCCCTGAAGCTCCAGGTAGGAAATCTCAAGGGCATTTTTCTGCTGAGCAAGAAGAATTCCCCTCACAGTCAGTGTGGTTCACTCATTGCCTTTTTCTGCTGTTTCTGAACTGTGAATAGTTTAATTTACACCTTCTATAGCTGCTCATCAGAAATACTTTCCATGAATACTATACTATCTCTAATCTACAAGCTTTTAACAGGCAGGCCCCAAATCAGTGCCTGTCTCTAACCAACAGGCTTGTCACCTCCTACTTTAGTTCTCACTGAAACAGCCAAATTAAGATAAAATACAACTCTGCTAAAGAAAAGACAGAATTTATGAGCTCAAATACCTTTTTCCTTCCCCCTCTCTTTGTCCCCATCACCCACAACCTAATGCTCACAACAATTACCCTGATTCTGCAGTTCATCCAAGTCCATGAAGCGGCTGGGATGAGGGTTAAACCCTTTAGCTGCCTCTAATTCCTTCTCTCGTTTCCTCCGAAGTTCCTGCTCCTGTGCCCTTCTGGCCACTTCTTCCTGCAATTCATCCAGTTCAGTTTTGGAAGACATCTCCCCACCTGTAATACAAGCAAGGGAGAAGAGAAATCGCCACTTTCCCATAACCAAGACTAAGCACCTGCTATATTCATGGTCACCACACTGCTTTTTCTTGGGAACTCTTGACTTCAGTTTGGAATGCAAATTTGGATAGTGTTTTCCATATCAGATTCAGGATGAGGCCTGGGACATGAATAATAAGAATGATATTTATTGAACACTTTATAACAAAAATAACAATATAGCAACTAACATTTGTTGCATATTTACTATGTGACAGGCATAGTTGAAAGCACTTTCACCTGTATTATTTCATGTAATTCTCACAATACGTGAGGTAGATACTATTACTGCCCACATTTTAAGAATGAAGAAACTGAGTCACAAAGACAATAAATAACTTGCCCAAAATAACACAGATGGCAAATGGTAAAGCTGAATTAAAGTCAAATAGGGTAAAATCGTAATCCAAGCTTTTAACTGTTAAAGAGCATTCTCTACTGCCACTGACTCACCAGGAAGTTTCAAGCAAGTCAATTTCTCTCCCTAAATTTCCACCACCTTCCAAATGAGTTTGTAAAATATCCATAGTAGTAAACCTTAATTTTATCAGTGTTCATAGGTGGAATCAAATAGATCTAAAAGGATATCCATGATAAATTAAGTGAAAAGCCAAGTGACATAACAACATCTATAGTATAACTTCCTTTTATTTATTTTTAAATGGTAGTAATAAGTTTATGTAGGGGTTCCCAGGTGGGTCAGTGGTAAAGAAGCCACCTGCCAATGCAGGAGATGTGGGTTCGATCCCTGGGTCGAAAAGATCCCCTGGAGAAGGAAATGGCAATCCACTCCAGTATTCTTGCCTGGGAAATTCCATGGCCAGAGGAGCTTAATGGGCTACAGTCCATGGGGTCGCAAAAGAGTTGGACACAACTTAACAACTAAACAACAACTACAATAAACATCATTATACTTGTACATAGAATACAAAGCATAGAAATAGATGTAGAAAGATATATACCATAATGGTAACACTGGTTCCTTCAAACTGAAGAGGCACAGGGCAAGTTACCAAACTGACTTGTGCTAACCTCTGTAATTATGTAAATCCATGGCTGATTCATGTCAATGTATGACAAAAACCAGTACAATGTTGTAAAGTAATTAGCCTCCAACTATAAAAATAAATGGGAAAAAAAATTTTTTTTAATAAAAATAAAAATTACAGTCACCAGATAAAAAAAAATAGAGTTTACTATACAATGAGGGTGGTAGTGTAGTATAGTATATAAGGAATTTATTCTAACTCCTTGCCAAACATCTTTTACAAGTTGAGGAATCCAGTTGGTGAATTCTATAGAGCTAGTCTAGAATTAGGGCTATCAGTGAAGTCATGAGATTCAATCTTTAATGTGCTGAAAAGCTATCGGCTGTTAAAGAAAAGAGAAGGGAGAAAGGCTAAAGTAAGAGCACAGGTTTCTCAAAGCCATGTTAGTCAATATGAGACAAAATGTGGGAAATAAACCAAACCTATAATTTCATTAGGAAGAATAAATTTCTTCCATGGGTTTCTAACTGTGACCGATTCTAGCCCAGAATTTCAGAGATGATCTGCCCCTACATGCACTGCTCTGCTTTGCAAGATGTTAGCAGTATATGCCCCCCACTCATACCTGAAAGAGTTCATACCTTTTTATTTCTGCTGTATATCACGCTTCCAGCCACGTCTAAGAACTTCCCGTGGTCATTAAGAGAACTGGTTGTCAAACCAGTAAAGTTCCTGGTCTCATCTCTACAGTTTGCCATGTAGTATTCTGTCCTCATCTCCCTAGTGAGCTGGCCACAAATCTATATTCAGATGCTCATTAAATCAGACCATAATTAAACTTCTGCCCACACATGCAACTCCCAATTCATCTAACATACCAGAAAAAAAGGGGGATGATGAAACACATCTTTCAGAGAAGGTTGATTTCTAAGTTAGACAAGCAGATCCCAGAAATCCTCAGCTGACTAAACAATACTGAATACATATTATCTTCCCTCAAAAATCACAAAAAGTCTCCAGCTTGGGGAGACTATACAGCTATTACCTCGATTTTCTGCTCTAAGTAAGGATCTATTTATTTTGCTTATTTGAATATGCACTCTAAGTATATATGTGTGTTGTGAAAAGAATGTAAATAGGATATAAAATTCCAATATTCCTAAAATTCAAATATTCCTTTATCTTTAAGCTTTGACTTGCAAAAATACTAGCTGCTCTTAAAGAAAGCACATTTTCACCCATTTCCAGTCACGTACATCTAGTGTGAAAGAGTCAGATCATCCCTTTATAGCTTCTTTGAAGGAGGGACAGAGGCACGTTCAAGAAGGAAAAACAAAGCAGGGATACTAGGCAGGATAGAGAGGCAGGGCTAAGGGTAGCTCTGACCTGCTCATTCCCAATTTTGTCTATCGTCTACATGTCCCCCTTGTTATCTCAATTCAGAGAACTAAACAATAAAAAGTCCATTTCAAAGAGGATGCCTCTCTACCGAGGGAAGCCCCAGGACTCATTCTTCTGAGGAAAGCAGGTGTTCCTGACACTGTTCACCATATTTCTGTTCCTTCTCGCTTCCACCAGAAGGAAAGGAGCAAGCAGGAGAGCTGTGATAGAATGACAGTGAAAAAGATAAACCTGGAGAGAGAGCAGATCAAATGCCTTCACATTCACATTCTGGTGGAACAAAGTGCAACTGCCCTCTCACTTCAAATGTGCTCAGGTTAGGCTGTTGCCCAGACAGAACTGGTAGTGAAATCCAGCTCTCCAAATCCAGTGTCCCTCCACTTACCTGAAAGTGGCTGATTCTTCATCCAGCCACTCCTAGACACAGCGGAATCTGCCTCCAGGATGCTGCTACTGTGAGACTTCGGGATGTGACGCCAGGAGGGGGCCAACCCCGCTGACCTCTTAGCACTTGGATCCCTTCAAAACAGAAACCAGAGGCGAGGGAAAGCATCAGAACGCTGGTAAATAGCAACATTCATAGGACCAAAATCCCTCCAAAAGCAACAACAAAAACCAAAAGCACCAAACTAATATTAAAATATCTGCTAAACTATTTATGAATATCGAAACACCCATTCGTTCCCCCATCTTATCTCACCTCATTCACATTTTGTGTGTGTCTGGCACAAAATTTATTTAATGAATTAATAAACAAATGTTCTCATATAGACTGCCTTCCTCTTTCCTACACTTTTATAGCATCTTCACATGTGTAAAACTGAACAGGGTCTGAGGTCAGGGAAGAGCAGTGGCAAAATATGATGATACAGTTATCAATCTTGTAGATGATGTCCCTCCTTCCAAAGCAACTATACTGTTAGCAAACTTGTCTCTGAGGCAACTCAGTAAAAAAACAATGTATGGAGATATGAAATATATAAAGCAAATAGATTTTATGGACAAGGTGCAATGACCACTATTAAACTGTCATCATTATCTTATGGAATGATGAATATCATTAGCTTCATAAGACACAGAATCCTGGGTGAACCTAAAAAAAAATAGTAAAATAAAAGGCAGGAATAAATAACAATTGGATTTTCTCTCTGATCATATACAAGTTTTAATTCACTAACTCATTCTTTCATTAAAAGTTTACCAGTTATTTTATATATAATACTTTAAAAAGGTGTCTCCCCTTTCCCAAATGCCTTTGCTTCTTCCCCCAGCAGAGGGTGCTGTTGCCACAGAAACTGATAGAGCAGTTTGCTTGCCCACAAGAGGGTAAGACAGTGCATCTCTTTACTCGTGTTGAGTTAAGAAGCCTCTCGGTGGCTTACATTTCTGTGAGGAACAATACAGCTATTCAAAGGTCAAACAATACCTGCAGACACTTGAGCTCTCAGGCAGGGCTGCATCCAGGCTGACAGGGCTGCTGCTGTTCCTCTCACTGCTCTCATAGCCAGATTCCATTCGCTGGATTAGGCGAGGGTGTTGCTCTAAAAGGTGACAGCCTGGCCGTGCTGGGCCCCAGATCTTGTACTGGGGGCTTGGTCCTCCAGTTTTAATGTCGTGAGCAGGTGGCTTGCTTGACTCATCTGGTGTAAATTCTTTTGCTATACCGATTAAAGGACAAGTGTGGAACGGGAGGTAGATTTAGCATCTGCCTCAAATCAAGACAGAACTAACCCCTCCCTCTAGTGACTCATTCATTGAGCTCATAGGCCACTCAGGAGGGTAAAATTTTTACCCTTCTACGTAAAAATGTACCTTGCCAAGTCTACCAGAAAACCCAGGCTTTTTTTTTTTTTTAATATATAAATCCACTTTATTCAAAAGCTCAATTCTTCCCTAATTATCTTCTCACCTGAATCTTCAGAAAAGGGGCTAAGCTGGGTATAGCCACTGTGCTTCCTTTTGTCCTTACTAAAGATACTGTCGATATTCAGAGCCTCCCGCCTGGGCCTCCATGTCGGACGATACTTGCTGGAAGAACTGGATTTGGACTCGCTGCTGGTGCTCTCTACTTCCCAATCACGAGCGTGCAAAGGCAGGCTCCGAGCAGGTTTCCTGTCAGTCTGTTCTCCTCCCCTCCCCACACAAGGAGGTCCCAGGGTGGTCTGAGAAGCCAGGGATGGTCTGTTATGGATCATATTGCTGACTGTCTCTTTAAAATCCCTTAGCCTGTTGGTGCTGCTGGATGATTTGGAGGCATTCCTAGGAGCCTGCTTCTCTTTCAGTGTTTCTCCTAAAAACACAAAGAATGAAACAACTACAAATGTTTAAAGTCATCATGGATACCCAGACCCCAGAGTCGAAAAAGAAAGGCCTTTGAGCAGAGAAAAGAAGCCAGAGACTGAAACGTGACACAAGCGAGACAGAGTAAAGAAAGAAAGAGAAGCTATGCAGGGAGGCTTGCCTTCACTGTGGTACCCTGAGGCCTGAGACTCATCGCCTTTCCTCCTGACCCGGCCAGAGCTCCTCTTGCGCTCTATCAGTGACCCTTTCTTGGACGGGAGTTTCTGATTACATTCACTATCAGTCAGGTGTCCTGAAGGAAACAAGGAAATGAGGGTAAGTTGGTACCTGAGACTGACCTCCATCCATTTGAGAACCTACTCTCCCTTTGGGATTCATGGCAGCATCACCAGACTTAGGGGATCAGAAGCTGTAGAGCCCAAAACTATGCATCTGATCTAAGTGCAGCAGGAATCTCTCAGTAGACAAAGGCAGAAAAGCTCAAGTATTTATTAGGAATTTCCAAATTTACAGTGTCTCCTGAGCAATGACCAGTCTCACTCTCCCTAGTATTCCATCCTGGTGACCCAGAAGGACGCATTACTTGGTAGTTTTTAAAAAGCAAAAGTTTTAAAGATTATATAAGAATGTCATGTATCAATATATTTTCATTCTCATCAAAAGAAGACAGAGTTTTCCATCTATTTATTTAACAACACAAATGAAGTGAAAGCTAATTTTTGTTACATCTGGTGCCCTAGCCTTTGCCCACAAAAGCTCTGACTGTGTATGGCTTTAAGACCCAATTCTAAACATTCCTTAAGTGTGAATCATCCCAAAGGACATTTGAACTTTGAATAATTCAAATCATTCCCAGCCATAACCCAAGTCTTACCAAATTTGACTTCACCCAGAGATTACACTTCATAGTTCCTCAATACTAATCTCGGGGAAACCCGGGAGATCTGGGCTCTTTTATGTAACTTGCCACATTTCATGACCACAGTATGTAAATGTACAATACTGTATGTATATATACATATGTATGATCTGACCACAGTCAGATTCTAAAGGTCTAAGCTGCTGGAAGCCAAAGGTGAATTAAGCAACTGAAATAAACTGGAATGTAGGCTTAGAGGAAACCCCCTAGGGTTCTCAAAATGTCTGAGAGCCAGCAGAAATCTGCTTTCATATGCCAGTTGTGAAAATCCTTGCACATATTCAGGTATAAGATGTAATGATATGGCTACATATTTACAATCACTTACCAACACAATTTTTTATTGTTTTTATCTAATAATTTGCAATCTCTGGGCTGATAAGAAAGATCTAAGAAAGGAGGAAATCAACTGGAACAACTAAATCCACAAATGTTAAACCAATGTGCATGCTTCCCCAACCTCAGCCATTCACAAACCCTTAAAATAAACCTGACTCTCCTCATTTATCCTGTGACTTGGTTTCTCCCTGGTTCAGTTTCAGAAATATCATCTAACAAAAATCACACTTTGCCAAAGTCATTCATACAACAGTCATCAAAAGAAATCCAACATGAATCTAACCAAAACACTATATTCAACTACCACTTTATAAAAAATACAGAGGACAAAGAAATATGCTAAGGTTTACCATATAGACACAATCAGCAAAATTTAGAATGAGGAGAAACTATAGCACAAACTATCTAGTACTACAACAATAATAGAAAGGAAGAAATAGAGGAGAAAGCTGCAGATTAAAAGAAATACAAGATTTATCAGCCCATTACAATGTGCCTCATTTGGATTTTGAGTAAAAAAAAAAAACTATTAAAAATATGAAATTTATAGACAATAGGATATTTGAACACTCACTGGTTATTTAGTGGTTTTAAGAAGTTATTAATATATTTTAAATATGATAATGGTATGTTAAACAATGATTCTCTTAGATGTATACTAAAATACTTATGGAAAAGGTGATATAATGCCTAGAATTTGCTTCAAAATAATCCATGAGTAGGGGAAGTGGGCAGAGGTACAGATAAAACTAGACTGACAAAGAGTTATAATTATTGAAACTAGGCGACAGGTACATGAAGGGGCTGCATACTATTCTGTATACTTTTGAATATGTTTGAGAATCTTTTTTTTTTTTTTAAGGGCATGCACAGGATGTAAACCACCAATCTGAAGCCATGAGAACACAAATTCCCAAGTCTCTAAGAGTATGGATACTGTTCTATGCTTTCAATGATGAGCTTTTCTCATCTCAGCAGTCACTCACTGTTCTTCCTTTTATACCCTGTAATGATTTCTTCTACTGACACAGGCACAATCTTCTATAGATTAACAGAACAATTTAAGAACGTTCTCTGCATGGAATTCACAATAACAAACAGGCTAGCTTTTCATCTTTTTGGTTCTCTGTCCTTCAGGAAGCCTTGCAAGGTGATGAGTAGGTTCCCCATCCATAAATACATCCCTTCTCTCAAATCCCTTTGGGATGAGAACACGATGAGGTGCAGGATCACAAGGGTTAGTGGGGCACTATGAGAATGAGGGATCAAGAGCACAGCAGGAGGAAAGTCTTTAGAAAAAGACTTCAGGACAAACAATCATATTATAATCACATAAATAATCTCATTACAATGATCCTTACTGAGAGGCTGCTGTTGACAGGCACATGTCCAGTGGAACATCATTGTTCATTCAGAATTGCATTGCTTCCTTTCATCCCACTCAATTACCCAAGTTCTCTGTATTGCCCCCTTTGCATGACAAACATTTCTGACTTGCCCCATTTCCCTTTTCTTGGGAGACCCTCTATGTAGAACTGAATAAGGCAGGCAGGGTTGACTGTGTTAAGTCCCTACCTGTGTCCCGACTGCTCTGAGACGTGGAATCAGTCTCCACATTATAGATGACTGTCCCCTGAGAATCAGAAGAGAAGTGACTGACCACAGACTCATGGTGGAAGTGTTTGTAGGGATAGCTCTCCGTTGAGGAATCTGTTCGAGTATCACTTGAGATGGAGGGCTCCCTCCCTGAGAGAAGGAGGAGACAGGCAGAGGTGAGGAGAGAGATGACAGTGACAGAGAGAGGGGCAAAGAGTTGGGTGGCAGTAAAGGTCCATGAGGTTGGAACTTCCTAAACAGAAGGATAAGAAGGATATACCAGGGCTGTTCTTTCTGACACCCAACCTCAGATAACACACACACAAATACAAATAATGCCTTCCACTCCTGCCCCTGCCTTGCTGAAGCCCTCAATTTGCCTGCCACTGTGAAAAACTGTGGGGCTTTTAGAAAGTCTAAGGAGGGAAAAGTATGAAGAAAGGAAAAAGCTGCGAAAAGTAAAATCTAATGAGATGGCAAGTCCCAGGCTGACCTGGCACACATAACAAGTTGTTTCCCTATCCCATAATTTTTCTCCTATACTGTCAGAAAAGTCACTTGTAAAAATTTCATTGATAGTATAAATTATAAGCATGTTTAATATGCACGAGACATTCAGGGGCAGTTATCAATACTTTGGTGTGACTTGGTCCCTTTAGACTACTTTCCTCTGAACTCCTGGCTGAGATAAGCACAACAGTGTGAATGGGTGTTTGACTGAAGGGAGAAGCAGCAGAGCAGGTCTGGGCGGGGTACCAGGGTGGGAAGAACATACCAAGTGGGAGGGAGGTACAAAGAAAGAGGAAGAGATTCCAAAGATGAGTCTCTTCTCTTTCACAATTATACTCAGGGCCATCCAGCCCTAGATCCCATAGAGGAAAAAGAACATGACCTTTTCCTCATTTTAGGAATCAAGCCAAAACCATTAGGGCTGTATTTCTATTATAGGATGAATTTCTGAGGGACAGCCTGAGATCTTAGCAACAAAGCTGAAATTGTTTCCACAGGAAAACATGATTTAAGTTCCAAATAATTGAATTAGAAGTGAACAGCTAAAAAAAAAAAAAGAAGTGAACAGCTAAGGAATATTGCTTCTGCACCTGGCATTTTAAAACAAAAATCTCTCATCCCAAACAAAGTGACTAACTTTGTAGTAACTCGGATCATTTTCTTGGTCCTAACAACTCACGTCACTGTTAAATTGCTAGTAAGAATCAGTAACCTTAGCAATATGAGATGGTGAAATAATGAGGTTTCCCTCATAAACTCAATATCTCAGTCTAAATCAACATAAATTCCTTCTGACTTTTGAATTGGGGCCAGGTGATCAAGACAACACGTTCAGACAACAGTGAAGGAAACCAAGCCTGGCACAGCTTGGGCTTCAGCACGAGTCGGCAAATCTGCCTTATCTTCCTCCAAGCTAAGTTCAGTGCTAGGCTCATGGCTATGAGACCCTACTATCTAGTCACCACGTGGCCAGGGGGAGGGAGAAAAGTAAAGAGCTGGGCTGCTCACCTGAATCTTCACTATCGTAGCACGTCCTGCTGTATGACTGGAACTCAACTTGGGGGGGCAGGTCCTGGGTGGACACTGGGGTACCCTGGGGATCTGCATAAAGCAGCAGCAAAGGCTGATAATGCCCCTTGATGCATTTGGTCACCACATCCTTCCACTTGGGCCCAATCTGAACCAGAACAACCAGAAAAGCAAGACAATTACACTTCATGTCCATAATTCAACATCTATCTTTCTGTTCTATTTTTCTAAAGAAAAAGAGATGAAAAGACAAGAAGTGGGTAAAAAGACAACAAAAGAGATCATAGATCTAAATTTAAGATAAAAATTTTTTTTTTATTTTTGGCCACACCATGAGGCATGCAGGTATTAGGTCCCCAACCAGGGATCAAACCTGTGCCTCCCGCCCAGTGAAAGCACATATTTTAACCAAAGGACCACCAGGAAAGTGCCAATGAATTTTTTGTTAAATCTTTTTTTGTGAAATCCTTTTAGCTAAAACCCTATAACAGATAGGAATGATGAATAAAATTATTTTTATTCATGTAAAACATCAATTCAGTTCTGAAATATGAATAGAAGTTCTCAAAGCTGAATATGCTGTGAGGCAATTTCAGTTGTACTTGGGGATCAATTTCTTTTCACAGACATGAAACAAAAGCCCTTGCTTGAAATCTGCATTTCTGTCATTTTCTCCTAAATATTAAAATCACTTGTATGAAGCTAGAGAGCACACAGAAACTGTCTCACAGACTGCCTTAGCATAAGCGACATTCCGTTTCAGAGTTCACACGTGGCAGGACATAAAATGTCAAACTGCTTAGAATGGACAGCTGAACCCTTCAGCTTTAGCTTTGTGCTGGATTCAGTGCTGCCACAGCAGTGGGAAAAAGTGACAGGACAGCCATGGAAACAACAATCCAATCAAATCCCCACACTGACCCTCTCCTAAGTCTGGACCAGTCACACTCTTACATGGTGTGTTCTTACAGTCCAGACAACTAGCACAGTGCTTATTTCATAACAGATGTTCAGTAAATGTATAATTGAGTTATTTTAACTGAAATACATTTATATGCTTTTTTCATACAAATCTTATTTACTATTTTATAAGGCATGGTATTATTTTTCAAATAAAAAAATCTAAAGCTCAAAGAACTTACATAAGTTGCCCAAAATTACAACAGTAAAAAAGAGACAAAGAAGAGAATCAGGGAATTTGACAGACTTTACTATTTGTGGAAGATATTACGAAAGGTCCACAAGTTGGTATAGATTAGAGTCAGCAATTTCCTAGCTGCTAACCTTATCACAAGAGGCTTCCTTACTCACATGGATCACTTAAACTACTTCAGCCACACACTCCATGGTTTAGATAGCACCAAATTTCCAGCTTTAAATATCATCATGGCCTTATTTTTTTTTTTTTACACTATCCCAAAACATGTTAATCCATGATAGAGTATTTCAGGGAGATAACTACTAGAGAACAATTTATAGCATTTCTGAGACAAAGCATTACTCACTGTTAATTCCAAGATTTGGAATTCTGAATTCTGTGTTAAGCTTATAAGCTAATTTGAGATAATAGATTGTTCTTGCTCAAATCAACCAATGAATGTATTAAAAAAGCCCTTTCAACTATAAATACAGAACTGTGCTGAATGCTTGGTGAAGGGATTCAAAGACAATATAGAAGATAAATTGATCCTGTCTTCAAGGAACTTGTTCCGTTGGGGGAGCAAGACTGACATTCATAAATTACAGACAGGCAGCTGGACAATAAAATTATGAAAATGGAACACTGAAGACAAGTAACTGTAGTTTTTTGTTCCAGTCACCAAACACGTCAAGAAGGGTCTGAATATTCCTACCTCCTTGACATGAGCGTCATCAAAATACATCCATTTGCGGATTTTTGTTTGGAAAAAGAATGTAGAGTAATGTTTGCCATAGTAACAGATCATTCCTACTAAGTAGAGTTCAGACTGCTTGGCCCGGTCATCTGTCACTCTGAAAAACAGCTGTGGGGAAAGAGGAGAAAGGAAAGAACAGTCACATACTCAACCCTCTCATATCATCTCTCAGAAGACTCCATCATTTCTTAATTAAGGTACTGACTTGCTTCTTGTTTTGCTAGTCCATATTATCATAAATAATGAACCTAAAAAGGCAGAATTTAAGGAAAAGAGAGAAAATGGTCAAACCGGTAAGGTGGTGATGTTTCTTCATACATGTTAATAATCTTTCTTGCTGGGTCTTATCCTAAGAGAAGCCAGGAGTGTTGGAAAAAGTAAATAAATAAAACATTCTTAAGTTTCAAAAGTTATTTATCAGCTGGTGCCATAAATACAAAGTTCCTGCTGCGACACTAAATAGAGGACAAGAAAGGCCTTAGGAGGAGCAATTGCTTCACACTGGTTACTAGCATTTCAATTCCAAGATGTCCAGCACTGGGTACAAAGAGACATATAAAATGTTTGAAGGCAAGGATCTTGCCTTAAGGAACCTGTTTGGTTGAGAAAGCAATCATAAAAACAAAACAAAAGTAGAAGAGAAAACATACGCTACAGAAATTTAGAAAAAGTGAGCTTTTATTGTGCATAGCTATATTATGTCAGAGATTCTTTGGCAAGGAAATTTAAAATAAGATCCCAGTAGTCCACTTATTCTCAGCCATAACATAATGACATTAAAATACAACAAAGGATCTCCTTAGTCACAGGACCATCAGAGAGAGAAACCAGTAGAAAGAAAATTACAAACTTCCTGGCTCTTCTGAACTGAAGGAAAATTCTGGCTGGACCTACACTAGGATGTACAGCTGATAAGGCAATGACCCCATGTTTGAAGTCTGTTCCCTATTTCCCTGAATAGATGCATGGAAAACCTTCTAGAACTCTCTTCCAAGCCAATTCATTACCATGTCAACAGACACTGGTTCCTCACCATGAATTTAATATCTAGGACTCATGTCACCAACTTCTACCTCTTTCATCGCCCATAGCAGCACTAGTCAGGACTGCTTCCCTCTTTACCTTACCACCTCCCATGGATGAATACACTGGTATTAACTTAACAATGAGCAGAGCACTGGATAACTCTATGAATTATTTGATTTTTTAAAAATTATTTATTTATTTTTGGCCACGCTGGGTCTTTATTATTGTGTGGGCTTTCTCTAGATTCAGTGAGTAGGGGCTCCTCTCCAGTTGTGATGCTCAGGCTTCTCACTGCAGTGGCTTCTCTTATTGCAGAGCAAGCCTCTAGGGTCTGCAGGCTCAGCACCTGTTGCACATGGGATGATTTGCTCTGTGGCACATGTGACTTTCCTGGACCAGGCATCAAACCCATGTCTCCCGCACTGGCATGCAGACTCTTAACCAATGGACCACCAAGAAGTACTGAATTAGTTCATTTTTATCACTAGCTACGTTCTGCCCATCATATTTTTCAAGGCCAAGATCATTCCATATCTTCCAAAAGGCCTTTGCCACCTATACAAAGAAGGTATGTGAGCATGAACATGCATGCATATGCATGTTTACATATACACACAATGCATTTGCTCAAAACTCTTTAATATTTGTCAATTAGGATACACCTTTGTGTTCAGAGCTCATTGCCCTTGAGCAATACTAAGATATAAGAACTCCAAGTGAGAAATACAGGTAATTAACACTCACATCACCCAGCTTAAGGCAGGTGCCCAAGCTGTGAATGACATCCTCTGCCAAGTCTGAGTGGTCTGAGTCCCATACCAGCCCAATTGTAATAATCTGTGGCGCGTTCATCAACACACGGCGAATCCGAATCCTTTCTCCACAGTTGCTCTGAAATACACATATAAGGTCAGTTTGACATGTTTCCCACTGACTCTGCCTTAATTCCACTAACCCAAGGGCTCTCCTCCCCACTCTGAACCCCACACCTGACAACTCACCGGGCAGTTCCGCAGATCCCCCATGGTGCTGGCATTCTGCAGCAGCTCACCAAACATGCTTGGTGAGGGTTTTTCTCGTCTTTCCAGCATACAAATAGCCTGATTGCTTTGAGATGGGAAGTTGAAAGGGGATGATTTGGGGAGTTGTACAGAGTTATAGCTAAATCAAATAAATCATTCATGAAGATTCCTAACTCACATATTTGACTTCCCTCTTCTGCCCACTATGCTAAAACCCCTTGTCCTGATCAGCCTCAGTGTCCCACAGAGTAAGTGAGCCTGCTGGTCCCCAGATCCAAAGCTCATAGAATCCCCATTCCTCCTCCCACTCTGCTGGCCAGAACTGGGACTAAGAGAAGGCGAGAGATGGGACAGGAAAGGAGGAGAACAAAGGTTATTCAAAATGACTGTTCTGAGATCCCACAGTATAGCAAAGACTCAGCAATAAGGCTACAAGTTACCTGGGAGCCTTTGGTTAAAACCCAGGAATGCCTAAGAATACAGAGAACAAAACGCTGTAAGACTCACCAAAGGGAAGTAGTGGAGATATAATGCACCATCTGGATGAAAGGCAGTGGGTCAGAAGTGGCGCCACAGCTGGTACATACACACTAAGCCCAGGGAGAAAAAAGTGAAAGCAGCAGGCTACAGTCATTAATTGTGTTGGTGCCCATGTGACACTCTACATCCTAGGATAAAGTGTTCTTAAAGAAAAGATCTAAGAAATGATAGGGATAAAGATAAGGTTCACCTGCTCAAACAGTGTCATCGCAAACTTCTGGTGGGAGATGCAGTGTTGGGCAGTACATATGTCCTCTTTGGTTTCATCAGCAATGTGGAAGTGAATTCTCATCAGGAGGTTTTCCTAACAGGGAAGGAACAAAAGCAGTTTATCAAAAACATTTAACAAAGAAAAGCACAAATTTGTTGGCAGTTTACTCAGAGAGACAGAATCCTTCTGGGAGGTGAAATATCTCTGATATATTTTTAAAATTTTTAATTTGAAATAATTATCAATTCGCAGAAAGTTTCCCAAAAAATTGTATAGGCAGTCCACGTACACTTCACCCAGTTCCCATTACAGAAGGCATCTTACATAACTATAGTATGATACTCAAACCAGCAAATGGACATCAGTATAATCCAGAGTTTATTCAGATTTCACTAGCTTTACATACATTCATCTGTGGGTCTACAGCTCGATTCAGTTTTATCACATGTATAGCCATGTAAACACCTCCACAATCAAGATATAAAACTGTTTCATCACCACAAACCTCCCTATGCTATCCTTTTATAACTTTACCCATTCAATCCCAACCTTAACATATTAGCAACCACTAATATGTTTTCCTATCTCTATAATTTCATTATTTTAAGAATGCTATATAAATGGGATCAACCTTTTGATACTGCGTTTTTCACTCAACATAATTCCCTTTAGATCATTCAAGTTGTTGCACATCAACCATTTACTCTTACTGCTGCATAGTATTCCATGGCATAGAAGTACCACAGTTTGTTTCACCATCTATCCATTAAAAGTATTCGGGGTTTTTTACTTTGGCGCTATTATAAATAAAGCTTCTATGAATATTCATGGATAGGTTTTCATATGAACATATGTTTTCTTCTCTCTGGGATTCATGCCTAGGAATCTAACTTCTGAATCTTATGGTAGTTTTCAAGTTTAGTGTTTTTAAGAAGCTGCCAGGGGACTTGCCTGGTGGTCCAGTGGTTATGACTCTGCACTCCCAATGCAGGGGCATGGATTTAACCCCTGGTCAGGAAGCTAAGATCTCACATGCTGTGCAGTGCAGTCAGGGAAAAAAGAAACTGCCAAAGTGTTCTCAAGAGTGGCTAGATCATTATAGATTCCTACCAGCAATAAATCAGGGATCCAGTTTCTCAGGGGTACATTTTAACCTGTAATAGGATGCACATTACTCAGATTGTTTAATAGTTGCACAAAGAGAGCCTTCTCAAGATTGACGGGTGGCACCTGGAGTTGAAAAACGTGAGGGTTGTCTACTAAAAATCACCAAAAGTAGCACATCATGTTTGGGCTAAGGACTCAGCTACTCTTTATTTAATTATCTTGGGTAATGCAGGAGCTCTCAAAGTGTGGTTCCCCAGACCAGTAGTATCAGGATTAGCCCACCTAGGAACTTGTTACAGATATTCTTGGGCCCTACTCCAAACCTACCAAGTCAGAAACTCAAGAGAGCAGGAAACAGCAACTTATATTTATATAATGAGCCTTGTCTCCTCCGAAGGTGAGAGCTACTGTTTTGTGCAATGGCAAGCACGAAACGACCCTAAAGCTGAAGGAAAAAGAATAAACCCACTAGGCAATTCACGCTGAGAATGAATTCATACTCAGCAGAGACAACTTAGAGCTCTGAGAAACTAGGGAAATTCTAGTGCTAGCTGTAGAGATGAGGAACACAGTAAGTACCACGGTAAAGTAACAAGTCCCTGACGGAGACCATCCACAGTCTCACCCCACATCAAAGAGGGCCAGAGGCCAGCACTTACAAAGCACTCCGCGGCATCATCCATAATTCCCAGCTGGAAACGCTGCTCATCCTGAAAAGTCTTTGCCAGAGCACTGCGGAGAGTGTCAGATGGAAGCACTTTCTCACTACTGCACTGAAACTGGTTAAAGATCCCCTGTGGAGAAGAGGTTAGACAAGGGGAAAAGCACAGTGCTGTTACTCAGCTTCTCTGCATCCCAGCCTGTCATGCTAGCAACTCCATGCTTATAGCTATGGAACCAAATGAACCTTCCAGGAGTTGATATGCCTGCAGTAAGTAAGAAAAAAAGTAAAAAACAAGATTCACACGAATGGGCATGACATGCGCTCATAAGGATCCTTGCTCTTCCGAGTGTGATATACCATTAAGGACACATTAGGAGAGACTGTTGTCATGCATTAAAGAAATGCAGTCACCTCATTTCCTCTGATATATAAAGAAATAAATGGTCTGTAGTAAATAAAGATAAAATATATGTCAATAAACTGGTTAATTACTCTCTGGTGGCTCATCCTATGAAATCTGGCCCTCTTCCTTTAAACTGTTTAGCTACTATAAAATTACCCAAAAGTAAAAGGAATAATATAACAAATACATACACATCTAACACTCAGAAATAAACATTCTATCACGCTTACTTCTAATCTGCAGATAAAGCTAAAGTCCCCTTTAAGACCAGTCACTCACTATCATGAGTTCATAGCATAATCTTTTGTTTTTAATACTTTATATATATTTGTAAGTGTGTGTGTATTTATCTCTCAATAACATATAGTATGCTTGTGTGTATATGTTCCTGGTTTTATGTAAAAAGTATCACACAGAATTTTACTTTTTTTTTTTTAAATTTTACTTTAAAAAAAAAAATTCAGCATTATTTTTGAGGTTATCCAAACATTTCATCCCTTCTTCTTGCTGTATGGCATTATATCAGGTTACTCTATCACATCTATTTACCATTTTTTAATTGACAGAAATTTTGGCAGTCTCCACTTTTTTGCTATTATAAAGAGATTATGGCAACTTAAACTTCTACCAGGGCATGAATATAAATAAATTGCCCCATATCCTTGTCAGCAATTAATATAGTCAAACTGGTTAATTTTAGTCTTTCTAACTGCATTAGTTTTTCTGGGTCTTCTGTGAGTACTGCTGCTGCTGCTGCTGCTAAGTCACTTCAGTCGTGTTCGACTCTGTGCGACCCCATAGACGGCAGCCCACCAGGCTCCCCCGTCCCTGGGTTTCTCCAGGCAAGAACACTGGAGTGGGTTGCCATTGCCTTCTCCAATGCATGAAAGTGAAAAGTGAAAGTGAAGGCGCTCAGTTGTGTCTGTGAGTACTACTTATAGCAAATACCTTCTTCTAGTCTTCTGGTATCTTTTGAGCACAACAGTTTTTTATTTTGCTGTAACTAAATGTATCTGCCTTCTCCATCTTTACCTATATTTGAAATGTTTAAGGTAATACAACCAGTTCAAGCAAAACGGGACTAAACCTCAGTCTTCTAATTTCAAGTAGGAACTGTTTTCTTCACACTATTTTCTTAATATCATCATTCCACCTCATACACATTGAACATCTATCCCTATAGCAACTTGAGAACAATTTACCATGTACCTGGCTATTATTTGCCTATAAACAAGTCTATGATATGGAGGAGGCAGTACCAGCAAATCATATTTAGTATTATTTAACAAGCATGGAGTTGGGGGCAGAGGTCTCTTATAATTACTTTTGAGTTATTTCAGATTGACCTAGAAAGTTTTATAAAGTCTGTTATAAGATCAGGGAAAGGCAGAGCAAGATCTTCCATAATTTGTTGCTGGAAGTGAAAGAAGATATATCAGTGACCCCTTAAACTAGACCAAAAGGAAAGGTCTAGGTTCACAGTTAAACACTCCCAGAGAACAACTGGATAGACCAAGAGACCAATGGAATTTTGAAACTTGGGAAAACGTGAAGAAAAAAGGAAAAGCAAAGTAGGAAAAGTAGTGACTGCTTCTACATATGGTGATCTGAACACTTGATGATATAATGAAAGAGAGTCACTTTAGCATGGCCAAACTTGGTAACCACTATCATATTCCCACCTGTCATTCTTCTCAATCATTAATGGTAAGGCATCAATGCTGACGAAAGCTCTACCTCTTGGGCAAGGGACGGATAAAGTTTGGTCCTTTGTTCAGAGCCCACAATCAGTTCCAAACCAAACCAATAGAAAATTAGTTTCAGGACAGTTCTGTACAAACACAACGAATGCAAACTACAGCCCCTTTAGTCTTTCTCAACTGGGTTTCCTCAAGAATTAAGTCTTAATACTCGAAGGCATCAACAGCTCCTAATGAATTAACTTCTCTCCTACACATGGTACTAGTTATGTTACCATCCTAGAGAGAATTAAGAAAATAGTCTCAAAATACTGTATGGCTCCGATGACCCTGTCTGAGAAAGGACAGAGCTCCATGGAGAGATGGCATAGCATAACAGCATAATAGTATGGACTCTGGAACCATATTATTTGTGTTCAAAATCCCAGCCCTATTATTTATCATCTATATGACCTCGGACAAGTTATTTAACTTCTCTAGGCTTTAGTTTCCTCTTCTAAAAGAGAATTAATAACAGTATTTACCTCCTAGGATTATTTAAGGATTACATAAATTATCTATTTTATACTTATATTTTAGACAGATACTTATATCTTAGACAGTCTGACAGTATGAAAGTGCTATCTAACTGCTAACTGTTATTATCATCACCATTCTGTCTGGGAGTTATTTTAGGTTGCTGCCTGCACTGACCCATGAAGAAAGGCTTTGAATCAGATACACTTCTACCTTGAGCTACCTCCTCAGTCTCTGAGATCTGGGTACAAAGGTTGAAACTCTTCTCTATTCTGCCGCTTGTATTTAAGAGAGGCTGATTCCCATGACCTAGATAACAAGGGAAAGAAAGACTTAAAGTCAGAGCTCTGCCTGCATCCACAGTGCATATGCAACAACAAATCTGGTTCTTGCGTTCAGAGGCATCATCTCCATCCTACTCTTTTTTAACCTCTTAATTACAGACAGCTTTCTCCATACACACTGAATATCTTCTCAAAATAGCCTCTGCTTGCATATTCTTTCTTTTCTTATTTCAATTATTACTGGTCTTGTTAGGAACAAGCATGTGCATCAGGGATGAAGCAGCCTAAGCCTGCCCAGCATGCATCTGTGGAGCCACAGCCCTGCAAGAGGCCGCAGCACAAAGCCCCTCTGTTAGGGCAGCACACTAACCCCTGTGTGTCCCTCTCACATGAGCACCAGGCTGGAACGCGCCTTCTCCTGCTCCCTTTTTCACCCTCCTCCCACCTTTCCCAGAGGGAGATCCTATTCACACCAAAGAAAGCCAAGAACATTTAGTTCAGCAATAAGAACAGGTGGTAGCACCAATAAGGAACAAAAACTGGTATTCTTCCAGTTGCTGAGCTCTATGGCAGAGAGGGAGAGAGGGCAGGAAGAATCAAAACCCAGGAATCATTTTCCTCTGTGGGATCCATGTCAGTTTCATTTCAATAAATAGAAAACCCAACTCTGAGGTTTCTCTCTGCTCTTCTTCACAGAGTGAAACCAAAGAGGTGTTCCTTTTCATTCTCAGGAAAAGGCAAATTACTTTTTGTTTATTAACTATTTTCTTGGATACAGTGCAAAAGCAACAAGACTTTAATGACTAAAAGCAGGTGCTTCCCCACCCATCTCTCTTGGATCAAGTAGCAAAACAATTCTACTCACATGAGCATATAATTATTTGGATTAGTAAAAACCATGTAAATAAGATAAAAGCGCCATAAAGACAGAAAGTCTTTGTACTTTGGCATGTACAAATGCAGCTGTTGCTTGAGATTTTTTTTTTCTTTCCCCTAAAACACAGACTTTGTCTTTAAGCAAGGAATAGCTGATTATTTCTCTCTCAGAACTTCCTAGCTTTGTTTCAAAAAGAAGTCATGAGTAGAGAAGATACAGGTCAAGGGAAAGGGCTGTCACTAAATTTGATGCTTTATGGGCCCAAGGTTTTTGGAAAGTGCCCTAGTCGGCAATCCAACTCACCTCTGCGAGGTGTCCAGCAATGTGATCTACAAAGGCATGACGCATGTTACACACTGCTACTAACTCAATTCTCAGGGTTTCTCTTCTTGATCTGAGCTTCCCAAATCTATAATTTTGGCTCTTATAACTATCCTTTTTTTCCCCACACCTCCTGGAAATCATACACCTAAATAAATCATAAACCTAGATATGGCCAATTGAGCCTGTTTGTAAACACAATCCTTTGAAAGGAAGATAAAGGAGCTACTCCTAGTGGGTCATTGACTGCTGGAAGAGAGAAATTTCACCCTAGTTTTGCGAGTTCAAGAGAAAGCTGAACGTTTTCTTTCAAGAGAGGAAGAATGTTTAAATGTTTACCATTCTGGCACCCAAAACAGTAACACTGGATTTTTAACATTTATTGCAAAGAATTTCAAACATATAAGGTTAGACAAAACAGCACAATAAATTTCTTTGTACTCTTTATCCATCAACAATTATTGGCCTGCGGCCAAGCTTATTCCATATATACCACCCACCCACTCACCCCTTTTCCAAATCATTTTGAAGCAAATACCAGGAGATGCCTCCAAAAAATAAGAACACTTCTAGCTTAAAACATAACCATAATACCATTACCACATTCTTAGAAAAAGGTATTCAGTCAGTTCAACAGAAACGCTTGCTCAAACTTTGGGGGAGGCAGAGAACAGCTGGCCAGTTTCTCGCCTGGGATTCTTTAACCTTATGTCTTAAAATAGCCTCTGGACTTCCCAATTAGAAAATTACCCACATATCCTATATCAGTTCCTTTAAATTAAATTCAGTTATCAATACCATTATCTCCCCATGAGTTTAGGACTTTATTTGCACTCAGTTTATAACCTAAAACCTTGGACTTGCAGTGGTGAAGTAAAAGACCATCATAAACTACCTTTCATACTCATTCCTGCCACTCATACAAAAAAGACACCCATACACACACAAAGCCAGAGACACAGATAGAAATACCAAGACCTCAAGACACTGGACAGGTAGACACAGAGGCACAAATAGGCCAGATTCACCATGAAATAGTACTGCTTTCAGTGGGAAATGATAAACTAATATTAAGCTAAACTAAACTAAAATATAAGTCAATCTGCTAATTTTTGCCAAGATTAAAAATGTAGGACCATATAGATTACCAACAGTATTCAAATTAAATTTTGAAATTCAATATCATAAGCATTTACCCCATGGGGAAATAAAAAATGGAACCCTTATGGATAAGCACAAGGACTGTGAGATTATAAAAGTTTCAGGTTCTGCGATAAACTCTGGAAAGGAAAGAATCATGGTGATATAATATATTTTTCCCTATAGTCATATCCTCTATTTGAAATACCATGTAAAATTCTGAAATCTAGAATTTCATTTTTGCTTTTTTTTTTTAACTTTATATTGGAGTATAGCCAATTAACAGGTAATGCTAGTGGTAAAACCTGCCTGCCAATGCAGGAGACATAAGAGACGCAGGTTCAATTCCTGGGTCAGGAAGATCCCCTAAAGGAGGGCATGGCAATCCACTCCAATATTCTTGCCTGGAGAATCCCATGGACAGAGGAGCCTGATGGGCTATGGTCCATAGGGTCGCAAAGAGTTGGACGTGACTGAAGCAACTTAGGAGTAGCAGCAAAGCCAGTTGACAATGCTGTGATAGTTTCAGGTGGACAGCAATGAGACTCAGCCACACATATATAATTTTTAAAAGGATAAGAGCTAAAAAAAAAAAAAAAAGGATAAGAGGATAAGATAGTTTTACACTATCCAAGTTATGTCAATTGTTAAATTAACTCAGAAAACTTAGGGACAGCCTAATACAACTTTAAAACTATGAAAAGTTAGGGACTCCCCCACTGGTCCAGTGGCTAAGAATCTGTGCTTCCACTGTACGGGGCATAGGTTCCATCCCTGATCAGGGATCTTGCATGCCATGTGCGCACTGTGGCCAAAAAGTAAAAAAAAAAAAAAAGAAAAGAAAAGCCTAAGAATGGTTAACCGAAAGATCACAAAAATATGGTCATATTCCATAAATAGGCAAAACAATGAAGTTCAACTTAGACACGTGCCTTAGACATAGGACCTTCCTTATGTGAGGGCTGTTTATTACGAGCTAAAAGTTCTGGGTAACATAGACGGCTGTTTATTACGAGCTAAAATTTCTGGGTAACATACTAGAAATCTAATTTCCTGGTTTACATAGTCAGTCCAGGATAATGGATTTATTGTTTTCTGACAGTGGCAAGGACTATAAGACAATGAAGAACTTTCTATTTCTAAAATCTACAGGAAAAACAAACAAACAAAAAATGACCAGACTGTAATTCCTTACATCACTTTACTCCATATGTGTATGTTTCAGTCCCCAGTACAGGAACAGCTACATGGTACAAAATCAAAAAATGTTGAGATTTATCCCCTTAACCCTCAAACTTCCCCCCCAGTTAACAAGTGAGCAATCAGAAGAACAGACTTTACTGCTCCTTCACAACAGTCTTACTGCTCTACAGATACAGACTTATACATTCCAGGACACCTTAATATACAAAAACCTATTTCCTCCATCCCTACCTCCATCATCACCACCACTCCGAGGCTTTTAGGCCTTATACTAAAACTTCAAAAAAAAAATCACTAATTGAGAAGATTTATTGGATTTAATCAATCAATGCAGCATTCTTCTTTGCCTATAACAAAAAACACTCTGTCCTACATCCTGGCACTGCAAAGCCTCTAGTACAATCCCTGGAAGGAGAACAAAATCTCTGTGGCATACTAAGTACAGAGGACGGATTTCCTCCTCTGGATGGAGATAAATAAATAAACCAACACCAAAGTCGAGTCACACCCTGGGGGCCGGGGTGTAGGAACAGATACGAGTAAGAGCTCTGGGCTATAGGCATGACAGCGGTTTAGGTCAGTAATACTAGATGGGAATAAATTTGCTGTTTTAGAAGGGACAGGGCAATTAGCACACAAGTCCCTTCTATTTGCTAAATCAGAGTTGAAAGAAACCATGGTTCAAAATAAGCAGAAAGACTAACAAATTCTTCATTAATAATTTGAATGCAAGATTTTGAGGCTACAATTACTTTAGGGACTTACTGTCAAGTAACACAGAAAAAAAAGCCAACAGTATATTTTACAGGACCAAAAGAAATGGACTATTCATTCAAAATAGTCCATTTCTGTGGTTTTATGTACAAACCACCAAAAAGTACTGGACACAACATATTCTATTGTACCAGTGAAGATTATAAGGCACAGGACTATTGACAGATGTTCATAGACCAAAAGAAAAAACAAAATACAGACATGATCCAAACGTATCCACATAAGGCCAATAGTAAATGTATATTTAAGGTGCTACGTAAAGTAAACAACTGGAGAAAGAGCAGGGATACATATCTTTCAGCCAGACTTGGAAGGGCAAACCCTTCATCCAAACATCAGATTAAGAGAAAGTTGGCTAACTTCTGACTCTTCAAGGAACATGTTTGTGTTTCTTTGTGCCCTTAATAGTAGGTTCTAGAGATAAGCAATTATGCTCTAACATAAAGAATTCTGACTTTATAGAACTGGCAAGTTTTAAAGACTATTTCAAATTCAGGGATCCTAGAGTCTCTTGTTTTAAAAAAATCTAAGAAATAAGAATTTTACATATAAAACTTAGCACTAAAGAATGCAAACACCTGGAGAAGGAAATGGCAACCCACTCCAGTATTCTTGCCTGGAGAATCCCATGGACGGAGGAGCCTGGTGGGCTATAGTTCACCGGGGTCGCAAAGAGTCTGATACGACTGAGCGACTTCACTTTCACTTTCACTTTCAACCCTCAGCTGAGAAGACTTTCAGCTCTTGTGTTTGCTATTGATTGTTTTCTTGAGTTCTCAAAGACCTGTGACCATATATTTTTTTAAGTTGCCTGTTTTCTAATTGCATCACTTCACACACTGTTGTCTAATAACACGTGGTATTTAAAATGCCTTCTTAATTATTTTGAGCAGCCATTGCCCCGGTATTTTCTTAGCACCTCCTTGGTTTTCTTACGTGAATTCATCTGACAGGGAAATGCAGCTTTTTTGTTTGCCCTCTCTGCATACTGGACCGTCTGAGTCAGTGTTCTAACTAATCCCTGATGGTCTCTGAGCTACTGTTCTACCAGACTCAGTAGTTATGTGCTTCAGGAATTTTTTGGTAGAATTGGTCCTATTAGGAGACTCTTGGTGTCACCTTTGTTATCTTAAAAGCTGGTCCCTTCACTTAGGCTCTTAATTTTTTGAAAACTTGATGCTATTTCAGCTGAAATAAATTGACAAGGCTATTTAAAAAATTGAGGGAAGCCATTTAAGAAATTGAAAAGTAATCGCAAACAACATTGGGTAGTTGTGACTTTCAGTTCTGTATCAGTTGAATTTTTGTGCTCTTTTCCCTGTGTATGTGGTGGTTCTATTTTTCTCCAGTAAAACTTTTTATTTTAAAAAAAAAAAAAGAATGCAAACAGATCATGAAGTATCAAACAAAAAGGAATCCTTACTGGCCTCATCAAATATTCCCCTAATTTTTAAATAGAAAAATATTTACAATTATACTCACAGAGAAAAAAGTATAGAATTATGCCCACACTGGTCACCACAAAGTTAACATGTAACTTAACCACAGGATACCACATAACTGCTCTGCTGACAGAACCCTAGCCTTTCACTCTTTCATCAGCTGACCTTTACCATCATTGACTCCTCTCCCTGTCCCCACTCCCACCCCTGCATATCTCGCTCTTCCCTTACTAAATGAGGCATGAAGGCTTAGATTAGTGGATCTACTAAAAAAAATATGAGGCTAAATGTCACAATATGAAAATCTGTTGAACAGGACAAAGTGAGGGAGAATATAAGACACAAAGAAAAGGCAATACCCAAGCTCCGTAACAAAAACACCCAGAACTACTAAAAGACTCGGACTCCCTAGTGGCTCAGATAGTCAAGAATCTGCCTGCAATGGGGAGACCTGAGTTTGATCCCTAGATTGGGAAGAGCGCCTGGAGGAAGGCATGGCAACTAAAAAGACTATATGAACCCAGAAAAGCTGTGTTTATGTTAAGGTCCAGGCACTGAGCCTAATACCAAGAGAGAAGAAAAGCTGGGCCACCTTCCCCAAAACCCAATCAGCCATGCCAAACATTGTGAAGTCAATCACAGATCTACATAGAGAGAATATTTTCAAAACTTCATAAAGAAGATAAATTCTTAAAAGAGTTCTGACAGGTAGATGTGGTTTGATTTAAAAGGAATGTGTTATTGTTTTATTTATTGTTATGTTATTGTTTGGGATGTGAAGGGATCCAGACAGAATGAATGATGTCTGCAATGTGGTATCTAAGAAGCAGGCATACTATGTGCCCTATCTACTGTCATAGCTGAAACACAGTCTTGGGAAGGAGAGGAAGGGAAAAGGAAGTGTGAAATTAGTTTTTTAAATGTCTATAATCTTGCTTTATAAAGTGATTTAACAGACAATTGGAAGCCACTCCAGGGATATAAGAAGGGAGTAACTTCAAAACATCACTCCAGGGCAGTCTTAGGTTCGAACAAACAGGAAGATATTAGAGATTGAGAGGCAATTTAAGGATGGGGAGGGAGTACTCTTTTTACTAAAATGGTGGGCAAAAAGACTTATTACTAGAAATATCATAGACCAGAGAGGAGGCATAAAGCAAAATGACGATCCCTGTGAGGGAATACAAACTATTTTGCTTCCCTCTTTACACTTTAGGTTTTCCAGATTGCTGTATTTTTCTATAATAAAAATCATCATTCAAATAAAGAACAAACATGATGGGTATATACAACCAAAGAATAATAAATAAATGCCCATGTGCTTACCACACAACTTAAAAAAAATGGAAAAACTGAGTTTGAGACTCCCCAATTGATTATATCCTCCCCATTCCATCTTCCAGAGGTAACCATTATCCCAAATGTTTTGAAAATCATTCCTTTTTTCTCTACAGTTTTATCATATGTATGTATCCCTGAACAATATGTTATTTAGTTCTGCCTGTTTTTGCTTTGTATATAAATGGAATCATAGTTTAGCAGTCTTCAGTGACTTGTATTTTTCATTCAATGGGATTACATCTCTACTGCTCTTAGAGATGATAGGAAACCAATCATCTTAGGAAACCAATGGAATTACATCCCAATAAACCCACCGAAAATATATGTAACTTATCTACCAAATATCATAGCCTAGCCTACCTTAAACATGCTCCAAACACTTACATTAGCCTACAGTTGGGCAAAATAATCTAATACAAAGCCTACTTTATTATAAAGCAAATATCTGATCTAATTTACTAAATACTTAAAGTGAAAAATAGAATGATTGTATGGGTACAGAATGGTTATAACCGTATTGGTTGGTTTAACCTTATGATTTTGTGGCTGACAGGGAATGACTGACTGTGGCTGACTGAGAGCTCATTATAGCTGCCCAGCAACACAAGAAAGTATCATATCACATATCACCAGCCCAAGAAAAAATCAAAATGCTAAGTAAGGTTCCTACTGAATGCATATCGCTTTCGTATCATCATAAAGTCAAAACAATCATAAGTCAAACCATCATAAATTGAGGACTGTCTGTAATGTTTCTGTGATTAAGTTGATATATGTAGCTGCCAACTATTCATTATCACTAAGTGAAGTCGCTCAGTCGTGTCTGACTCTTTGCGACCCCATGGTCGGTAGCCTACCAGGCTTCTCCATCCATGGGATTTTCCAGGCAAGAATACTGGAGGGGGATGCCATTTCCTTCTCCAGGAATTCATTATCACTACTATATAGTATTTTACTCTGGGAATAAACCATAATATTTAATCCATTACACTATAGCTGGAATGGGTTGCTTCCATTTTTCTGTAATCATAGAAAAATACTACCTTAAATATCCTCTAATATATCTTCTGGTGTGTATGTACAGGAAGTTTTCTACAGGGAATATCTAGGAGTAGAATTACTGAGTAGTAGGATACCTGTTACTTCAATTTTGTTTGACAAATGCAATGACAAATTGGTTTCCTAAATAGTGGTATCAATTTATATTCCAATCAACAATGTACATAAATTCTCATTATTCTACCTTTTAGGTAACAATTTTATCCAACTTTTAAATTTCTACTAATCTGAAGGGTATGGTTTAATTAATATTTCTTAGATTACTAAAGAGGGTAAGCCTTTCTCATATCCTTAAAAGTTAATTGGCTTTCCCATTCTGAGAAATGCCTATTTATGTCTTTTGTTAGTTTCTCTGTTGACTCATCTTATTTTTTACTTATTCTTCATGGGAGTTCTTTTCTAAGTGCTATGCTAGATACCAATCCTTGTTGATTATATATAATACAGACACTTTCTCACAATTTGTAGCCCTGTATATTTACTGTCTTTATGGAATCTTCTGATGAACAGAAGTTCTTGAATTTTCTATAGTAAAATATGTCAAACCTTTTAGCTTTGTATTTTCTATGACTTACTTATTAAATCCTCTCTATTACTTAGGCCAAGATACTCCCTCATAGTTTCTTCTAAAACTTAAAAAACTTTGTGTTTCAAATTTTAGTCCTTAATTCATCTGAAATTCTTACTTTTGGTATAATATTAAGTAGGGATCTAATTTCCTTTTTGTCTATACTAAATAACCAATTATCTAAGCACATTTATTGGAAAATCTAAGATTATAATTTTCATATTAAGTGCACAATAATTAAAAGAATGCAAATAATGCCATCTAAAACAAAGTATGTGCAAACTAAGGCTTAATTATTTAACATTTATTTAGCACTGAGGGATTGAAAAGCATTTTAGGGAAAAAAAAATCAAGTTTTTAATCTTCCAATATAGCAAATTTGATAGCTCAGTTGGTAAAGAATCCACTTTCAATGCAGGAGACCCCAGTTCGATTCCTGGGTTGGGAAGATCCCCTGGAGAAGGGATAGGCTACCCACTCCAGTATTCTTGGGCTTCCCTTGTGGCTCAGCTGGTAAAGAATCTGCCTGCAATGCAGGAGACCTGGGTTCGATCCCTGGGTTGGGAAGATCCCCTGGAGAAGGAAAAGGCTACCTACTTCAGTATTCTGGCCTGAAGAATTCCATAGACTATATAGTCCATGGGGTCACAAAGAGTCAGATGCGACTGAGCAACTTTCACTTTATATAGCAAAAGTGTCTATCTGTAGAATCTGTAGAAATTCTATCTGTAGGAGATTCTCCTACCAGGTATTTCCCCAGGATTTAGATCTCCCTAGCAAGTAGCTTGCCCTGTTTTTTTGGTTTTAATGTCATGAACCAGACTTCCCTTGGACTTGATGACCAAAGGACCACTATGTTTCTTGTCTATCTAAAATTAGATACTTAATGTCAATGTACCTTTCAGAAAATCAAGCCAAATGCTCTTTTGAATGGACTTCTGTCTGAATGGGTATAGTCAGAAATGTTAAAACTTGTAAAAAATCTTGTTTCATTAAGATTTCATATTTAAACTCCTCAGTTAACCAATACTTTATTTTCTTAATTTATTCTTTTTGTTTTTTTGCTGCATTAAGAAGCACAGAGAATCTTAGTTCCCCAACCAGGGATCAAACCCATGTTCCCTATGGTGGAAACATGTAATCTTAACCACTAGACTGCCAGGGAAGTCCTCAATAATTTATATTCTATACTTTGCTAAGCTATAATGGTTGCAAACCAAGAGTTGGGAAAAAAAAGATATTGGTGATCCTAGTGGCAAAAAGTTCAGAAGTCTCAGTTATCTCTTTCCAGAGATATCAGCCTACCATGGACTAAAACTTCAAACTGATGTTGGCCAAAAAATTGTTTTGACTCAGCTGTTGCAACTTTAACTAGGATATAATCCTGGAGTTTTTTTGTTATAATTCCTGTTCTCAAATGTAAAAACAATTAAGTTAATAATGATCACAACCAAGCATCCTTGTGACAAAACTAAGGATTCAGACTTCATGAGACTGAAAAATGACCCTAGAAGCTTCATCATCCAACCACAAACAATGCACTGTATATCTGGACCAAGAAAACAGAGAGGATACATGTTGGAAAACTGATGGAGAATGGGCCTTTTATACATCCTAGTTCTTTCTCTTTAGCAACTTACCTAAAATCTCTGAGTCAGAACTCTCTCGCATTACACCATTTTATTTGTCTCTAAATGAATCCTCAGTTTCACTTTATTCAGAAATGAAAAAATTGGAGTCAGATTAAAATAGAACCAATATAAAGAATCTATTACATGTGATAATAGGAAATATTATGGAATGGAAAAATTTTAGTACTGATTTTTCCTCATAGAAACAGTTTGTTGCTAAATTTAGCTTTAATAGACAATAGATAATTCCATGAAAAACAGCTGATTGTTTGTTTTTTCAAAACAAAAATTTAGTATTAGATTTTCAGATAAATACTCAAAGTCTAAGCACATGTAAATAGTACCCTATCACATTAAATAGAGATGTATGGGCAAAAGGTTCAGAGAAACAGAATACCAAGTAGTATTTCTTTGCAGCAAGCAAAATTAATCATACTTATCCTTTGCACTAAACCATATGCAGATAATGTAGCAACAAATTCTTTAGCATCAATCTGAATAATCAAACCACCTCAATTATTGATCATTTGGCAACCTAATGACAGTGAGAAGAAACAAGTTTGAAATTTTTACCTTGAGAGCACAGAAGATGCAGGAATCTCCCATGCATTTGTGAGTTGTAAGCTGCCTAAAGCTACGTCGGAAGATGTCCAAGTGCCATAAAACCTGAGGAAAAGGGAAGATACTTCATTACGCTACAAAAACTCCCCATTTAAATCAAGAAGTCAAGCAAACATAGGTAATTATCACAGAAGACATCATTACTCTCAAGGGGAAAGTTCATTCTAATGTATCAAAAAAAGTCCAAATAAAGTGGAGTATCCAATCAGAGGCACAGATGACCATTTTATGGAAAAAAACACTAATTCAAACATAAAGTAGATCACACAGAGAAAATGTGGCATGACATACATCAAATGTGATCCTAAAGAGGTATTTTATGGGTTAAAAACTGCAGACTAAGGATTTATTTTAATTGTCCACACAAGAAAAGCAAGAATATTTAAAAACTTATTTAGAAGCTTGAATTGTAGTGTGGAATTTTGTCTTTGTTAGATTTCTCCATTTTTGGACCTTTCTAAGAAAGGTGTGACCTCCTTAAGTCAACAAAATTTAAAAAATAACAGTAAAATCAACAGTGATAAATCTGTTCCTAGAATGTAACTTTGATAGGAATGATGAGAACAGCACTTTACTTTTTTGGTATTTCTCTCAAAAACCCATAACCCCAGTTTAAACATGAGAATTTTCATCACATCAAATTCCAATAATGGGACATCCTATAAAATACCTAACTATTACTATTCAAAACTGTCAAGATTACCAAAACAAGGAGACTGTGAGAAACTATCACAGCCAATAGGAGCCTAAAGAGATAAAACAAGTAAATGCAGTATCTTGGACTGGATTCTGGAATACAAAAAGACACTGTGTAAAAAACTCAGGAAATCTGAATAAACTTTGAACTTTAGTTAAAAAAGAAACAGTGTAATATATAGCATAAATGCCTTAGGAAGCTTCTCTTATCTGGAAAACACTTAAAAAGCATCATATCTGAAAAGGCACTACATTTTAGGTGCACCAGATAATAGACACCTCTGGGCCATCTTCGCATTGATACTAGGTATCTATTGGTATATATTTCCAAAAGTTTGTCCCCCAAATAAGTATACCTTTTTACAATAAATGTAATGGGTTCAATACACCTGTGGTATTGAACTTTCAATACCATAAGTTAGAATATTAGCTCATAGAAACAACTGCTTTTAACTTGTAACATGATTATAATAGGCACTCCAAAACTATCAATGTTTTCAAGTATATATATAGAAATATGTATATGTGGATAAATTATATGTTCTATAATTGAGTCGTGGCAATGAATGAACTAAGTCTAAAGAAAGGCTAAAACTAGGACCCAGGTCTCCTAATTCCTAAGTCCAGTGCTTTTTATACCAAATACAATGTCATGACTTTTTTTCTCTCATAACAACTTATTTTCTCATATATCTGAGGTGTAAAGCTAATACTTTACCCAAGCATAATTATCTTAAGATTTACTTTTACTCTGAAGAGGAGAGAAAGGGGAAAGCTATCACTTGAAAGTCAGACTGAGAGGGATGAACCTATCACACTATGGCCATGATTGGGCAGGGCAGGCAGACAGATAGTAAGCACTGGGGTTTTGAGAAGGTTAATGTGGAAAGCAAGACCAAAGGGGAAAATTTAAACTAGATAATCAACTTAGGGGAATTTATTTTCTACCAGCTCTGTGCAAGCATATCTAATCAGATACTACAGGAGAGCTCAGAGGAAGGAGACAAAGAAGTGGACAAAGACTGGACTCCAATTAGTGAGTGTGCTGAGAGATTGAATATTATGAGACAAGAATAACATACCTGAAAATCTTTGACTCATGGAAAGAGTTTTGCTTTCTAGACTGGAGGAAAGCAACTAGAGTGATGAGATACCTTAGTCTCAGATGGAAAAAAAAGAAACAGCAGAGACTGTTCAGGTAAAAAGTCACTAAACAAGTAGTATGATCTAGTCCATGTACCTCCCTTTAGGCAGGGAAGTAGTAGTAGTTAGTTATTATTTCTATTATCATTATTAATCTCCTTTACTAATTGAGACTCAAAGAGATAAAGTGACTTGCCTATGATCACAGAGATGAACATAAAAATTGATCTTAGGCTGCTGACCTCAAACAGAGACTATCAAGTATTAGATTTTAAAAAGTAATCAGAAATACAGCACCAGCAACTGAAAGTCGAAGTTCACCAAAAAGAAATTATCCTTACCTGCAAGGCACTGTTGAGGAAGCAGCTGTTTTGTCCTGGCTCATTGCTGAGGCCTTTGCTGGGAGCTATGGAGGTTGAGCTTCGAGGAGCAAACATCCCCTGGACACTACCACGGCCCCCTGAAAAATAATTTCTCTTCCAAGACATTACTGTTCACATTTAGCCTGAAAACAAGAGAAAATTTTGTATCTTTGGGGGAGTCCTTAGTGTTTGTTGAAGTCCTTAATATAAAAAGAATTCAGAATTTAACAAATTTATGTTGAAGGACTTTGAATTTACAACCTTTCCAAATCATATAGGTAGCTCAAGAAACTCAGGCATCCTTAGATCCACAAGCCAGAGCTGTCCTCAACTTGTTCCAAACAATACCTAAAATAACATGGCACAGGACAAATTCAAACAGAGAAATCCTTAAGTGTTGCTTCCTTCTATTTTTCTTGAACTGCCTCCATAAAATCCTGGTGAAGTGGCTGTAATCCTCAACTCCAACAGAACCCAGGATCAGGGTAGAGTGTGTTCTTTAGGCTTGTTTATAATGCTTCCTGTGGATTGAAGATTTTCCCAACTGGAAGGAGAGGCAGACAGACAACCAAGAATCCAGCACAACTCTCCTCGCCTTCTACTGCCCTGTCCCATTGTCCCATCATCCTCTGAAATAAAAACCCAGGTTCTAAGCAATTGGCATAGATTTCAGAAAGCTAAGAAGTTTGTTTGAAAAACATGGAGTTTCTGCTGTTGTTGCTCTGCTGTTGTTCTTTAATGTGTCCCAAACATCTTCTATTATTCCATCCACAACTTCAGAAAATCTCTTCTCTTTTCCTCCGTGACTAGACTAGCCAGCTGTGCCAGAGAGCTTTAACAGAAAGAAAAAAAAAAATCAAAAGCTTGCGTCACTTAATGACTCTACTAGCTTTGTGCAGTTCTGCCAAGATCAACGTTGCCTCACCTCGCACTATAAACTTGAAACCTTCACAAACAATACATAGCCCTCCCCCTGACCAAAAAAAAAGCCCAACAACAACAAAAAGGAGAAACACTCAACAGGCAGGGGGAAAAGGTGTGAGCAGCCTTACTTTCATAGGAGACTTCTCTCAAATTTTCTAGGAGAAGAAAGTTGATCTGGACAAAAATAAAACTCCAATGCGAACTTTCCACAACCAGGCTAAGAAAAAAATTACCAAGTAAACACATACCAAACTGGGAAATTAAAACAGTTTCTTTTGGATGTTTTGAGTACAGAAAATTTTAAAGGTGTTTTACATGCCCATGGCTATAAAAGCCTATTTAAAGGTGGGAGGGGCATGTTATCACTTTACTGAGTAAAGATGTCCCATCCCAGAGAAACCCTCAAGGTGAGTAAACCGTATGTCCTTAATATTCAATCCAAAAAAATGAAATCTTCTTCTGCCTGTTTGTATGTTACATTTTTTTTGCCAGAGGATCAGAGAGATAATTTGGGTTCCAAATCACTTAATCCTCAGATTATATCCAAGGCAGTCACCATCAGAGGCCATCCATTGACCAACAATAATCTTCAACTAATTAAAATGCCAAAGAAGCAAAAGGCAAAAATTTCCTTGGAACAAAATGCTTCTAATATTCACCTTTAAGTTTTCCTATAAGGCAGCCAGGTCCACATAAGGAAAAAATTAAGAATGTTAAATATTAAATTTGGTTTCTAACAGTTGCCCAAGCTTCTCCTTTCCTTCACGCCATCATATGGATGACCTAAAAAACCAAGAATGCTGTAACAGCTTAATCCTTCTCAGATCACCTAGCACTATCTATAATGTGTTCAGTGGAAAAGCTGAGGCACAGGAACATTAAATGGTTGCACAAGAATGTTCTTTCCCTTCTCTAAATTCCCAGACTATTTATAATCTACAGGTCACAATTAAAGTATTTGATTATACATTATAGTGTCATATTATTCTCTATTTGTTTTTATTACTCTTTGTTTTATATGGTGTCAGTCATATATCCTGACCATGAATGACTGTATGAAGTGGAATACTAGCTAGTGTCAGACATGTGCTAAACAATACCTACATTCTTTATTCAATCTTCATAACAGCCCAATCAGTAGGTATTAATAGTTCCGTTTTACAGAAGCGTAAGGGGAAGCTTAAAGACATTAACTTGCTCAAATCAAAGTTGGTAGTGGGAGACAGAATTGTTTGACTACTTACTGTGACTTAATTATGCACTTTATTATACTATTCCAAAAGCTCCTAACACAGTGCTAGTCCTAATGAAGCGCTCAGTAAATACTGCCTGATGATTAGCACACAGAACCAGGAAAGATCCCACGTCTCCCACACAGACTACAAGACCCTCCACTCTCTACACACACCCTCATACACACCCCACCGGAGGCCACTGAGCAATTTCCAACAAGCCATGCAGCATTCCTTCAGCTTAACTGCCGCAAAGGAATGACAAGTACCAAGCCTCCATTCTGCTCAAAGCCAAAAGAACTTGGCAGCAGTATCCACGAGAAGCTCACTGAAACTCAGCCTGCCCGAGGATACACACCCGAGAGTTCAGGGAGCAAAGGGAAAAAAGGCAGTAGCAGAAAAAGATCCTCAGGCTCTGAAGGGCAGCACTGTGTAGGGTAAGGCAAAAGCTCTCACACTTGAATTGGGTGTCAGAAACCAGAGGTCAGAGCCAAAAAGAACAAAGCCAAGAGGGGCAGTAACAAATGGTCCAAAGAAACACTGATGACAAAATATTTCAATGAAATTGCAGGTCTCGCTCCAAACAATATAATCCATCTACAAAACATACATGAGAAAGTAAATAAAGAATTCTACCCACAAAGCCCTAACAACCTATTCTGGGGAGTGGGAGACACACTGCACTGCATGAGAAATCTCAGTTCCTGGGCCAGGGACGGAACCTGTGCTCGCCCATGCAGTCCTAACCACCAGGAAGCCTTGCAATTATCTAACAACCTTCTTTTTTTTTTTAGCAGTTTATTTATCTGTATTATTTTTGTTTGCACCGGGCCTTCGTTGCTGTGCATGGGATTTTCTCTAGTTGTGGCAAGCAGCGTCTACGCTCGAGCTGCAGTGCTGGAACTCACTGCAGTGGCGTCTCTTACTGTAGAACACAGGCTTTAGGCACACGGGCTTCAGTAGCTGCAGCCTGTGGACCCATGTGCCCTGGGTTGACAGGCAGATTCCTACCCACTGTACTACCAGGGAAGTCCCTAACAACCAATTTTTAAAAGAAAAAGAACTTCCTAGGCAATACTGAAGTATTTTAGGGGTGAAAGAGCAGAATGTCAAAAAAAAAAAAAGAGCATAATGTCTGCAACTTACTCTGAAATTGTTCAGAAAAAAAGACTTGTATGTGTGCATACTTCTGTATACCCAGGAGGAGAGAGAAAACAATAAATTGAAAACAGCAAAATGTTACCAATAAATAAATCTGGCTGAAGGGTATATGGAAATTCTTTGTTCCATTTCATAGAACTTGTTTATAAGTTTTTAATTATTTTCTTAAGTTGAAAAGGAACTGATATCTGTAAATAATAAAACAATTTAAAATTACATAAGAAAATATAAAAAATGTATAGCTATGAGATCAAATTCTGGAGAAGGAAATGGCAACCCACTCCAGTACCCTTGCCTGGAAAATCCCATGGACAGAGGAGCCTGGTAGGCTACAGTCTATGGCATTGCAAAGAGTCGGACACGACTGAGCTACTTCACTCACTCACTCATGAGGTCAAATTAAAAGGAAATAAGTATTAGTCACTTAGTTGTATCCGACTGTTTGTGACCCCATGGACTGTAGCCCACCAGGCTCCTCATCCATGGAATTCTCCAGGCAAGAATACTGGAGTGGGTAGATATTTCCTTCTCCAAAAAGGAAATAAGGCTTGAATACTATTTCTATGAAAAGGAGAGTATGAAATACAATGTAAGGTCAAGTTGTAAGGAGTAAATGATGTAAAGTAATTATGATATTGGGGCTTCCCAGGTGGTGCAGTGGTGAAGAATCTGCTTGCCAATGCAGGAGACATAAGAGACAAGGGTTCCATCCCTGGATCAGGAAGATCCCCTGGAGTTGGAAATGGCAACCCACTCCAGTATTCTTGTCTGGAAAATTCCATGGACAGAGGAGTCTGGTGGGTTGGAGTCCGTGAGGTCCAAAGAGTCGGACATGACAGTGAGCGCACACACACACACAACAACTATGATGTTATTAAGAGGACTGGGACAAGACTTGCAGTTGGAAAATATGGGCTCAATTTCCACATTTTTATTACTTTCTGTAATCCCAAACAAAGTAGCTGTCCTGAACTTTGTTTTCTGGGTCTATAAAACAGCTTTACAATACCTATTTCACACAATGACTGAGATTTAACATGATAGGTATGTCCAAGCAAGTTTTCAAAACAAAGAATAAATTATGAGTGAACTGCTGGGCCTAAAAATAGAGAAGTAAATTTCTATTTGGGCACCTCAGGATACGAGAAAGTTGCAAGCCAACAGGAATAAGTCTTCTAATTGCACAAAAAGAACAATAATAGGCCTCACACAGAGCAAGGTACATATCAGTACTACTGAGCCATGTGCTTGAAGAAATATTTAAATTTTACAATTATTTTAAAAATACAAAGATTAACATGAAAAGGTAAACAACTCAGTCTGTTACAAGAAACAGGGTAACATTTTAGAAGGTCTAAAGAATGACAAGAAAACCATGAAAAGTATCTCAGTTTCTAATGAAGGAACAGTAGCCCCATTACTAGCGATTAAAGCCAAAAGTAACCCAAACAATAGGAAGTCAAACTGGACTACACTGAGATATACAAAGAGTAACCAGAAAATTTGCCCACATTTCTGTTTTCTGTTCATTTGTGGAGAAGTTTACTTATAATTTACTGAAGAATCTATATTTGCCGACAAAAGTGTATATAGTCAAAGCTGTGGTTTTTCCAGTAGTTGTGTATGGATGTAAGAGCTGGACCATAAAGAAGGCTGAACTCCAAAAAATTGATGCTTCTGAACTGTGGTGTTGGAGAAGACACTGAGAGTCCCCTGGGCTGCAAAGAGATCCAACCAGTCCATCCTAAAGGAGATCAACCCTGACTGATGCTGAAGCTGAAGCTCCAATACTTTGGCCACCTGATGCAAAGAGCTGACTCATTGGAAAAGATCCTGATTCTGGGAAAGACTGAAGGCAGGAGGAGAAAGGGACGACAGACGATGAGATGGTTGGATGGCATCACTGACTCAATGGACGAGTTGGAGCAAACCCCAAGAGATAGTGAAGGACAGGAAAGTCTGAAGGGCTGCAGTTCACAGGGTTGCAAAGAGTCGGACACGACTGAGAGACTTAACAACAACAACAACCAAGGCTGAATCATGAAGAAATTAAAAATCTGAGCATAAATTCTTATATTTATTTAATCTTTAATCTACTTAAAGATTACTTGAAAGTAATCTACTTTAGACTTATTTAATCATCATCACTACTGGCATTTACTAAGTCAAAACAGCCTGCCTCACTTTGTTGTCTCTAACATCAGGTATACTCCTAGGAAGCTTAGAAGCCAAAATTGGGAAGGAAGTGTGTCATCTTATTACCTATTAGCGAGATACCGTTACTAAACCTTATGTCCCATATTGTTCCCAATCTGAACATACTAACTTCCTGCAGACAGGATAAAAACCTTTCCCCTGTGTGAAATGACAGAAAACAGTGGGTCCCAAACTTTTTGCAGATTCTCACATCCAGAAGCAGACTTAAGAAACCACGAAGATTAAATTTCAAGGCCCTCTCTTGCACAGACCCTCAGGCCCAATATTCAATTTTCTGTTTTTTTAAAAAAGTTTTCCTTAAGTGGGTCCCCTGAATCATATAAGCTCCAGGACCCATAGAATCTGAATCATATTACAGAAAATGGACTTCTATCGTACATGTTACTTGAAAAAAACTATTTTGAATTCAGTAATACTAATAAATTTGTATTTTACTAATCAAACATCTGATACGTTATTCACTGTTTACAATTTTCTTAGCACTAAATAGACCTAAACTGTACTGTCTGGTTTACATTTGGATTTTTCATTCTTAGGCAGACTGTAATATTTCTACTACAGATCCACAGTTGACAGAGTAGAAATGGCAGGGCTAATTTTAAAAGACTCAAGACTGACAGCATTAGAGCAATAAAGCTCTAGAAGCTGATGACCTTTAGGAAAAAAATAATTTTATTTCTCTGTATTAACGAAACACAGAGAATGATTACTTTATGAGTATACACAATACATCATAATGTGCTGCCATATTTCTCAGGCCAAAGTATTAAACCAGGCTACAGACGCAGCTACCCTAACTATCCACTACTGTATTCCACACCAAACAGCTAAGCTGCTCTTAGCCTCTATTTCTGAAAAAACCCTAAGTAGTCATTCAAATGTTTGGTGAAATGAAACTGGCTTATGCCTAAAGAGAAATGAGGCCTGAAAGGACACTGGGCCACAGGAAAAGCCCATCATCCTAAGAGACAGTGGGGTGAAGGGGGTTCAGAGACATACAGCTTATTAGCACCGGAGACTTCATTATGAATGGGATACAAGTGTGACTGACACCAGTAAAGACTAGAAGGGATTTGCTCCTGCAGAACCTGAGGGTCCTTTGATGAAACCAGGAATAAGGTACAAGTACCCTGGAAGGGGATAGGTCTCTTAAGGAAATTCATTTCATAATCATTAAATGAAGTTCAGTGAGGTCTCTAAGTAATACTACTAATTCCATGCATAGAGAATTCCATGACATTCATGCAAATGACAGTATCAAGATATCTCCAACCAGATATTTATTAAGCACTAAGGGAAAGATTTTAACTTTACTGTAGAGAAACCAGACAGAAAGGCCCTTAACCAAGTGATCAGGTCAAACATCACCAGCAAAAATAAATAATAATATTATGAATTCCATGGTAATAATGCATTGAAAACACATTTCTGTAATAGTCTTGCCTAAACCTTATAATCTCAGTTCAATCATGAGAGGGGGGAAAAAAAAGACAAATTTAAATTGAGGGACATTTGACCAAATAACTGACTAATACTCTCCCAAAATGTCAGAGTTATAAAAGACAAGAAAGACTGAGAAACTTTCATAGAACATAGGAGACTAAGGAAGAAAAAAGCGTGAAATGCAATGTGAGATCCTAGATAGAATCCTCAGTAAGAAACAATGATGAACAAACTAGTGAAGCTTGAAGGTCTTTCCTTAATAGTATTGAACCAATGCTAATTTCCTGGTTCTAATCATTATACTATGGTTATACAAGATGGTAACATTAAAGGAAGCTGAGTAAGAGATATCTAAAAACACTCTACTATCTTTACAACATTTCTCTAAGTCCCAAATTGGTTCAAAACAAAAAACTTTTTAACTATGCAAATACTTCACTGAGGGAGATGACAGCTTGGCCCCAGTGGGGAACAGAGGTATTTGGAGGATTAACTTTCTACACTTACAAGTGTAGGTGGACTAATAGTTTGTGATCATGGGAAACTTAAGAGTCCAACGAAGACTTGTTTGAAATCTACAGGTTTATCATGTTTACCCTCACAGTTCAGCAGTTAATGGGTTAAGTTCTATTAGTTCAGAAGTCTGTTTCTCAGAGCTTGATTTACCTGGAATGAACTATTAGAAAAGTTTTTAAATCTGTAAGATCAAGAAAAAGTAAATGTAAAAGGACAGGGATCTTGTTAGGGTGATGCATTTTTTTCCCCTCTTTTCTCTATTTTCTAAATTATCTATAATCCATGGATAAATTATATTTAGTTTACAATTTCCTTAAAGTAAAACTAAAATTGGAATTTAAACTCATTTTCCCTAAAACAGAATGAAAGGACTCTGGACCAAAGGTAGCCAATCATTGAGACACCTAAGATCCTAACAATATGAAAGCTGTTTAATAACTGGTAACTATTTCCTATTTAAAAACAGGAGGCTAGATTTCAATTTCTATTTCTTTTCATTCCATTCTCATTGCTACTGCTGCTAAGTTCAGATCCTCTCCCCACTGGACTACTATACCACATCACTGACTCATTGCCAGACCTCCATTGCTGTATATGAGACCACCAGAGGACTCCTAAAATACCATGCCACTCCCCTTTTCAATGGCTTCTAGTGATGAAGAGTCTTTTGGCTAAAGAAAAATGGTACTTTAAAAAAAAAAATGGCATTTTTATAATTCACAAGGGGAGACATTAATGGATGGAGTTTCCACAAGTTTCTCTCCCATAATTTTTTCCAGTCCACTTATTCCACTATCAGGGCAAAAACATGAACAAATAGTAAACTTAAAGAAAACCAAAGCAGTCAGCAGGACCTACTTTGACAGTTTTTGTTAGTGACTCATGTTCATGATTGTGTTTGTGTTTTTTTTTTTATTGCATGTTTTTATTTTGTTTTCTTTTTCTACTTTGCATGTTTTTATATTCACATATTCTGCTAGTAAAATTAACTACTAACTTATAAAATTGAATTAAACATGTCTGGCACTTACACAAAGTTTGAGTCATTAGACCTTACCACCATTTTCCAGTTACATCTTCTACTCACTCATTCACAAATGAATTTGTAGAAGATGTAGCTGGATCAATTGATCAGATGTCTGAGCCCCTATGAAGTGTCCCTCACTCATCCTCCACTCCAAGATGAGCATTCCCATCCTGTCCCATATTACAGTTACCTGTGTACAAGGACTACCTCATATATTCCTAAAGGGTCGCTTTCATTCCAAGAGAAGTTTGTGAGAACTTCCAACTTCCAAGAGAAGTTGATTATAACAGGCACTGAATCACTGAACATTTATTTAAAGAGGAAACTCTCTGTTTGAAGGGATAAGTACCTAGAACAATCAATTCCAACATTCTGATAAACTCTGACTCTCCTTAAATGAGTCCCCCAAATCTCCATATCTAGCTTGAGATATTGCAGACATTTTTGTCTAATGAAGACTATATAAGTGAATCAATATTTGCTTTTGATTCAAGCTTAAAAATAAACAGAGATAGCATCTACAACCTTAAAAAAAGGCTACACTATTTGTTGATTTACGGGCTGATTATTGCAAACTCCCCAGTGAATACTGTACCCAACTCAAACAATTTCCTGTGGGTTGGACTTTGGCAGCCTCAAATTATTACATCATGTACAACAAGAAAAACTCTATGCTGATAAAGGACAGAAAGCTTTATTTTTTTCTTTTGTGAGAACTTGGAAAACTGTCATTTACCACAAATCCGTCCAAACCCAGCTGGAAAAAAAAAACCAAGGCAAGTTTCACTTTGTTATAACTGACAAACTAAATAACTAAGAAATGACAGTTGCATGCTACTTGGCCCCTCCTTACAAAGATCCAGAGCTATATAGATAATTTACTGACTTGTAAGGGAGGCAGTGGGCTTCCCAGGTGGCTCAGTGGATAAAGAATCCACCTGCAATGCCAGAGACACAGGGGACGAGGGTTCGATCCCTGGGTTGGGAAGATCCCCTGGAGGAGGGCATGGCAACCCACTCCAGTATTCTTGTCTGGAGAATCCCATGGACAGAGCAGCCTGGCAGGCTACAGTCCATGGGGTCGCAGAGTCAGACACGACTGAAGCAACTGAGCACACATGAACATAAGAGAGGCAGCAAGACAGTAGAAAGAACATGTTAAAAGCAACTGCGTTACACAACCTCAGGAAACACCATACTCATAGTGGAGATCCAGGAGGTTGCATTCTAAGAGAATACAATGTGAATTATAAAAGTTACAGAGCTAGAGTTCACAGAGCAGAACAGCTTTAGACTCTATCACCTAACATTTGTGTCATCTTGACCAACTTATTGAATCAATTATTGAAGTCTCTGATAATGAGGTGGGATTAAAAAATAACATGTCTCCCACAGAACTCCTATAAGGATTAAATGAAACTCTGTGTGAGTGTGTGTGTGTGTGTGTGTAAAATTAGCCCAGTATCTAGTACTTAGTAAATGAGGCATAAATGTTTTGATGACAAAAATTAATACATAAATGTTTTGATGATAATTATCATAAAGAAGAATAAGATGAACCTACATTCCAATCCTGCTCCATCACGTTCAGGTCATTTACCACCTGTAATAAATGTGATTTATTGAGAATACTGTAACAAAATTCTAATACTCAGGGCCAGATACAAAATAGAAGTTTCACAAGTAGTAACTATGATTATGAAAACTGCATCCCCATACCAACTGTCTCTCTTTCCTTTTCCCTCTCTCTCTTATACACACAAACACAGGCACACATACACTTACTATAAAAATTCTATGAGATTAAACTATAATTGATAGCACAAACAGAAAGCCATATCAAAACGAAGGAAAATGTATTCTAAAAATAATGCATTCTCAATACAATTCAACTATTGGTTTTTCTAGTAGCCATGTACGGATGTGAGAGTTGGACCATAAAGATGACTGAATGCCAAAGAACTGATGCTTCAAACTGTGGTGTTGGAGAAGACTCTTCAGAGTCCCTCGGACAGCAAAGAGATCAAACCAGTCAATCCTGAAGGAAATCAGTCCTGAATACTCACTGGAAGGACTGATGCTAAAGTTGAAGCTCCAATATTTTAGCCACATGATGTAAAGAGTCAACTCACTGGAAAAGACCCTGATGTTGGAAAAGATTGAAGGCAGGAGAAGAGGATGACAGTGGATGAGATGGCTGGATGGCATCACGGATTCAATGGACATGGGTTTGAGCAAACTCTGAGATAGTGAAGGACAGCTAAGCCTGGAGTGCTGCAGCTCATAGAGTCATAGGGGTCATAGAGTCAGACACGACTAACCAACTGAACAATCACTATCAATATTTAGCTCAAAAAACTTCAGTGACAAAATACTTAAAGTCAAAATTCCTAGGACTTAAATGGTCTTCCACAGTCTTAACCCATGCATATTTCCAACCTCAAGTATCACTGTTCCCCTTAAAACAGAATAGATTTGTTCTCCATATATGCCCAGCATTTTACTTAATAAGGAATATGTACATTTATTGATGAAAGTCTGCATATAAGTGGACCCATGAAGTTTCATCCCCTGTTGTCCAAGAGTCATCTGTATTATCCTTCCCTGGCCTCATGTTCCTAGTACTTCCTAATACTAGAAATCCACTCAACAAACCTGTTTGAAGAGGTCACTCAGCTGGTAAGTTATAGTAATGATGACTAATGACAGTCACACCCTATTAGAAAGGAGTAGTCATTTATAATTAGTTCATTTCCCAAAAGATTTTCTAAATACTGTTCCCCACCAACTGGGACTTACTCTGTCTCAGGAACTTTGTTAATCAGTGCTTACCCAATACATAAGTACTTTATTAGAATACAAAGTAGAAAGTTACATTTCCTTACCTTCAACAAATGTTCAATGATTGTTAAATAAATAAATGAAGAACTAAATTTTTTTAAACACATTTTTTTCAATTTAGAGATAACTCAGTTATAAGCATAATCAGTCACCTCTTTATTTCTTCCCTGAATCTACTTCCTAAATCACATCATACCTAAATCGCACCTTCTGTTTCCCAAAGGTCTATGGAAGAAAGATACTTTACCTAATAGCCAGTAGGACAAACACAACATTCTACTCATATACAGCTAACATCCAAACTAGTAACAATGGCAGATAAAGGAAAGAGAATCAACAGCAATTATAGGCACCAAGACAGCAAAATGATAACTATGCATTAAATAAAGTTGCCTTATACTATCCTTTAGCTCAATATCTTAGAATCAAAGTTTTTTTCTAATTTTTTAAACCACTGAGGTTTTTTCTTTAACTTAAATGCTCAGTTACGACCATTCACTCTTTATGAATCATTATAAACTTACCATTACCCGAATTATTTCAGCACAAACAATAATGAAAGCATGATGGCTCTGTCAGATGCCACTGGCTGCACTGACCTGACTCGCCCCTGCCGGGAGGGCACTGGCACTGAGAGGCACAAGCGAGCCCAGTGCGCGGTGCCGAGCCGTGACTGGGAAGGCGACGGAGGACACCACGGAAAGGAGTGGAGTGGTGGGCAGGAGTCCCCCGAAGTTTACTCTAAAGCCTTCACAATACTCAAGCAAAAACACGCTGCCAGGCTCCCGGTTTTAAGCCAGTTCAGATCTTACTTCTAACACTGACAACTGAGAGACCTTCAGCAACTCTCCCAGCTGTAAAATTATAACAACACTAGCCACCTCTTGTGCCACGTGCTCCGCTCCTCAGTTGTGTCAGACTCTCTGCGAGCCCACAAACTGTAGCCTGTCTGTCCATGGAATTTTCCAGGCAAGGACACTGGAGTAGGTTGCCATTTCCTTCTCCAGGGGATCTTCTGAGTGCAAGGACCAAACCCCCATGCCTGTGTCTCCTGCATTGACAGATGGGTTCTTTACCAACAATGCCACTTGGGAAGCCATGACTTAGTGAACACCAACTCCGTGCTAGGCACCAGACACATGGCACATCCTTTAATTCTCATGATTAATCTACCAAGTAGGCATTATTTCCCTCATTTTCCAGAAAAGTAAAACCCATGTTCTACTCATGCACAACTCTTTCCCAGGGGGATAATACTACCTACTTAACAAGGTTGGACTGGAAATTAGCAGTAAATGCAAAGCACTTGCCATAGGAACTAGCACTTGTCACATAGTAGGAGCTCAGGAATTCATCATTATACAAGTACACCTATCACTTGAATAAGTGACTCAATTGAACTTCAATGAAATCCCACAAATAAGTTTTCCTTCATATCGTCTTCCATAAAAAGCAACTTTTAATTAGCAGTACTTCTGAAGAACCCAAGGTTTACAACTTTATAATTGTTTAAAATACCATAGGATCATCCATTCAGTGTCAACACACACACACACACACACACACACACACACACACACATACTGCTTTTTAGTTGAGAATCAAAATGTATAACCCAAGGAAATAGAAAGCCCATTATGAAACTGGTATTTGCCTTACGCTGAACACCAAAATATTAAATATTTTACTTACAAAAATATTATAGATCTCACATCTCAAGAAAGAAGGTGCTAATGAACAAATCTAACTTCCCAAAAATAATTCCCAGAAGCATCTGTTATCCTCAAGTACTCAGCAAACCATTTCCCAGAACTGACAATATATTGCCAAAATCTTAGTGAATTTTGCCAACATTCTGCTGAGAGGAAAAAAGAATCATTCCGGTTCTTGAAATAAGTGCTACTTTTCAGTTTAGCCACAAAATAAGGTCTTTTCTCTGTTATTACTTTCATCAATATGTTAATACTGAAAATAAATATAAAGAAATCACAGATAATCTTCTATCTGAAGGAAATTTAAATCCACATCCCTTATCTTTAATTCTATAAGCTCAAGAAAATCTATGAGAATGGGTTTTTAAATCAATAATAAAAATCAATTTTCTAAAGCCTTAATAATTGAATCAGAGGAGGGAAGAACAGAAACAACGGTCAGCTTCTTTAAAGAAGCCTTCTGAAATTTAAGAGTCCTATAACCTCAATTTCAAAGTTTAAACTTTTGCTGTTAAAAGCGACACTTCACAAAGACTGATCAGTTCCCTCCATCCCTCCATCCATCCAGTTTTACCAGAAGCACACACTTACCAGAGCGCAGACTCAACTCCCAGCAAAAGGCCTTCAGCAATCACAAGGGCATTTGTGGGACAAGAGATACAGGAATGGGGAGGGGCAAGGGAAGAGCTAGAGCTCTGGGGAGCGAAGGGTACGGAGGGAGGAGACGACTGCAGCCAACAACAATGGGAAACTGTGACTCCAAACCACAAAGGCTTCCCACAGAACAGGGTAACAGGGAAAGGACAGTTCTTTTTACCACCTACCAGGAGCTCAGCACTGATAACTCATGATAAAGCTAAAAAGATGGAGCTTCCAACTAAACACAAAGTAAACTTACGAAACTAACCAAAAGTAACTTGAAGGGACATATCACAAACTTCATAGAGGCTTAAGAAAAACATTTAGGAGTCAGTTTCCTCCAGGAGCATTCCTGATGACAAAGGTCAGCAGTGTAACAATAAGGTCTGCAGACTGGCAGCTGCTTTCAAATGGAGGGCTAGCACTAAAAAACAGTCCTTTGCACTAACAGTCAAAAGGAGCACTAGAAGACATGTAACAGTGTGAATCTTTAAATGCTTAATTCACAATTCTAAGACTAGACTTAAATTGAATTAAATCATTTTAAGAGGCAAAACTATTTAAACTACCTTAAAAAAAGATACTCTTAAAGAAAATTTTTGTGTGAACTGAGCTGTTAGATTCAAGAATCAATTTTTAAACAGCTTGAAATCTCAAAGGGTCCCAACCTGAAAAGTAAAGACAGTGAAAGATCTTTCCTACTTCTCTCAGGGAAGAGGTCAAACAAATTATATCATCAAGAACAATCAGCAGGCAGAGTCCTACCCCCAAATATGTGATCAGTCCACCCAGAACTTACATTTGCAGGCAGGGCACAAAGGCCCCAGAGGACCAACACACACCCTCCTATGTACTACTTACTCCCTGTTATAAACCAGTTTTATTGAAAGGAGTTGTTTTATAAGCATAATGATGAAAAAACTCACCAGCAGAACCCTCGCCAAATAGGAAGGAAGGTCTGTTCTATTTTCACAGGTTGAGATAAAATGTATGAGTTGATTTCTTTAAAGATTTAATTAAGATTTATTGGTAAAGCTAAACAAATGCAGGCACTGCCCAAAACTAATTAAGCTCTTATAGTTTAACAATATACTAAAGTAGTCCTTCTGCAATAAGGAAAGTACCCAAATTAAAAAAAAAAAAAAAAGATACTGTTGCTTCTCTTTTGCTCATCATTAGCATTCTAATTCAGGTCTCCTAGTGCTTGCTGGAAGATGGGGATGTTAGTGTCACTTCAATATGTGAGGCACAAAATTTCTATGATCAGTGCTAAATACAAAAAAAGAATGTACAAATATCAGGGTCAAGCTCTCCAATTAAGTCCTTAAGAGATGGTTATATATTCCAGAAAAGGACTATTTCCTGCCATATCAATAAACAAGGATGTCACAGTCATCAGCAATTGCAGCCCTCCTATGTGTATACACACACACACACACACACACACACACACACACACACACACACACGTTTTTCCTGGTAGCTCAGACAACCTGGAATCGATCCCTGGTTCAGGAAGATCCCCTGGAGAAGGGAATGGCTACCCACTCCAGTATTCTTGCCAGGAGAATTCCATTGACAGAGGAGCTGGGCGGACTACAGTCCATGGAGTTATAAAGAGTCAGACACAACTGAGTGACTAACACTTTCACTTTCATTTATATACGTGTGTGTGTGTGTGTGTGTGTGTGTGTGTGTGTGTGTGTGTACCTGTAGCCATCAGACTACAACTATTTCCTATGATGAGCCCTGAGGAAAAGAAGCTCAGGATATAAAAACATAGGATACTGGCCCCAGATAAGCACTAATTGATAACTTGTGTCCAACTCTTTGCAACCCATGGACTGTAGCCCACTGGGGTCCTCTGTCCATGGGATTTCCCAGGCAAGAATACTGGAGTGGTTGCCATTTTGTCAGGGAATCTTCCCAATCCAGGGATTGAACCCGGGGCCTCCTGCATTGCAGGCAGATTCTTTACCACCTGAGCAACCAAGGAAGCCCAGCTCCAGATAAGTGAGTTACATAAGCAAGGAATGATTACAGTGAGCCCAGATTCTTGCATCTTCCCATACAGAGAATAGCGCTAAATTCCTTAACTTGGGATATCTGGCTTTCTTCAGTTAACAACAATTTTTTTATGTTCAGACTACCTGCACTTTGTTGAAAAACTTCTATATAACCTGGCTCCTTCCCTCAGCTCCGAGTGATCTCTCAGAGTTACTTGAGATGCTGCCTCTTGGACTGAGGTCCTAAAAATTTCCACCAGATATAACTCTTAACCTTTAGATTGTGAATATTTTTAAGTCGACATATTCATTATGGAATTAATCAAATAAAACTAGCGTACTGGGGCAGAGTTACAGAGCTTCAACCCTGGTTACAATGCAACTAAATAACATGACTTCTCATCTCAGTCAGATAAGGGATGTGATCCATAGGCAATCTCACATTAATGGACTGTAATCTTTTTTGAAGCCCATTAGAAAATACTTCATGCAAAACTCTCCTGTGTGCTCACATTCTGACTTGTAAAAGTTATTTTTGGACTTTTCTTATTTCCTTTTCATAGGAGGAGAATAGATTGCATAGGAGAGTCTATCTCATAAAGAGAACCCTGTGTCAACCACTGGGCCTCTCAACCAAAAATAAATTAAGTAACTACAGCTTTGTGCTAGACTAGTGCCAAATTGCTTGTAGGAGTGTTTTTGTGGCATGATTACTAGGTCAAGATGTTGCCAGGAGACCCCTTCCAAAGGCTTGAAAACGAATTGTCCAAGGAGACACATGTACTGACAAAGCAAAAGATTTTATTGGGAAGGGGCGCCGGGGTGGAGAGCAGGAGGGTAAGGGAACCCAGGAGAACTGCTTTGCCACATGGCTCACTGTCTTAGGTTTTACGCTAAGAGGGTTAGTTTTGGGGTTGTCTCTGACAATCTTGTTTGGCCCATATTTGGTCTGACTTAAGTTTCTTCCTGGTGGTGAAACAGGAGGGAAGGGGGCAGGGCACAACCTTTAAAAGAATGACATAGCCTGAGGACACAACATAAACTGATTAGAGCCAAACAGGTCCAAGATGGTGAACCAGTCAACTTCCACAAGACCTTGAGCCTCAGTTTACTCATTGTAACACATCAGCCATCTAAGTGACACACCCACCAGCGCCACAACAATTCTGAGGCCAGCCATCAAAGACCAAAAAGTAGGCAGTAGTCCAATTCCTCCTGTTAATCTTTGCTCCTTCTCCAAAATAACTGGAATACTCCTCCCACTCACTGGGCTTCCCTGGTGGCTCAGCTGGTTAAGAACCCACCTGCCAATGCAGAGGACTCAAGAGACATGAGTTCGATCCCTGGGTCAGGAAGATTCCCTGGAGAGGTGAATGGCAACAGTTTCAGAAACAACCAAAACATACATCAACAGATGAATGAACAAATAAATATGATGTATTCACTGCACAGAATAGTATTCAGTCATTATAAGAATGAAGTATTAATACATGCTACAACATGTAAATATTGAAAACAGTAAGTGAAAAGGCCAGTAATAAGGATTTCCTGTTGTATGATCCCAATTTTTTGAAACACCCATAATAGGCAAATTACAGAGACAGAAAGTAGATTAGTGGTTGCCTAGGGCTGAGAGGAGGTGTGAAAGAAATAGAAAGTGACTGCTAAGAGATAAACCATTTCTTTTGGAGGTGACAAAAATGTTCTAAAATTGACTGTGGTGGTGGTTGTTCAACTCTAAAAATACTAAAAACCACTGAATTATAAAACTTTAAATTGTGTGTTATGTGAATTATATGTCAATAAATTTTTACTGTTTTTTTTGTTATTTTTTTTTTTTAATCACAGTTTTCCTCTTTGCAAAACAAGGGCACTCTTTGTTTCATGTCTGTGGTTTAAATTAGGTTCCCATAAACAACAGCAGCTGTCACCTGGTAAAACTAGATGGCTTCAAATGCTCAGCAAACAACTTCTGTGTGTATGAGATTTTGAATAGCTGTTTTTAAATTATACATAAGCATGAAAATCAGGCTATCAAGACATTCTTAGTCCTGACACTGTCATTTAATTCAGGACAGAATGCAACAATCATTTCTCTAATCAAGAAGCCAACAGTAATACCACTGATAATACAAATGTTCAAAGTGAATGGACAAGATAACTCACTTTAACAAAAATAAGGCTGCAAATGCCACTGAAATGGCACATCCACAAAAGTCAGAGTACAAGCATTATGTTTGGGTAGAAAGACAGAACAGATGAAGAGGCAGCCTGAAATGATACTTGCTGGGTACACCCTTTGCTAAACAACTACAAACATTCCCCTACACGTCTGTAGAAATCCTTCCTGTTGCTTTTTGGGCAAATTTCCCCAGAGTACTCACTCAAAAGCTGACTTAAAATCATCTGTTGGATAAACAATTTTGACTGTGCTCAGGGTGCAAAGAAAGCAAACTACTAATCAACTTCTGGTAAGTGAAAAGGGGGACAGAGGAAAGGGAAAAAATGGGCAAGTATTTACCTTCATTAGAGAGACTTAAGTGCAACTCCTGAGTCGGTGACCTGAACTATGAAAGCGTGACAGCACAGTACTAACGTTTTGAGAAAGGATGTAATCCTTTGGACCAATTTATTTTCTTTCCTTAAACAACGAGTTTAAATGTCCAGTTCACAGGAAAAAAAGCAGATGATCAATAAAGATATGAAAAATGTCCTATCTCATTCATAATTAGAAAGAAAGTGAAGTCGCCCAGTCGTGTGCACCTCTTTGCGACCCCATGGACTGTAGCTCCTCCGTCCGTGGGATTTCTCCAGGCAAGAATACTGGAGTGGATTGCCATTTCCTTCTCCGGGATTCATAATTAAGGAAATGCAAAATAAAAATACTATCACCTTTCATATCTCACAATGCCAAATATTTAAAACTTGGGTGAATCCAAGTGAGGGTGAGGAGAGGGATAAATTCTCATTCACTCCTGGTGGAAATGAAAATTAATTTGGTGGTATTTCTTAATTTAAAATGCTTATACCCTTTGTTTCAGCAATTCAAATTCTAAAAACTTATCCTATAGTGTGCAAAGATAATATAAAAATATATTACAGCTACACTGTTTGTAATAAGTAAAAACTAAAGGTCTGTCATTAGGGGATTGGTTAAATTATGGTAAGTCTCATTTGGAAATACTTACAGATGAAATAATATGTATGGAATTTACTTCAAAATAATTATAGGTTGTCTTGGGAGAAGCAGGGGAAAAGCTCTCGGCCTTAGTGCCATCTTTTGAGAAACCTCTGCGCCATGAGAGCAAAGTGGAGGAAGAAGCAAATGCACAGGCTGAAGCGCGAAAGAAGAAAGATGAGGCAGAGGTCCAAGTAAACTTGTACACCCATGGAAGCCACAAAAGCAGAAACAAGGGAAGCCAGAGGCCAGGGACGCTGGTACAAATTGTGGACTGCACGCCTACTATCTAGAACTTCTCAATGGATCTGGAACACCTATGGCCATTCTGATCACCCTGACCACCTTTGAGAGACCTACCTTGCTCGTATCATAGCAGTCCCTTTTGGTCCTTTGCCCTGGACCTGTGATAACTATGGACTAGTTCTCTTCTCAGTTGTGACTGAATGTAACATGTACAATAAATCATCTCTTTTGCTGTCTTAGCTGAAGAAAAAAAAAGAAGAAGCAGGGGAAGAATAAACAAAACCACAACTGACCATGTACTTAATAGTTCACAAATCTGGCGATGGGTACAGGTGGACTCAACACTCTTCTCCTTACTTCTATATATGTTCAAAATTTTGCATAATAAAATTATACAAACATATTAAACAATCTCACTGAAGGGGTAGTGGATAAAAGTACTGACCTAAATAACCCTGGAAATGACTAGAGTTTGTAAGCCTAAAGGCATAAGGAACTGTATATTACCACTACATTCCAGCTAGTAGAGTACATTCCCACAGGTATACAGGTTAACAATTCTGAAGACACTATACATGTATACTGGAGTTGAATAAGTAAGTAAATGAATGGAAGATGGTAGAAGCTTTCCCACTTTCGGAATGGGAAGATACAGGCTAAAATTATCCATGTGGTAATGGATTAGAGTTGAAGAATGAACTTGTGATTAGCTTACTAAAGACACAGATGGGGGACTCCCCTGGCAATCCAGTGACTAAGATTCTGTGCTTCCAAAGCAGAGGATGGGGTTTGACCCCAGGTAGGGGAACTAAGATTCCATGTGCCAAGTGGCATGGCCAAAAAAACTTTTTAAATAAAATAAAGATACAGATGGTTACATCTAGAAATATTTATAGATATGTATATATGTATACACCCATATGGGCTTCCCAGCAAAAGAATCCACCTGCCAATGCAGGAGACACAAGAGACAAGAGTTAAACCCCTGGGTTGGGAACATCCCCTGGAGTAGGAAATGGCAACCCACTCCAGTATTCTTGCCTGGAAAATTCCATGGACAGAGAAGCCTGGTGGGCTATAGTCCGTGGGGTTGCAAAGAATCAAACTCAACTGAGCACAAGCACATATACCCATATATTTATTTGCTCTATCAGCTGAGAATGCTTAGAATCAATGACATCCCAGTTGCAACAAGCACATCTAGACCTTAGTCATTATTTTTTTTTTCTCTCTTAACTTTTTGGCCACGCCATGGGCAGGATGTGGGATCTTGGTTCCCCAACTAGGAATCAAACCAATGCTCCCTGCAGTGGAAGCTCAGAGCCTTAACCACTGGACCACTAGGGAAGTCCTACAGACTTGATACCTTGGTTTCAAAAACCGTTCTCCAATAAAAGAATCCAAGGTTCCTTGGAGAAATGACTGATTTTAGGTCTGGAAGAGGAAACACATGAGATGAGCCTGGAGCATCTTGTAATGTCCAAAACGAAGGAAATGCTAAAGACAAAAAGAAAACAAAAATCCTAAATTGACAGAGGTATATCAAAGGGACACAGGAGACAACCAAAGGAGTTCCCAATGGCCAAATCTGAAACAATTTGAGGGGGGAAAAAAAAATTAGTACTGGATTAACCCAAAGTATAAAATAAACACCTATGAGTCCACACTGATATAAAGAAAAGTACTCCTGGGGAATTCCTGGCTGTCCAGTGGTTAGAACCCCATGCTTTTACTGTTGAGGGCCTGGGTTCAATCCCTGGTCAGGAAACTAAGACCTCACATACCAAGACTAGGAAAAAAAAATGAAAAAAGACATTTTAAAAAGAAAAAAATGTACTCCAAAGAGTACAGTATGGAGGTGTGATGCTGAAGCAGGGAGACCCTGAGCTCACATTCTCCCACCAGAATACTGGAATGGGTAGCCTTTCCCTTCTCCAAGGGATCTTCCCAACCCAGGGATCGAACCCAGGTCTCCTGCATTACAGGCAGATTCTTTACCAACTGAGCTATCAGGGAAGCCCCCTTCTCCCTCAGGCACATCAAAACTACAACAATTTACAGAGTATCTATGAGAATGACCTGAATACTGGAGAAAATATCTTCCATAACTAAAAGTATAACTAAGGAACCCCAACAGACGGGTAGAAGGTGCAGAGATGCAGTAAAGACACTCTCTCCGGTGGGCAACACACAAACCAGAGGATAATCACAGTTGCAGAGGTTTTCCCTAAGGAACGAGAGTTCTGAGCACCACATTGGGTTCTTCAGTTGGGGTCCTGCACCAGGAAGATGAGTCCCCAGAACATCTGGCTGTGAAGGCTAGAGAAGCTTGCAAAGGAAAGAGCCAGAGGCTGTAGAAACACAGATTCTACTCTTGACACGCAAAAAAAAATCTCACATGCTCTGAATTCCAGTACAGGGGCAGTAATTTGAAAGAAGCCTGGGTCAGACAACTTGCTGATCCTGGAGAGCCTTCTGCAGAGGTCGGAAGATAACTGGAGCTCATCCTGGAAACACAAACAGTGGCAATAGCCATTTTTTTGGAGTTTGTTCTACCACAAGGATACTAGTGTCAACAATTATCATTTTGGAGTCCTCCCTCTATCCTTTGGGCTTCCCTGATAGCTCAATTGGTAAAGAATCCACCTGCAATGCAGGAGACCCTGGTTCAATTCCTGGGTTGAGAAGTCCACTGGAGAAGGGATAGGCTATCCACTCCAGTATTCTCGGGCTTCCCTTACAACTCAGCTGGTAAAGAAGCCTCCTGCAATACAGAGACCTGGGTTCGATCCCTGGGTTGGGAAGATACCCTGAAGAAGAGAAAGGCTACCCACTCCAGTATTTTGGCCTGGAGAATTCCATGGACTGTATAGTCCATGGGGTTGCAAAGAGTCAGACACAACTGGGCAACTTTCACTTCACTTCACTTTATCCTTTAGCACTGGAGGCTTACTTACCCACCAGCAGACTGACACCAGCCCCAGAACCCAGCCTCGCCCACCAGTGAGCCAAAAGCAGCACTGGGACACCCTGAGCCACACGGCCAGTCATTTCAAGACGCAGCCCTGCCCATGCCAGCAGGCCAGCACCAGACAAGGGAACCCTGGACCATGTAGCCAGCCATGCCAGGATTCAGTCCTGTCCACCACTGGGCTGGCAGCCAACTGTGCCTGGAGCCAGACCCACCTACTGGCTACAGCAGTCAGCCAACCACAACTATACAATGGCCCCATGCAGCCCACACAGGGGATACCCCTAGGGCATACAGCCCAGTGACCGAGAGGAGTTTGCTGCTGGGCCTCATAGGAAGTCTCCTATATAAGGTCATTTCTCCAAGGTCAGGAAACTTAAACAACCTATCTAATAACAGAAATAAACAGAGAATTAGGCAAAATAAGAAGACAGAGGAATATGTTCTAAACAAGGAACAAGATAAAACCTCAGAAAAGGAACTAAATGGAGCAAAGATAAGCAATCTACCCAATAAAGAGTTCCAGGTAAAGATCAAAACAAACCTCAACAAACTTAAAAGATTCAAATCATATCAAGCATCTTTTCAGATCACAAGGAGACTAGAAATTATCTAAGGGGTGGGGTGGGGGAAACACATACAAACATGTGGAGGCTAAACAATAGACTCCTCTGTCCATGAGAATTCCCAGACAAGAATACTGGAGTGTACTGCCATTTCCTTCTCCAGGGGATTTTCCCAACCCAGGGATCAAACTCAAGTCTCCTGCATTGGAAGGCAGTGCAGTTTCTTTACCTCTGAGCCACCTGGGAAGCCCCAAAACCCATGGGTCACCTAAGAAATCAAGGAAGGGACTTCTCTGGTGGTCCAGTGGCTAAGACACTGTGCTTCCAACCAGGGAGCGAGGGTTAAATCCCTGGTTGGGGAACTAAGAACCCTCACGCTGTGGGGCAACTTAGCCTCCATGAGCCCACAATTAGAAAACTGTGAAATGCAACAAAAGATCCTGGGTGCAGCAACAAAGATCCTGCACACTGCAACTAAGACCCGATGCAGCCAGAAATGAGGGAAGGAAGAATTCCAAGAAAGCTCAATTTTTCAAAATACATAAGTAAAATAAAATATGACACAAATGAACTCATCTATAAAATGGGACTCACAGACTCAGAGAACAGACTATGGTTGGCAAGGGGGTGGAGGGGTGGTGGAAGAATGAACTGGGAGTTTGGGCTTAGCAGATGCAAGTTATTACATATAGGACAGATAAACAACAAGGTCCTACTGTATAGCACAGGGAACTATATTCAATATCCTGAGATAAACCATAATGGAAAAGAATTTTTTAAGTATATACATAACTGAATCACTTTGTTGTACAGTAAAATTAACACAACATTGTAAGTCAACTATACTTCAATTAAAGAAAAGAAAAGGTTGCTATCTGAGGAACTGCTGAATTTACTTGAATTGAAAATTTCATTTTTCTTTTTTTTAAAAAATATTTATTTATTTATTTTTGGCCACATGGCATGTGGGATTTTAATTCCCCAACCAGGGATCAAACCACTGCCACCTGCATTACAAGCATGCAATCTTATCACTGGACCACCAGGGAAGTCCCTGATGAATTTACTTTAAAAAGAGAAATTTCCTTTTTTATTTATTATGTAAATTTGATATCTACATAAAAGTATAAAATATTCAAATAAGAGCAAATGAAGATAAATGAAGACTATTTGATCTCAAAGCAACTCTACAAAGAAATTGTGAACCTCCCATCTACTCATGAGTTATTTCTTAAATATTAGTTCATTAAATACTTACTGAGCATCTATTACAGGCTTCCCTGATAGCTTAGTTGGTAAAGAATCCACCTGCAATGCAGGAGACTCCGGTTCCAATTCCTGGGTCGAGAAGATCCCCTGGAGAAGGGATAGGCTACCCACTCCAGTATTCATGGGCTTCACTTGTAGCTCAGCTGGTAAAGAATCCACCTGCAATGTGGGAGACCTAGGTTCAATCCCCGGATTGGGAAGATCCCCTGGAGAAGGGAAAGACTACCCACTCCAGTATTCTGGCCTGGAAAATTCTAAGCCAGATATAGTGCTAATGTTAGAAATGCAAATATGACTAAAATCAGAGGACCCTCTAAATGATCACTGTCTAATGAGAGAAAAAAAGAACTATAACCTTGGAAAGTAATATCTGAACTGGGTTTTAATACAGTTGTATAATAAGAATCTAATTTTTATATCTGGTTCTTGATAGGGAAGCTTCCAAACCTTCAGAATTTCTCAAATGATCTGTGTATCTCTGCTATTCATGTTGGGCCCTTCCAGTCACACTGAATTGATATTAACCAGGTGACTCACAGTGGGGCCCTTGATAGTTTCAGGATAGGGGCTGGCAGTACTGGAAAGCCCAAGTACTGTGTGGTTAGAAGGTTGGGGCTTTGAGTCACATGATCTCAGACAGAGATCTCAGACAGACCTCTGGGAAATAGAGGGAGGCTGAAGACTGAGTTCAATCACACAGGCCAATGATTCAATCAATCATATTTACATAACAGAGTCCCAGTAAAAACTCTGAACACTGAGTTGGTGAGCTTCCCTGGTTGATAACACTCATCCATGTGTGAGAAGGGTGACACATCCTGAGGATACAGAAGATTTGCTTTGGGGATCCTCCCAGACTTATCCTATGTATCTCTTCCTCTTGCTGGTTCAAATTTGTAACTTTTCACTATAATAAAACTGTAATCAGGAATTCCCTGGTGGTCCAGTGGTTAGAACTCAGCACTTTCACTGCCAGAGCCCAGGATCAATCCCTAGTTGGGGAACTAAGATCTTACAAACTGCATGGCATAGCCAAAACAAAAACAAACTGTAATCATAAGTACAGCATTTTCATGCGTTCTGTGAGTTGCTCCACCAAATGATCAAACCTGAGAGAATCAGGGGAACTCCTGAATTTATAGCTGATTGATCAGAGATGCACGTATCCTGGAGACTCCTAAACTTGCACTTGGAGTCCAAAGTTCAGATAGTCTTGTGAGAAATTGTGCCCTTAACATGAGAACGTTAAGCTAACTCTGGTTAGTTAATGTCAGAACTGTATTGCAAATACCCAAGAGGAATTCACTTAAAGTAAGAATTTACAAAGTTATTCATCACAAAGGATAGCACACATCAATAGAATGGAACATGAATCAACCACGAAAAAATTATGTTGTAGATAAATATTTATTGAAATGGAGATATAATCACTATTCTTTTTATTTCCAGCTCCAATCTCTTCCCCTGAGGTCCAAACTTGTATGTTCAACTTCCTACTGAACATAACCCCCTGGATCTCTACTAGGCATTTCAAACCTAACACACCCCAAAGAAAAAAAAATCTTGATTCTTACCATATATACCCCAATCAGCTCCTCCACATTCTTCCCTATCATAGTAAAAAGTTCTACCATTCACTCACTTGTTTAGGGCAAAACTGGAGTCATGCTTGACTCCTTTCTTTCCTGACACCTCACTTTTTCAGTTTAGTTGCTCAGTCGTGTCCATGGACTATAGCCTACGAGGCTCCTCTGTCCATGGGATCTTCCAAGCAAGAGTATTGCAGTGGGTGGCCATTTCCTTCTCCAGAGGATCCCCTCACTAGTCCATCAGCAAATCTTATTGATGTTACTCTCAAAACATATCCCTTCTTACCACCTACACTGCTATCATCCTAGACAAAGTCAGCTATGTTTATTACATAGAATACTCCAATAGCCAGTATGTACTGTCCTTGCTTCCATTACAATCACTTCTTCACACAGCAACCAGAATAATCTTTTTAAAAAAAAAATCAATATTATTATTCCACATAAAACACTCCAATGAGTTCCCATTACACTCTGAACGAAATCCAGATTTCTAATCTTATTTATTTATTTATTTACTTATTTGGCTGCTTCCAGTCTTAGTTGCAGCATGTGGGATCTTTTGTTATGGTCTGAGGAAGACTCTATAGTGGTGGCATGTGGGATCTTAGATCCCCAATTAGAGATCCAATCAACATTCCCTGTATTTCAAGGGACTCTTAACTACTGGACCACCAGGGAAGACCATGGATCCTTAATCTTAAATCCCGCATGATTTAGTCCCTACTTTTCTCAACAATTTCATCTTTACTGCTCTCTGCCCACCCCATCATTTCTCAGAAAATGACAAGCTAGTTCCCATCTCAAGGCTTTTCCACTGCGAATCTCTCTCCATTGAATGCCCATTCCCCAGCTCTTTGCATAGGCTACTATTTTACTTCAATCAGGTCTCTACTCGGGCTTCCCTGGTGGTCCAGTGACTATAAGCATTTACCTACTAATTCAGGAGACATGGCTTCGATCCCTGGTCTGGAAAGACCCCCACATGCCTCGGGGCAGCTAAGCCCGTAGGCCACAACTACTGAGCCCAAACTCTGGAGCCTGTGCGCTGCAACTATTGAAGCCGGCACGCCCTAGAGTCTGTGCTCTGCAACAAGAGAAGCCAGTGCACCACAACTAGAGAACTAGCCTCCAGCTCACTGCAACTAGAAAAGGCCCACATGTGACAACCAGGACCTAGCACAGACAAAAATAAGCAAATAAAAATTTTAAATGTTAATAATTATATATTTTTACATATATTTAAATATAGTTATTACATTTATAATTGTATATAACTATATACTTCATATGTATAAATGATATATAACTGAATTACTTTGCTGTACACCAGAAACACATTATAAATCAATTTATTGAACTACACTTCAGTAAAATTAATTAAAATTTCCAACTACCAATAAAATCAGTATTTACTGTTAAAAAGTATATTAAATTAAAATAATGAAATAAAATTATCAAACACCTATCTCCTTACCCTGCTTTATTTTTTTTTAAATTGTATTTATCACTATCAGGCATTTCTCATTATCTGCCTTTCCCATTAGAACATAAGCTTCATAAGGGAGGGACTTTGTTTATCTTACTTGCCAATGAATCTTCAGAGAGTCCCTTGGACAGCAAGGAGATCAAACAACTCAGTCTTAAAGGAAATCAACCCTGAATACTCACTGGAAGGACTGATGCTGAAGCCGAAGCTCCAATACTTTGGCCACGTTGTGAACAGCCAATTCATTGGAAAAGACCCTGATGCTGGGAAAGATTGAAGGGAGAAGGGGGCAACAGAGGATGAGATGGTTGGATGGCATCACCAACTCAATGGATATGAACTTGGGCAAACTCCAGGAGACAGTGGGACAGGGAAGCCTGTAATGCTGCAGTCCATAGGGTCACAAAAAATCAGATACAACTTGGTGACTGAACAACAACAACAAATCTTCAGTCTAGTACACTATGTAGACACACAGTGGGCATAACAAAAGTAAATGAATAACCATAAATAACTTGCTGAATGAATAGTTAGAATGCTAGGTGAAAAGGGCAGGTTATAACAGGATTTTGAAAACTGTTCATTTTTATAAAATTAAGCAAAATAGAAAAGAAAAGCTACTACACACACACAGAGTCAATCCTTATTACATGGATTCCTCATAGGTAAATTTTCCTACTCACTAAAATTCATGTATAACCTCAAAATCAAGATCTGCAACATTTCCATGGTATTTACGGACATGTGAGTGCACAGATGGTGAAAAATTTGAGTTGCCTGATGTGTACATTACCAGTTGAGGTCCAAGGCTAGGGAGATATGCAGCCTTCTGGCTTCAGATTTCAAACTATAAACAAATGTCCTTTTAGTGGCTTATTTAGTGCAATATTTTTCACATTTTTGTGCTTTTGGTCGGTGATTTCACTGTTTATCTTTTTTTTTTTTTTTTTATTTCACTCTTTAAAATGACTCCCAAGTGTAGTGCAGAAGTGCTGTCTAGTGTTTCTAAGTGCAAGAATACTGTGATGGGCCTTCTAAAGAATACATGTGTTAGATAAGGTTCATTCAGGCATAAATCACAGTGCTATTTACCATGAGTTCAATGTTAATGAATCAATAATATATATTAAATAATGTGTCTTAACAAAAACACACATAAAACAAGGTTACATGTTGATTAGTTAACAAAAATGCAACCAGCAGCTCACAGGACTCTAACCCTGTATTTCCCCTAGGAGCAATAATTCAGTATTCATTAATTCAGCATTTGCAGTGATACTATAGAACATATTACCACAAATAAAGAAAGTGTGTGTCTATTTGTGTATGCAAAATTAAAAGGGCACAGAGATTATATATCATTATGTGTGCGTGCTCAGTCGTTTCAGTAACATCCAACTCTTTGCAACCCCATGGACTGTAACTTGCCAGGCTCCTCTGTTCATGGGATTCTCCAGGCAAGAATACTGAAGTGGGTTGCCATTTCCACCTCCAGGGGATCTTCCTGACCCAGGGATCAAACCCGAGCTTCGTGCATCTTCTGCATTGCAGGCAGATTCTTCACCACTGAGCCACCAGGGGAGCCCCATATACCATTATACCATGGTGTTAATATAGTTATTGCTAGTATAATCTTTGGGTGTGAAGATTATAAGGTATTTACTGCTTAATTTTTTCCTTATTTGTATTTTCTATCTTTTTTACAATAAAAAGATTTTTGTTAGAAGAAAAAAACTGAGTCACTGCTAATATTTTAAAATAAGAATTGTATCAGTAAACATTTCATGGTAGCCAAAGGAATATAAAAACAGGATAAGAACAGTAATAATTAATCAATAATTAAAAGTGTAAATTTATAGCTCTCCTCTGAACTTTTTAACCTAGATCTTCTAAAGGAAGCCTCATATATGCAAATACACATGTAATCCTATACACTTCTTCCTGAGTAGTGATTAATAGACTACTCAAATACTAACAGTTTGAAACTCACCGTTTATAACCACAAAATCTTAGAGTGTAAATAATCCTTAGAGAGCATACAGTTAAGTTTCTAACCTAATGCAAGAAACTTTTTTATAATCCTTTTTACAAGTGGTCACCCACCTTCTATCAGAATATGTTCAAGAATGGAAATCACATTATCCTATAAGGTCATACATTTTAATTTCCAACCACTGCTCTTAGTTTAATCTCTGATCAAAAACAGATCTACTATTTCCTCTTTATGTAAGCCTTTTGGGCTTCCCAGGTGGCACAACTGGTAAAAAAGCCACCTGCCAACATGGGAGACATAAGAGACGCAGGTTCAATCCTGGGTTGGGAAGATCCCCTGAAAGAGGCATTGCAATCCATTCTAATATTCTTGCCTGGAGAATCCCCATGAACAGACGAGCCTGGTGGGCTTCAGAAAGAATCAGACACAAGTGAAGAGACTTATTAGCATGCACGCATGCAAGCCTTTCAAATTTAGAAGACAAAACTCGTGCGTTCCCTTAATCATCTCTTTCCAAGCTAAACACTCTACTATAGCCATGACTCAAAGCAGTATACAACTTTATTCATCCCCTCATATAATCCCCACTCTTAGTCTATAGGCTGGATCTGGTAACTTGCTTCTAATGAACAGAATACAGCAAAGGTGATGGGATGTCATTTCTAAGGTTAGGTTATAGACCCTGGCTTCCATCTTCTTCACTGTCATGGAAGTCAGCTGCCATGTTGTATGGAGACTCCCACAAGGCAAGGAACTGAAGGATGCTTCAGCTAACAAGCTAGTAAAGAACTAAGGTCCTCAATCAGTCAACCTGTGAGCAACTGAATCATGCCACATGAGAGGGAGGACCCGGAAAGTGATCCACCCCCAGATGAATCTTCACATGAAATCAAAGCCCCTGTTAACAACTTGATGACAGCTTATGAGAGATACACCTTGATACCTGACTCACAGAAACAGAGATAACAAATATGTGTTGTTTTAAGTTGCAAAATTTTGAGGTAATGTGTTATGCAGTAATAGATAATGAGCAATTTCACGTCTCATTGTAGCCTAGGAAAATTCCCATACATGTATCTTTTTTAAATAGAGGAAAACTGAAAACAATTTAAATGTTCATCAAAGGAGAATATGGAGAAGGTAATGGCAACCCACTCCAGTACTCGTGCCTGGAAAATCCCATGGACAGAGGAGCCTGGTAGGCTGCAGTCCATGGGGTCGCTAAGAGTCGGACACGACTGAGCGACTTCACTTTCACTTTTACGCTTTGGAGAAGGAAATGGCAACCCACTCCAGTGTTCTTGCCTGGAGAATCCCAGGGATAGGTAAGCCTGGTGGGCTGCCGTCTATGGGGTCACAGAGAGTTGGACACAACTGAAGCGACTTAGCAGCAGCAGCAGCAAAGGAGAATGGATAAATACAATGTGATATAGTCTTAAGATTTAATGCTATGTATCATTTTAAAAACAGAATAGACAAGGTAGATTTCTAAGGGGGAAAAAAGGTTGATAACTTATTTACTGAATTTGAATGAATGGAGTCAAGTTTTAGATCCTATCTACGAGTCAGCCTACCAGCTCAATTGTTTCCGACTCTTTGCAACCCCATGGACTGTAGCCTACCAGGTTGCTCTGTCCATGGGATTTTCCAGGCAAGAATAATGGAGTGGGTTGCCATTTCCTTCTCCAGATCTTCCCAACCCAGGGATTGAACCCGAGTCTCCTGCATCGTAGGCAGATGTTTTACCATCTGAGCCACCAGGGAAGTCCTCTACGAGTCTTGGAATGAGATAATAGTGATCAGAACTTTGAAAACCAGTCAAATGGAAAAAGCAAGGCAGGACTTCCCTGGTGGTGCAGTGGATAAGAATCCGCCTGCCAATGCAAGGGACACAGGTTCGATCCCTGTCCAGGAAGATTCTACATGCTGCGGAGCAACTAAGCTCATGTACCACAACTACCAAGCCTGTGCTCAGGAACAGAGAAGTCACTGCAATGAGAAGCCCACGCTTCACAACTATAGGGAAGCCCCTGCTCGCTGCAACTGGACAAAGCAATGAAGATCCAGTGCAGTCACAAAGAAAAACAAAAAAGCAAGGCCATCATGTCTGAGGAAAATTAAAAGCCATGCAAGGAAAAAATTATCATCATAGTATGTAGCCCAGGTTCAATATCTGTATAATATAAACAACAATGATTTCACCCACAAAATACGTAACTATGTTAAAAATATAAGGGAGAAGACATCTATGTGTTTAAAAGTGCCAACACCTCATGTACCTCATATTAAACACTTCTTATAGATTTAATAGCTTTTAAAAGTAATTGCTGTAAGTATACTATTAGAAATATTTAAGACAGTTGATTGTGGTTGCCACTGTGAGAGGGGATAGCTGCTATTCTTTCTTCTATGCATATAAACTATTCAAATTTTTTTAACCATGCACATAGGTTACTTTGATAAAAAATAAGATAAACTTCCTTGTAGGGAGAGAGAGGAAAGGGCCTTTGGTTTTATCTCTATTGTTTTATTTCTAAGAGGGAAAGAAGAAAAATAAATGTTAATAGTAGTTAATTCTGAAAGGTGGGAACGCGGTATTATATATTTTTTCCATTTTAAATGGCATAAAATTTAAATAACTATTTTATTTTACAATTTCTCAATACCCAAATCCCAACAGTTTCCTACATAAATGGAATTCAGACCATTTTTGGTCTAGTCTGCCTTCCTTAGAATGCTCTCAACTTTGTCAGTGTACACTTAAACCAATATGCAAAATGTGTTTCCAAACTAGTACAAAAATATATGGAAACCAACAGTTTTGTGACCCGGATAAACTTGTAACATAGCTAAAGGTGTTTTCAGCAGCCATATTACCTAGGCAGTTACTGCTACATTTGTGATTAACCAAAATTCCCAGTTATTTTTCACGTGAACTGCTGCCCAACCAGCTCTTGCTCATCCTGTTACTGTGCATTTGAGGTTTTGAATTTAAACACAGGACTTATACCTGCTAAATTTAATTTCAGTTTGACCCCATGATTTCACCTTATGGGCAGGATTTTTCAAGCTATATTCATCATCTGTCAAACTAACTATTCCTGCATCTTCGTGATACTTACATATCTGATTAACAAGTTTTAAATTTTTTTTACTCTATCCAAGGGCCAAAGAAAACTCACCAGAGACTTTTCCTGATGAAATCAAGAGTCAATTCAGTCTTTCTACACATTCAGTCAATCAACCAAACTATATTTTACTATATAACAGCTACAAATGTATCATGAAAGACTGGAAAACTGGGATTATGACTATAAATAGAACAATCTCTTGATCTAATAACCTAGTGGTTCTAAATAGAAGTAACAGAATTTAAAAATAGAAATAAGAAGAAGTTATTTATAATAATCAAACCTATACTAAATGTTTTTGGTTAATGCTCCATATCATCTGTTTGATCACTTATGTAATTTTTATGGATTAACATTAATTTTACAGGTCTGCAGTTTTCCAACTACTTTCGTTTTTTTATTTTTTCTTGGATATCAGGATGGTTGTCTCTTTCTGGTTTTTATGATTTCTCAAAGATTAACAATGGTGACTCTGAGATCAACAGCCAGTTAATTTAGTAATCTGAAACTCAATTGAGCCTTAAAATTTTAATTCACTTTAAAATGATCATTCTTACTTACCATCCTGGGCTACTGTCTAGTTTAGAATCTGCTATGTATTTTCCAGTTTGAAAACTACTGTCCTTGTTGTTAATAATAATCTATACAGTACTTCTCTTTAAAAGATATTTAGAATTTCTCACCACCCTTATGGCAGAAAGCAAAGAAGAACTAAAGAGCCTCTTGATGAAAGTGCAAGAGGACAGTGAAAAAGTTGGCTTAAAACTCAACATTCAGAAAACTAAGATCATGGCATCTGGTCCCATCACTTCAAGGCAAATAGATGGGGAACAGTGACAGACTATCTTTTTGGGCTCCCAAATCACTGCAGATGGTGATTGCAGCCATGAAATTCAAATACGCCTGCTCCTTGGAGGAAAAGTTATGACAACCTAGGCAGCATATTAAAAAGCAGAGACATTATTTTGCCAACAAAGGTCCATCTAATCAAAGCTATGGTTTTTCCAGTAGTCATGTATGGGTGTGAGAGTTGGACTATAAAGAAAGCTGAGCACCGAAGAATTGATGCTTTTGAACTGGGTGTTGGAGAAGACTCTTGAGAGTCCCTTGGACTGCAAGGAGATACCACCAGTTCATCCTAAAGGAAATCAGTCCTGAATATTCATTGGAAGGACTGATGCTGAAGCTGAAACTCCAGTAGGTTGGCCATTCGAAGAATGACTCATGATTCGAAGAACTGACTCATCTGAAAAGACCCTGATGCTGGGAAAGACTGGAGGAGGGAGAAGAAGGGGACGACAGAGGATGAGATGGTTGGATGGTATCACTGACTTGACGGACATGAGTTGAGTAAACTCCGGGAGTTGGTGATAGACAGGGAGGCCTGCATGCTGCAGTCAGTCCATGGGGTTGCAAAGAGTTGGAAATGATTGAATGACTGAACTGAACTGAACTGATACAGTACTTATTTTTAATAGACATTTAGAATTTCTCAAAACCCTTTAAATAGGTTATAAAGAAATTAATATACCATTATCCTATTCTATATATAGGGGAATTGAAGCACAGAGAAATTTAAATTATTTACCCAAGGTCAAAGAGCCACAATGAATCAAAATCTATTGCAGTCTATGTAGGGCTCTTTTTCATAAGGCTATGTAGATCTCTAACACAAAACTACTTAAGACAGCACACAAAACTTCTTGCTTAAAAACTGATTTTTCAGTTACTGGTTGACAAGAGTTAAGGAGCAGGTTCCTGTAAAGGAAGTGGGTGTAGCCGTAAAAGCGAAATATGATGTATCCTATGGTGGTGAAATATTCTGTACCTTCACTGTATCAATGTCAATATGCTGGTTGTGATTCTGCACTACAGTTTTTCAAGATGTTACCACTGGGGGAAACTCGGTAAAGAATATATCAGACCTAATTCTGAGTGAATTTTGAGAAATATCTCAAAAGAAAAGAAGTTTAAGAAAAACTAATTAATAATTGATATTTCTCTTTTAAGCCAACTTAATTTTAAAGAAGCTTACTTAAACTGAATAGGTAAATTAAAGCAAAACAGAATCATGCATAGAGCTCTGAAAGTAAGCAGAGTGGACTTTAAAAGCGAAGTAAGTCCCACTAACTAAAGCTTTAAACATAAAGATCTTTGTTAATTAAAAGGGAGCCCTCAGGATTTTTATTTCCTAAAGAAGAAAAATAAAACAAGACAGTCTAGGAAATAAATTATTAATTCACCTCAAAAAGAATCACTGGAATAAAGCTAGAACCACCAGAGCTTGCCTCAACCCATGACACTTGACTGCAATCCTCAACTTAGAGAAAAACTGAAGGCGCACGTGTGTCACCTTCAGCTTGATATTCACAACCACACATTTCAAAAAGTCCCAAAACTGCTTCTATTTTTTTTTTTTTTTTTTTTGCTACTTACAAAGTGGCTAAAGCTTCAACCATTTCCTGATTCTCCCAGCTGCAGGACTTGCAATTAGGAAACCATTCACTCAGCATCTAGAGCAGGTCTGGTTAGAAGAATGAGCTCATCCCTTCAGATGTGCACCTGATCCTCAGGAAGCTGCTCCTCCTCCAGCCAGCCGGTCTCTGTATGTTTAAAGTGACACCCTCACCTGTGTAACCACTTGGCCAGAGCGGAACAAGTCCTTCCCTGTCCGTGCCTACTGTAGTGGAATCACTTCCTGCTCCGGCCACCTCACACAGCCACTAAGTTTAGGCAGTCGCGGCAGAAGTAACAGCTGCCGCTGCTCTCATTATGGCCTCACTAGAGAAGAATCTTATTTTCACTTTACAACGGAGGTCTGGTCCTTCACTACGATCCTGTGAACATCACACTATTTGCTTCAACAGGTCCTTGACCAGAGTCAGACCTGACAAGAATAACTCCTCTTTTTCAGAACTTGCAACTCATTTTTTAAACTAGGAATGTAATGCTTCTACGTCTCTCTTATTCTGCTCGTCCTGTCTACAAGCCTCAATTAACAGAGGCAGCTAAATGGACTGTATGCAGTTATAGCTAATGCTCCAAACTCAAGTTTGCCTCTCAGTTTCACTACTTCTAAGAAAACATTGACTTTGGCATAGCTGGTTATTTACTAGCAAAGCAAATAATAATCCTAACTCAAAAGATATATAGAACTCACATCAACATGATGTAATAGTGGTATTTTAATTATTTTCAATCAAAAGTATGTGGGTACCAAATAGTCATTCAAAAAATCTGTCTGTGTACCTGTTACATAAAACTCTTTGACAGGACTTGACAGGGTGCCAAACTGGGCTTTCAACTTTAAAAAAAAGAAAAAGAAAGAAAATCTAAGAATTAACCCTTCTCATCTTAGCCTTCCAAGGACTTCTGCAGTATTCTCTGTCATGGTAAGCTTCTGATACACTAAGAGGCTGACTTTGGAATATAAATTAGACAGCAAAACATCAAATTCACTATTGGTTACCTTTGAGAGATGGCAAGGGACTTGTGATCAAGAAGGAGAAACCCAGGGGCCTTCAACTTATTTAGTAATATTTAATTTGCTGGATAGTAGACAAGGATACTTACTGTATTGTTCTTTTTAAATGTCTTAAGTAATAAATAATAAAATATTTTAAAACAGAGAAATTCTGAGCATCAAAAGACATAGTCAGAAGGGTGAAAGGCAACCCACACAAAGGGAGAAAATATCTGCAAATCATTTATCTGATATGGAGTTAATATCTAGAATATATAAAGAACTCCTTAAAACTTAACAACAATCGATATAGAAGTGCACAAAGGACTCAAATAGACATTTCTCCAAAGAAGATATACAAATGGGTAATAAGCACATGAAAAGATGCTCAAAATCATGGGCCTTTAGGAAAATACAAAGCACAAAAACAATAAAAATCAAAAACACCCATTAGGATGGCTACAGTAAAAAATAAAAAAAAAAAGAAAATTACAGTTGTTACTGAGGACATGAATAGATGGGAACTGCTAGTGGGAATGTACAATGGTGCAGCCACTGTAGACAACAGTGTGGCAATTTCTCAAAAAAAAAATTTTTAATGGAACTATCATACAATCCAGCGACTTCATTTCTGGGTATTCAAGAGAAGTGGCCAAGAGGATGAAGTTGAAAGACCTTGAACTCACCTCCTCCAATGGGTAGACCAAAATCACAATTATTTATAGAGGAAATACTGATGAGAAAAACTGGAAGACCAGCAGAACAGATTTCTTCTACAGCTAAAGATATAAAGAAGGAATGATGGGTAGGAAGGGTGGTGATACGGTGGAGTCAAGACTCACATCCCCAGGTAGGCAATTACAATTGCCTAAATGGGAAGACAATTACAACTGCCACGGTTCTCCTCAAGGAATGAGGAGTCCATGCCTCACATCCAAGTTCCTAACCCTGGTTCCTGCACCAGGACAACAAGCCCCACAACATTTGGCTTTGAAAGCCAGTGGGGCTTACATCTGGGAGAGACAGCAGGCTACGGGAGCCCTTTAAGTGTGGGATTCCACTCTTAAAGGGCACACACAAAATCTCACACACTCTGGGACTCAGAGCAGAAGCAGTAATTAAAAAAAAAAAAAAAGTCTGGGTCAAAATCCACTGCTAGTCTTGGAGAGTCTCCTGGAGAGGCAGGAGGTAACTGGAGCTCATTCTAGGGACAAAGACACTGGCAGAAGCCATTTTGAGGCGCCTGTCCTAACATGTGGACACTGGTGCTGACAAATGCCAATTTGGAATCCTGCCTTTAAGCTTATTAACACTGGAACCCAGCCCCACCTACCAGCCTATCCGCACCAGTACTGGGACACCTTAGGTCAAGCAGCTAGCCAAGCAGGGACATAGCCCCATCTACCAGCAGACTAGCCAGAGAGTCTGGGACACAGCCTCACCCACCAGTGGGCAGGCACCAGCCCAGGAATCCAATACCAGTAGGCTGACACCAGCTTCAAGAAACCCAGGACCCCACAAACAGTCATATCAGAAACCTGCCCCCACCCATCAGTGGGCTGGCACTAGGCCCACGACCCCAGGGGCCCTGACCCTACCCACTAGCAGGCCAACACTAGATCCAGGACTCCCTGCTCTGCAACCACCCACCCTGTAATATGGCTCTGCCCATCAGTGTGCCCCAGGACCCCAGGAGCCCCACAGCCAGCCCCCTCATGACCCAGCCCTACCCACCAGCAGCTGATAGCCTCTGCACAAGTCAGGGCCAGGCAACCAACTGGACAGGTGGCCAGTGACACCTACCAGACCACTCATAGTAACATAGCCTAACACAACAGAAGGATCTACATACATAGCTCTGGTGACCAGAGGTAAGTATACTACTGTCACAGGACGTCTCCTAAAAAAGACCACTTCTCTAAGATCAGGAAAGAAACCAATCTACCAAATATATGAAAATAAAAACAGCAAATCAGGCAAAATGAGATGACAGAAGAAAATGCTCCAAATGAAGGAACAAGATTAAATCTCCAGAAGAACTAAGTGAGTGGAAAGAAGTTCTACTCAATAAAGAGTTCAAGATAATGATCGTAAAGATGTTCAACAAACTCAAGAGAAGACTGGATGAAGAGAGTCAGAAGTTAGTGGTTTTTAACAAAGAGTTGGAGAATACAAAAAAGAACCAAACAGAGTTGAAAAATACAGTAAATGAAATAAAAAATACACTAGGAGGCAGCAACAGTAGATTCAATGATACAAAGGGATGGATCAGCAAGCTGGAAGACAGAGTAGTGAAAATCACTGAAGCTAAAAAGAAAAAAAAAAAGAAAGAAACGAAGACAGCTTGAAAGACCTCTCAGACAATATCAAGTATACTAACATTGGCATTGTAGGGGTCCCAGAAAGAAAAGTGGGAAAAAAGAGACAGAGAACATATTTCAAGATATAATCCCAGAAAACTTAGCTAACCTGGAAAAAAAAAAAAAAACATTCAGGCCCCAGAAACAGAGAGATCCCAAAAGGATCAATCCAAAGAGGATGACAAGGAAACCCATTGTAATTAAAATGGAAAAAACTAAAGATAAAGAAGAGAGAATATTAAAAATAAGCAATGTAAAAGCAAAAAGTTACAGATGAACTCCCATCAGGTTGTTGAGTAGAACTCTGAAAGCCAGAGGGAGTGGCACAATATATTTAAAATGATGAAATGGAAAAACCTATGGCCAAGAATACTTTACTTCCCAAGGCTTTCATTCATATTTGATAGAGAAATATGAAGTTTTACTGACAAGCAAAAGCTAGCTGCATTGCAGGCTGATTCTTTACCATGTGAGCCACCAGGGAAGCCCAAACCAAACATGAGAGGATGGGTGTTCACTAAACTTCCTATGATAATCATTTCACGATGTATGTAAATCAAATCATTATGCTATGCACCTTAAACTTACACAGTGCTATACATCAGTTATAGCTCAATAAAACTGAAGAAAAAAAGAAACGAAAGCAAGATCTCAAACAGACCATTGTACACCCATATTCATAGCAGCATTATTCACAACAGCCAGAAGATGGAAGCAACCCAAGTGAACCAATAAGCAAAATGTGAAATATACATACAGTGGAATATTATTCAGCCTTGAAAAGAACAAAATTCTGATACATGCTACAATACATATGATCCTTATGCTAAGCAAAATAAGTTATGCACAAAAGGACGAATACTCTACAACTTATTTATGTTAGGTACCTAGAAGAGTCAAATTTAGAAACAAAAAGTAGAACTGTGGTTGCCAAGCACCGTAGGAAGGGAGGAATGGGGAGGAGTTGCTTAATGGGCATTAAGTTTCAGCTTTGCAAGATAAGAAGAGTTCTAGAGATTGGCTGCACAACAATGTGAATATGTTTAGAACTACTGTACACTCATAAAATGTTAAGGTGATAAATTCTTTTGTGTAACCACAAATAAAAAAAGAGAGAGAGAACTAATCAAAATAGATCTTAACCTGCTAAATATATTGAATTCAAACAGTCTGCTATTTTTCTCTTCTTTCAAAAACGAATTCAAGCTTTATTGGTGATCTCTGTTGAAAAAAACTGATGCACCATAGACAATAAACAAATTTATTGCTCTGATCAATTTCATACAAATGTGAAGGCCGAGAGAAGTAAGGAAGCTGTAGAAGAAAAGTTTGAAGCTAACAGAGGTTGGTTCACGAGAAGTCATCTCCATAACATAGAAGCTCAAGGTGAAGTAGCAAGTGCTGATGTAGAAGGTACAGCAAGTTATTCAGAAGATGTGGCTAAGACAATTAAAGGTGGCTACACTAAACAACAGATTTTCAATGTAGACAAAATAGCCTACTGTTAGAAGAAAATAACATCTAGGACTTTCATAGCTGGAGAGAAGTCAAAGTCCAGCTTCAAAGCTTCAAAACACAGCCTGACTTTGTTAGGGGCTAAATGCTGTTATCAAACCAAAATCAGGACAACCTGTCTAACAGACAGCAAAACCAATCTACTGACACCAAGCTGTGGTGAAGGAAAGTACAGCATTTGTTACGTGGCACCAAGCAAGAACAGGCAACTCATGCTCAAAGGACCAAAACTCCCTGATGGCTTTCAGGCAAGGGTTTTTAAAGGCAACATTAGAATTGAGGGTTGCAGAGTGCGTAATCAGCTTATGGACCTTCTTCCGATTGGTCAATGATGAGGTAACAGGATGACATTTTAGAAATCTTAATCGTCAACCTCCTGGTTCCAACCAGTCTAGGGTCTGTGGAAAATTCTTAAAATGATGGGACTACCAGACAACCTTACCTGCCTCCTGAGAAATCTGTATGCAGGTCAGGAAGCAACAGTTAGAACTGGACATGGAACAACAGACTGGTTCCAAATTGGGAAAGGAGGATGTCAAGGCTTTATATTGTTACCCTGCTTGTGTAACTTATATGCAGAGTACACAGTGTGAAATACCGGGCAGGATGAAGCGCAAGCTGGAATCAAGATTGCCGGGAGAAATACCAATAACCTCAGACACGCAGATGACACCACTCTTAACAGCAGAAAGCAAAGAAACTAAACAGCCTCTTGATGAAAGCGAGAGGAGCAAAAAAGCTGACTTAAAACTCAACATTCAAAAAACTAAGATCATGGCATCCGTTCTCATCACTTTATGGCAAATAGATGAGGAAACAATGGAAATAGTGACAGACTTTATTTTCTTGGGCTCCAAAATCACCACAGATGGTGACTGCAGCCATAAAATCAAAAGACACTTCCCTGGAAGAAAAGCTATGACAGGAGAAGGAAATGGCAACCCACTCCAGTATTCTTGCCTGGAAAAATCCACGGACAGAGGAGTCTGGCGGGCTGAAGTCCATGGGATTACATGACTGAGCATGTGTGCACGAGGGTGGAGGGAGATGGGTTGGTAGCAATAAACTGGTAGAACTAAAAAAAAAAATATATATATATATATATATATATATATATAAAAGAAAAGCTATGACAAACCTAGACAGCATATTAAAAAGCAGAGACATTACTTTGCCAAGAGATCCGTCTAGTCAAAGCTATGGTTTTTCCAGCAGTCATGTATATATGTGAGAGTTGGACTATAAAGAAAGCTGAGGGACGAAGAATTGATGTTTTTGAACTGTGGTGTTGGAGAAGACTCTTAAGAGTCCCTTGGACTGCAAGGAGATCAAACCAGTCAATCCTGAAGGAAATCATTCCTGAATATTCATTGGAAGGACTGATGCTGAAGCTGAAACTCCAATACTTTGGCCACCTGATGCGAAGAACTGACTCATTGGAAAAGACCCTGATACTAAGAAAGATTGAGGGCAAGAGAAGAAGGGGATGACAAAGGATGAGATAGTTGAATGACTCAATGGACATGAGTTTGAGCAAGGTCTGGGAGCTGGCAATGGACAGGCAAGCCTGGTGTGCTGCAGTCCATGGGGTTGCAAAGAGTCAGACATGACTGAGCAACAGAACTGAACTGAATCTAAGGTCTAGTGCTTATGTTTAGTATACAGTCACCATCCTACATCTGGGTGGGGATTTTAGTTTCTGCAGAACAACTCAAAGATATGTGTCATATTGTTACGTATATCCCTTCAGGAGGAACTAAGAGTCCTCTGATTCTGTTTTATCAATGAACTATAGTTTAAGCTATCATTACTTTTTTTGCTTGACTGCTTTTCCTTTGTTTCTGCATTTCCTCACTTCTCTAATTAGTAACTACTTGAGTCTGCTCTGCGGAATTCTGCCTCCTAGGGAAGGCCTAGGAAACTAAAACGTTTTTTACAAACAAGAAACAGGGGTTATAGAGGGGCTTTTGTACCTGGTAAGGCCCCACAGGGTCCTGCTCGGTTTCAATGTGGTTAGTGACTTTAAGTCAAAACCAACAATCACTTACTGTTTCAAAAATCTTAGGGCCCTTATGAATAATGCTAAGTCTACTCAGTCTGTATTCTATAAATGGAACAACAAATGGACAGAAACGGTAGGGACCTAACAGAAAGAGAAGATATTAAGAAGAATACAATGAAGAACTATACAAAAAAAGATCTTAATGGCCAGGATAAACTCAATGGTGTGATCACTCACTTAGAGCCAGACATCCTAGAGTGCGAAGTCAAGTGGGCCTCAAGCATCATCACAACAAACAAAGCTAGTAGAGGCGATGGAATTTCAGCTATTTCAAATTCTGAAAGATGATGCTGTTAAAGTGCTACCTACAGTCAATATGTCAGCAAATTTGGAAAACTCAACAGTGGCCACAGGACTGGGAAAGGTCAATTTTCATTCCAATCCCAAAGAAGGGCAATGCCAAAGAATGTTCAAACTACCACACAATTGCACTCATTTCACATGCTAGCAAGGTAATGCTCAAAATCCTTCAAGCCAGGCTTCAACAGTATGTGAACTGAGAACTTCCAGATGTACAAGCTGGAAGTGAAAAAGGCAGAGGAAGCAGAGATCAAAGTGCCAACATGTATTGGATCACAGAAAATGAGAGTTTCAGAAAAACATCCACTTCTGCTTCACTGACTATACTAAAGCCTTTGACTGTGTGGATCACAACAAACTGTGGAAAATACTTAAAGAGCTGGGAACACCAGACCACCTTACCTGTCTCCCAAGAAACCTGTACGCAGGTCAAGAAGTAACAATTAGAACTGGACATGGAACAATGGACTGGTTCAAAATTGAGAAAGGAGTACATCAAGGCTGTATATTGTCACCCTGTTTATTTAACTTAAAGAAGAGTACATCATGCAAAATCCCAGGCTGGATGAAGCACAAGCTGGAATCAAGATTGCCAGGAGAAATATCAATAACCTTAGATATGCAGATGACACCACCCTTATGGCAGAAAGCAAAGAGGAACCAAAAAGCTTCTTGATGAGGGTGAAATAGGAGAGCAAAAAAGCTGACTTAAAACTCAATATTCAAAAAAACTAAGATTATGGCATCTAGTCCCATCACTTCATGGCAAATAGATGGGGAAACAATGGAAACAGTGACAGATTTTATTTTCTAGGGCTTCAAGAAAATCACTGTGGATGTTACAGCAGCCATGAAATTAAAAGATGCTTGCTCCTTGGAAGAAAAGCTAAGACAAACCTAGACAGCATATTGAAAAGCAGACATTATTTTGCCAACAAAGGTCCATATAGTCAAAGCTATGGTTTTTCCAGTAGTCACATACAGATGTGAGAGCCAGATCATAAAGAAGGCTGAGTGCCGAAAAATTGATGCTTTTGAACTGTGGTGTTGGAGAAGACTCTTGAGAGTCCCTTGGACAGCAAGGAAATCAAACCAGTCAATCTTTTTTTTTTTTTTTTTCAAGGAGCAGATGTTAGCTCCGGTTGGGTTCTCTTTATTTTTTTTTCTTTCTTTTTTTCATTTATTTTTATTAGTTGGAGGCTAATTACTTTACAATATTGTAGTGGGTTTTGTCATACATTGACATGAATCAGCCATGGATTTACATGTATTCCCCATTCCGATCCGCCCTCCCACCTCCCTCTCTACCCGATCCCTCTGGGTTTTCCCAGTGCACCAGGCCCGAGAACTTGTCTCATGCATCCAACCTGGGCTGGTGATCTGTTTCACTATAGATAATATACATGTTTTGATGCTGTTCCTCTCGAAACATCCCACCCTTGCCTTCTCCCACAGAGTCCAAAAGTCTGTTCTGTACATCTGTGTCTCTTTTTCTGTTTTGCATATAGGGTTATCATTACCATCTTCCTAAATTCCATATATATGTGTTAGTATGCTGTAATGTTCTTTATCTTTCTGGCTTACTTCACTCTGTATAATGGGCTCCAGTTTCATCCATCTCATTAGAACTGATTCAAATGAACTCTTTTTAATGGCTGAGTAATATTCCATGGTGTATATGTACAACAGCTTCCTTATCCATTCGTCTGCTGATGGGCATCTAGGTTGCTTCCATGTCCTGGCTACTATAAACAGTGCTGCGATGAACATTGGGGTGCGCGTGTCTCTTTCAGGTCTGGTTTCCTTGGTGTGTATGCCCAGAAGTGGTATTGCTAAACCAGTCAATCTTAAAGGAAATCAACCCTGAATATCATTGGAAGGACTGATGCTGAAGCTGAAGCTCTAATACTTTGGCCACCTGATTCGAAGAGCTGACTCATTGGAAAAGACCCTGATTGGGAAAGATTGAAGGCAGGAGCAGAAGGGAACAAGAGAGGATGAGATGGGATCATATCACCAACTCAACGGACATGAGTTTGAGCAAACTCCAAATAATGGTAAAGGACAGGGAAGCCTGGCGTGTTGCAGCCCATGGAGTCGCAAAGAGCTGGACACAACTGAGCAACTGAACAACAGTACTCTGTCTGTGCTCTGTAAATGGAACAACAAAACCGGGATGACAGCACATCCGTTTACATGGTTTACTGAATATTTTAAGTCCTGTGTTGAGACCTGTAACTCAGAAAAAAAGATTCTTTTGAAAATATTGCTGTTCATTGACAATGTACCTGGTCAGCTAAGAGTTCTGATGGAGATATTAATGTTGTTTTCATGCTTGCTAACACAAAATCCATTCTGTAGCTCATGGATCAAGGAGAAACTTTGACTTTCAGGTCTTATTAAAACAGGAGGGAAGGAAATAACCTCTAAAAGAATGACATAGCCCTTGAGGATAAGACACAAACTGGTCAGAACCAGCTAGGTCCAAGATGCAGAAGATTTGATTTTCATGAATCTTGGGCCTCATTATATGCTCACTGCAAAATTAACACATTAGCATCTAAATGACACATCTACAGTGTCATTGGTGTCATGGCACTTTGGAGGCTAACCACTGCTTACAAAAGTAAGCAGTGGCCCAATTCCTGGAAATCTCTACCCCTTTCCCAAAACCCTCCCACTCCTTAAAACTAACCACACACTCTATCTGTGGAGAGTGCTTCTCCTAAGGCCATTCTCACCTTTTGAGATGGATTGCAGTCTGTCTATGGAATGTGTATCTAGATAAATCCACTTCTTATCTATCACTCTGTCCCTCACTGAATTCTTTCTGCAATGAGACATAGAGAACCTGAGCTTCATTAAGTTCTGAGACCAGGCGTGTGATCTCAATTAAAAGACAGTGGAATCAGGTCTCAATCTGGGTGTACAGTTTCATTATTATTTAAGAAACACATTTTGTAAAGCCATAGGTGCCATGCTGCTTGCATTGCTGGTTAAGTGATAGAACTTCTGTCATGTGGCAGGCCCAAGTTTGATTCAGAATGTACTGCACATCCGTTTAGGGCTTCTCCAATGGTTCAGTAGTAAAGAATCCACCCACAATGCAAGAGATGCAGGTTCAGTCTCTGGGTCAGGAAGATCCCCTGGAGGAGGAAATAGCAACCCACTCCAGTATTCTTGCCTGAAAAATCCCATGAACAAAGGAGCCTGGCAAGCTACAATCCAAAGAGTCGCAAAGAGCCGGACACGACTGAGCATGCACACACACAGCTGCCATAGATAGTAATTCCTCTAATGGATCTGGACAAAGTCAAGTGAAAACCTTCTGGAAAGCACACTCATCATTCTAAATGTCATTAAGAATATTTGTGAGGAATTCTTCGGTAGTCCACTGGTTAGGAGTCTCATTGCCAAGGGCCTGGGTTCGATCCCTGGTCGGGGTACTAAAATACACAAGTCATGCTGCTGCTAAGTCAACTTCAGTCGTGTCCGACTCTGTGTGACCCCATAGACGGCAGCCCACCAGGCTCCGCCATCCCTGGAATTCTCCAGGCAAGAACACTGGAGTGGGTTGCCATTTCCTTCTCCAAAGCATGAAAGTGAAAAGTGAAAGTGAAGGCGCTCAGTTGTGTCTGACTCTTCGCAAGCCGGTAGGCTCCTCCATCCATGGGATTTTCCAGGCAAGAGTACTGCCATGAGGAGTGATAAAAAAAAATAATAATAATAATAATATTTGTGATTCATGGGAACAGGTCAAATATCAGGAGTTTGGAAGAGGTTTATTCCAACCTTCATGGATGACTTTGAGGGGTTCATGATAAAACTTGAACAGATAAGGAGTTACTTCTACAGATGAGCAAGGAATGTGGTTTTTTAAGATGGAATCTACTCCTGGTGAGCATGCTATGAAGACTGCTGAAATGACAACAAAAGATTTAGAATACTGCATAAACTTAGTTGATAAAACAGTGGCAGGTTTTGAGAGGACTGACTCTGATTTTGAAAGAAATTTTTCTGTGGGTAAAATGCTATCAAAACAGCATTGCATAGTACAGAGAAGTCATTTGTAAAAGGAATAGTCACTTGATGTGGCAAACTTCATTGTTCTCTTATTTTAAGAAGCTATCACTACCACCCTAAGTTTCAGCAACCATCACCTTGATGGCCTGATGGCTCAGTCTGCAGCAGACCCTCCAACAGCAGAAAGATTACAACTCACTGAAGGCTCAGATGTTGGTTAGCATTTTTTAGTGATAAAGTATTTTGTAACTAAGATATGTATATTTTGGGGAGCTTCTTGGTGGTCCAGGGTTAGGACTTTCACTGCCTTGGTCCTGATTCAATCCCTGGTCAGGGAACTAAGATCCCACAAGCCTGAGAGTACAGTTAAAAGAAGTGTATTCTTTAGATATAATGCTATTTCATACATAGTAGACCACAGTATACTGTGTATATTTACAGTATATTATACAGCATACTATATAGTAAATTACATTTACTCTTATATCCAATGGCATACAAAAATTCAGTTGACCCACTTTATTACAATATTCTCTTTATGGTGGTGCTCTGGAACCAAACTGCCTGTAAATATCATTACTAAGATTTACTGAAAAAAATGAAGATTTAATCTAAAGTATGCTGTCCCCAATACTAAAATGAGAGCTTAAAAAAGAAATAATTATTATTCTTCATATTTAATACAGTTTGAAATCTGCATTAAATTGTATTAGCCCAATTCCTGAGGTTTATTTAGAAAGCATGGAGATAAGGAAACTATAATTAAAAAACTAAGAAAAAATCCTTCAGAGGAAGTATGTGCTTCATAGGGTTATTGTAAAGATTAAATGAATCACTGAATGTAAACTTCTGAGCAGAGTGGCTAGTACATGGTATTGCTCAACAGAAGTTATTGTTGGAGAAAACCTCCATTTTCTCATGTCCCTATTTTTCCCTCTTAAGCCAATATCATCAAAATTAGTTTGATGTATTTAACACAAACGTACAAAATTTAAATAACTTAATGCAGTTCACAAAGTGATTTTACAATCACTATAACTTAGTACTTACAACAGTTCAATGAAGAAACAAAGGAAAACTAAACTTTGAGTGCCTATTACATGACAGCTACTATACTGAGAATTAACATGTACTATTTCACTTAATTTGTTCAGGTAGGTTATTATTATCCTAATTTCACAGATAAGAGAATTAAAGTTCGGAAATATTTAGTAATTTGACCAACTTCACACAGTAGCATTAAATTGAAGGGCTGAGATATGAATTCTGTCTGGCTCCAAAGTTCATACTTTTATCACTAAAAACTATTTTCAGCCCTATAAGAGTTTCCCATTCTCTTATTCAATTATTTATTCATTCACTCCTTCACTCAATCAAACAATTCAACAGTGCCAGCACACTGCTGTAAGCTACTGATATAAAAATTAATAAAACAGCATCTGCCCTCATAGTCTAGAGGATGTATATGTCTGGAGGAGGGATGGATGAACAAAAATCAACCAGAATACAATTAAGTAAGAATTCAATAATAGTAATATAAACCAAATGCTACTGAAATATGGAGAGTAAATACTAGCTTGGGAGAGTAAGAAAAAGCACCATAGAAGAAACAGTTTCACCTGAAATTTTTAAAATATGTGATTACAACTTGATAAAGAGCATCTACACAAAAGCCTGCAGCTAACGTCACCCTTAAAGGTAAAATAATACTTTCCCCCTAAGGTTAGGAAATATACAAGGCTGTATATTGTCACCCTGCTTATTTAACATATATGCAGAGTACAGCATGAAATGCTGGGCTGGATGAATCACAAGCTGGAATCAAGATTACCAGGAGAAATATCAACAACCTCAGATATGCAGATGATACCACCCTAATGGCAAAAAGTGAAGAGGAACTAAAGAAACTCTTGGTGACAATGAAAGAGGAAAGTGAAAAAGCTGGCTTTAAACTCAACATTCAAAAAGAACTAAGATCATGGCATTTAGTCACATCACTTCATGGCAAATAGAAGGAGAAAAAGTGGAAACAGTGACAGATTTTATTTTCTTGGATTCCCAAATCACTGCAGACAGTGACTACAGCCGTGAAATTAAAAGATGCTTGCTCCTTGAAAAGAAAGCTATGACAAACCTAGACAGTGTATTAAAAAGCAGAGACATCACTTTGCCAACAAAGGTCCATATAGTCAAAGCTATGGTTTTCCCAGTAGTCATGTACAGATGTGAGAGTTGGCTGAGCGCTGAGGAAATGATGCTTTTGAACTGTGGTGCTAGAGAAGACTCTTGAGAGTTCCTTGGACATAAAAGGAGATCAAACAAGTCAATCCTGAAGGAAATCAACTCTGAATATTCTTTGGAAGGACTGATACTGAAGATGAAACTCCAATATATTGACCATCTGATACGAAGAGCAGACTCATTGGAAAAGACCCTGATGCTGGGAAAGACTGAAGGCAAAAGAAGGGGGCGGCAGAGGATGAAAAGATTAAATAGCATCACCAACTCAATGCACATGAACTTGAGCAAACTCCAGGAGACAGCAAAGGACAGGGAAGCCTGGAATGCTGCGGTCTATGGGATCGCAAAGAATCAGACATAACTTAGTGACTGAACAACAACAAACAGGAGCAAAGCAAGGTCTGCTGTCACTATACTTAACATCAGCAGTTCTAGGCACTGTAATTAGCAAGAAAGAGAAATAAAACACATACAGATCGGAAAGGGAGAAATAAAACTCTATTTGCAAATGACATAAGGTCTATATAGACAATTCCAAGGAATATACAAAAATACTCCTAGAAGTAATAATAAGGTCACAGGATATAAGATCAACACACAAAAATCAATCGATTTCTATATACAGTTGACCCTTGATCAACACAGGGGTTAGGGAAGCAGACACCCTGAGCAGTGGAAAATCCCTACATACTTTACAGTCACCTGCCAGTATCCATGGCTTCATACCCTCCAATTCAACTGAAGGAAGAGTATGTAATATTATAGTATGTATTTATTTATAAAAATGCATATATAAGTGGACCTGCATCGTTCAAACCTGTGTTGTTTAAGGGTCAATTGTACTAACAAAAGATGTGCAGAAGTCAAAATTAAAAACATTACCATTTACAATTACTCTAAAAAATTCAATACTTAAGTATATACACTTACCAAAAACATGTACAGGTTCTATACGCTGAAAGTTAAAAAATGCTGAAAGAAAGAGATCAAAGAAGACATAAATAAACAGGCTTGTTCATTGACTGGAAGACTCAACATGATAAAAATGTCAATTCCCCCCAAATTAATCTAGAAGATTAATGCAATTCCTATCAAAATCCTAGTGAGGCTTTAAGACTTAAACAAGTTTATTCTAAAATTTACATGGAAAGTTAAGACTCTAAAACAGCTGAAACAATCTTGATAAAGAATAATCAGAAAAAAAAAGAAGAATCAGTGGAAGGAATTATTCTACCCAATATCAAGTTTATTACAAAGCTCTAGTTGTCAAAAGAATGTGAAACTGATACATAGATTAATGGAACAGAACAGAGAAACCCAAATTTAGGACCTACATAAATATTCTTAGGGCTTCCCAGGTGGCTCAGTGGTAAAAGAATATACCTGTCAATGAAGGAGACAGAGTTGGATTTTTCACAAAACTGAAAAAACAATTTAAAGGAAAAAGGAAAAGCTTTTCAATATTTTTAGTTGCTGGAGCAACTAAAATTCCATTGCAAAGAAATTAATTCAACTTAAACTTCATACCTAATATAAATATTAACTCAAAATTATCAAGAACTTAAATGTAAGAAACTCTGAGAAAAAAATACAGAAGAAAATCTTTATGATCTAGAGTCAGGCAAAGAGTTCTTAGACTTGACACCAAAACCTTGATTCATAAAGGAAAACTTAATAAATTGGACCTCATTGAAATTAAAAACTTTTGTACAATAAAAGCTCAGGGGAAAGAATGAAAAGAAAAGCTTACAGACTAGGAGAAATTATTTGCAAACCACATATTCAACAAAGAACTAGTACTCGGAATATACAAAGACCTATCAAAATTCAACAGTAAAAAATCAAACTATACAAGTAGAAAATAAGTACAAGACAAAAGATCCTTCACCAAAAAGGGTATACAGTTGGCAAATAAACATGTGAAAAGATGTTTAACATGTTTAAAGATGTTTAACAGCCACTAGGGAAATGTAAATCAAAACCACAAAGCAGTATCACTACCCATCTATCAAAATAGCGAAAATAAAAAGTAGTGAGAACACCAAATACCCAAAAGCGTGCAAAGAAACTGGATCACTACGTAAAATCTATTTTACTGCCACTCTGAAAAATAATCAGCCAGTTTCTTAAAAAACTAACCATGCAACTACCATACAATCCAACAATTATACTCCTGGACATATATACCAGAGAAATGGAAACATGTTCACATAAAACTTGTACACAAATGTTCACAGCAGCTTTGTAACAGCCAAAAACTGGAATCAGCCCAGATTCTTTGAACAGGTGAATGTTTAAACAAATGGTGGTATAGGCATATCAGAGAATAATTCGCAGCAATAAAAAGGAAAAAAAAATTGATACATGCAACAACCTGAATGAATCTCCAGGAAATAATGCTGAATGGAAAAAAAAAAAAGGGCAAGCCCCCCAAATTATATAGTATAGGATCCTATTTGAGGCTTCCTGGATAGCTCAGCTGGTAAAGAACCCACCTGCAATGCAAGAGACCCCAGTTCGATTCCTGGGTTGGGAAGATCCCCTGAAGAAGGGATAGGCCACCCACTCCAGTATTTTGGGGCTTCCCTGGCGGCTCAGACAGTAAAGAATTCGACTGCAGTGTGGGAGCCCTGGGTTCGACCTGCAGGTTGGGAAGATCCCCTGGAGGAGGGCATGGCAACCCACTCCAGTATTCCTGCCTGGAGAATCCCCATGGACAAAAGAGCCTGGCGGGCTACAGTCCATGGGATCACAAAGAGTCAGATATGACTGAGTGACTAAACAGAGCACAGCACAGGATTCTATTTATAAAACATGCGGGGTCTTAGTTCCCCAACCAGGGGAACTAGATAATATTGGGAATTAGAATCTGAACAAGTTTAGTGCCGTATGCTCAAACAGTAGGTTCACCCTCATCAATGCCACTAGAAACAGGTTTCCATCAATGTGTCAGTCACAGGTAAAAAAACAGCACAGGGCAAAATCAGGATAACAGAAGAGCTTTTGACTTGTTGGGGAATACAGAGTAGTTTAGACTGACTAAGATAATAAGACAGTGGAAATCTAACTAGAAATAAACTAGAATCACAGGTCAGTCTTTGATAGTCAATAGAAGATCACTGAACACTGTTGAACAGGAAAGTTACAAAAAGCAAAGCACAACTTTTTACTCAGTTTTTTTTTAATTGGCTGATATTCAGTGAAGCTCAAGGAAAGCCAATACACTGCCAAGACTGGTGGGACACTGGCGGCTCCCAGGTACAAAATTTAAGGAGGCCCTCACTCTCAAGTAGGGTTGTACTTACACAACCCTAAGAGAGAGTACCTCCTTAAATCTTGCACTTGCGCAACCCTCAGTATTCTTGTGAGCTAAGCACCTCATTTGCCTCATTCATAATAGTCAAAAAGTAGAAACAATCCAAATGGATAAAAAAGAATGTGATGTATTCATATAAGGGAATACAGAATATATTTGGTGATAAAAAGAATGAAACACTAATACAGGCCACAACATGGACGAACACTGAAAATACTATGCTAAATGAGAGAAGTCAGTCACAAAAGACCATATATTGATATTTTATGATTCCATTTATATGAAATGTCCAGAATAGGTAAATCTACAGAGACAGAAGTAAATTAGTAGCTCCTAACGGAGGGAGAGGTTGCCAAGGAGAGGTTGCCAAGGAGAATGACTGCCTATGGATATACAGTTTCTTTTGGGGGTGGTAAAAATGTAATAAAATTGACTGAAGTGACAGTTGCACAACTCTGAACATACAGTAACTTTTGAATTGTATTCTTTAAATGAGCGAATTGTATGACATGTGAATCATATCTTAATAAAATTTGTTTTTAAAGCAGATGCTTAGCAACTATCTATTGAAATAAAGCATAAAAAGGATGAAAGTCATTGTGAAATAAGAACTCCAAATTGAATTTTTAAAAGCAGTTGTTGATTCTTTCCATGAGTTGTTAAGAGGAAGCACAGGAAAAACAACTCTAAATCAGACTTCAATACTTTGCCCAATTAAAACTATAATCAGTTTGGTTCATAAAGATTTCCTACTCAAGATAACTTGCTAGCAGGCAATTTGTGACTTAAACAGTGGTCTTGACTTAAAAAGCATATTCATGTATACGTCTGCTATAAACCATCAATTAAAAAAAGATAAACAACTTACAAATATACTATATGGCACTGTCTCCAAAACAAAAATAAATAGAATTTGGATAGCCTTTTCAATAGATGTATTCTCTAAGGGGAAAGACTGAAAACTGAACCTCAAACTGAACTCTGCTTTCCCACTAATTCTCATTAAACATAAAAAAAAAGTGTTCATATTTTTAATATTGATAAACCAGCCTAAACACTTTATTTTTTTTTTCAACCTAAACACTTTAGTGAAGATGTGATCAAATCGGTGACCGACTCGGCATTAACCTGGACATTAGAATTTATTTTTAGGATTATTTCTTCTGGGAACGATACTGTTTTACTAGCAGTTAAATACTTAAATACTTTATATGATTTTCCTAACTCCATACCCAGCCATTCCTCCTCTTTCCAATGCTCAGCAATGTATGTCTGGAAAATCCCTTTACTTAACACTCACAATTCCCAGAACATTTTCCTCAGCTTCTGCCCTCTCTTGCCTTTTATTTGATGTCTTCACTTGCAGGTACACCCAAACTTTAACAGGACAGGGAATTATCCGCAGCTATCAGTAATGGAAAGGTTCTAGAATGGGACGGTAAATTATATGTGAGCAGCAGTTCCTAGGTTTTTCTCTACCTTCCGTACTTCGCCATTTTGACACAGTCTTTAAGGCAGATACTCTAGCTTGGTATCTCTACCTATTCCTCTTAAGTGGTGCCCAACAGAACTTTCTGCACCAGTGGAAACGTTCAGTATCTCCACTGTCTCATACAGTAGACACATGTGACTACTGTGTACTTGAAAGGCGGCTGGCACAACTGAAGGACTGAATTTTTACTTTAATTTTAAAAGCCACATGTGGCTAGTGGTCTGCATACTGAACAGCACAGCTAGCCTAGATTCCTGCAAAAACTAAAGCTATTGCTGTAATGCCAAACCCGTTAGCTGGTGTCCAGACACCCAATCAGGATCCTGCTAGTCGTGTCTCCTGGAAGATTTTCCCTGCATCCCCCAACTTGATGAGATGACCCTACATAATGAATAAATGAATCATCTGGAACCACAGTATGAGTATCTGCCTAATTTTCTATAGCTCCTACCCACCTCAACTCCTGCAGCTTTGAGCTTGGAGTTGCCACCTTCCTTCAGATACTGCACATTCGATCACTGTTTCTCAGACGTTAAGGTATTTATGAATCACCTCGGGGTTTGGTTAAGCTGTAGGTTCTAATGTGGCATTTCTAACATGCTTCAAGGTGCTTCTATTTGGTCTTAACCCTAGGTTCTTGGTTCTCCTACCCTCTGATTTGAATGGTGTTACTGATGGGCCAGCAGCAAACATTAATTCAGATCTCCTAAATATAACAGTATGCTCTTCAGTCATCAAATATTTGTACCATGTAATACAGCTGCACAAAAATATCAATTCTGAGCAGTTGATGTTATTTGATGTGATATACGTTTTTTTGAGCACTCTTTTACAGAGGCAGCTACGACAATGAGCTAGAGATCACAATTCTAATAATTGAACTGGAAAGGGAACCAAGGTTTGCTTGATTCTAAAGTTAATGTTCTTTCTGCTATGCCAACCTCCTCCTCAATGCTTAACTCAGGAATGTCCACATGTCGGGATTTCCCTTCAGAAGAAAGTCGTGAAAGAACATTGCTCCTAAAAAGTTATTTCTTCTCCCCAGGCATAATAATAATCAGAAAAACCAGCTTCTTCCATATGTATGATTAAATATCAGACATCATTATTATTTATACATTCTATTGTAGATTTTCAACCCGATCAATTTTATTTAGCTATCCTCTCCCCAACTTTTTTGTTTTGGCCGAGTGGCACGTGGGATCTTAGTTCCTGACCAGGGATTAAAACCATGTCTCCTGCAGTGGAAATGTAGAGTATTAACCATTGGACTCCTACGAAAGTCCCAAGAGCCTTCTTAAGCAAGTCCTTAAAGTCCAGAGGCCATTATGAAAAAGATGTGACTTGTATTTTTTGTGTAAAATACAAAAAATTTAGTATATCAATAGCACTATAGATAATGCAACACACTGGAGAAAATATGCATAATAGATACTAAAATACAGATCTCTATCTATATACATATAGAGTTCTTAGTTCTTATTAATTAACAGGTAAAAGCAAACCACCCAATTAAAAAATAAAGAATAAGCAATTTCAAAAGAAAGAAATATAATCAGCCCATCAAACAAAAAGATGCTCAAACTAAAAAGTAATCTGAAAACTACAAATTAAAATGTAAAAATCTGCCTGTTATATTAGTAAAAATGTACAAGACTGATATCCAGTGTCAGAGGCACTTTCATAAACTGCTGGTGGAATAAAGAATGGCACATAGGCTGTCTGAAAGGCAAACTGGCTGTATATTTCAAAACTAAAAACATGTAAACCTTTTAAAACAACTCTAGGCACCTAGAGGTATTATAGAACATTTGCACAAGAGACAAGAATATGAGCTGTTCATTTCAGTGTTCCCAATAACTGTAAAAATCTGAGACAACTTAAATGTCCATAGATAAAGAAACAGTTAAATAGATTACATACATTCAAACTGAAATACAATCAGCTGTTAAAAAGTATGTACTGACAGGATGAGATTTCAAAAGCATATTGCTAACTTTAAAAAAAGCTGCAGAAAAAATCATTCCACTGACTTTAAAAAGATATATATAGACTAGAAATTATAAATAGAAATTGCATATAATACATAGAAAAAGAACTGGAAAATTCATCAAACAGGATAGTTCTGGAAGTGGAACCTTTGCTTCTTAGCCTCCATATAAAGTTATTATTTTTAAGGAATGTATTCTTTTTTTCTCTTTCTTCAAATTAAGTATATAGTTTAAACATCTGGAAGAGTTTTTAAATGTTTTTAAAAAGACAAACAAGGAAGTCAACAAAAAAATGTTTGATTTGCAGTTTTCAGATCACAGGAGTCTGCGCATCTTTTTTTTTAAATTGAAGTAGTTATTTTACAATGATGTGCTAATTTCAGCAAAGTGACTCAACTACAGGTAGAGAGGGAAGCATATATCAGACTGTTTTTCAGATTCATTTCCATTATAGGCTTTATTCCAAGATTTTGTATACAGTATCCTGTGCTGTACAGTAGGTCCTTGTTTTATCTATTTCATATATAGTAGCATGTATCTGTTAATTCCAAACTCCCTCCACTCTGCCTTCTCCCTTTGTTAACCATAAGCTAGTTTTCTACATCTGTGAGTCTGTTTTTTATTTCTTTATTGGATATTTATATTTCTCTCTGTGAAACTGCTCATTCTACTCTTTGCCTAATTTGTCATTCAGTCACTAAGTCGTGTCGGACTCTGTGACCCCACGGACTGCAACACACCAGGCTTTCTTGTCCTTCACTATCTCCTGGAGTTTGCCTGATAAAAAAATAAATAAATACAGGAAAATGTTCAGCCTCACAGGTAATCAAAGAGACAGAAATCTAAAGTGAGATATCACTTTTCACCTATCATGAGAGTAAATCATTTCTGGTTTGTTCATTGTCTATTTACTATTGCTAATACAAATGCTGAGAAAGAAATACTTTTTTCCAGTGGATAAAACCTTTCCAGAGAGTGTGTGTAGAAAAAGCCTCCAGGCTCTCCTGTGGTGGGTGGAGTTAAAGAAAAGCTTTTAGATCATCCTCCTCCTTACACATCACCAATTGCTTTCAGTTTTCAACCCTTCTGGAGAAGTTCCCCTTCTCACCCCTCAAGGCTCTTTCTCATCTCATTGTCTTGCTCTAAACCTTTCTTGGAAAAATGTCTCAATGCCTCAAAAATAACTCACATAAAAACATAGGCACACAGCCCACTTAGTTAAAAGGTGTTAGAAAACATGAGAATCTCATTCACACCCACGTGCTATTCCAGCTAAAATCTATATAGAGGGACTGATGCAGAAAGTCAACTCAATGGGGAAAAAAAAAAAACACTGACTCACCTTCAAATCTGCATGTATTTCTTAAAGACACCTGGGACACTGCAGCTGTGTGACTCTGGGCAAGTCATTTAAAAGTTCTCAGTTTCCTCAATATAAAAGGGAGACATAAAATTTGAATTTCAACCAGGAAATCAGACTTTGGACTTTGGAATATAGTTTTAAAAATCTGAAAGCAAATATTTGTGCGTGCGTGTGTGTGTGTGTGTGTGTGTGTGCACACGCGCAAAATCGCTTCAGTCATGTCCTACTCTTGATGACACTTTGGACTGCAGCCCGCCATGCTCCTCTGTCCACGGGATTCTCCAGGCAAGAATACTGGAATGGGTTGCCATGAGCTCCTTTAGGGGATCTTCCCAACCCAGGGATCAAACCCACATCTCTTATGTCTCCTGCATTGGCAGGCGGGTTCTATACCACTAGCAAAACCAGAAAGCAAATACACCAAAAAAAAAAAAAAAAAAAGCCCCAAACTGCAGCAGTCTACAAATATGTTTGCCTAAATCCCTTAGTCTGCTGTGATAACAGCTGCCCTATATATGAATATAGATAACCATTTCCACTGTTAAAATCATCAGTTTCTGGAAGCTTACAGATGTTAACAATTGCTTATTATAACTATTTCCCCAAGCAAAGCTCCCTATACAATTATACGCAACATGAATATGGTAATTTACTCAATTCTCTGTACAATACAAACCTCATACTTAGCATCATGCTAATATTCAAATTAGTTCCCCCATAGCGTAAATATTTGAGGGAGCAAAATCTATGAATAAAGAGAGACTGAATTTTAGTCTTCTGGCCAATTCCATGTTCAATGTCTGGCCCCCTATCCCCATTCCAAGGCTCCTTTACTGCATAAAGAAAGGAATCCTGCTTAGACTTTCAGGTGCATAGATTCCCAACTCCAGTCCCTAATCTGCCATTTACTAGCTCCGTGATCTTAGGCAACTGCCTTAATGTTTTAAGCTTCAATTTTCTTATCTTTAAAATTGAAGTATTAGTACCAGCTGAGGAGCAGAGTGTTGTTAACATAAAATGAGAAAACTGAGGCGGGAAGAGGGGTGGAAAATAAATAAATGAAATGAGATAATGTGCCTAGGACATTAATAATCTCAATGAATATTAGCATTTATGCTTCTTATTACTATTATTGACTTAAGAATGTTCAGTGATGTTTAAGAATACTTTTAAAAGACTATTAAATTATGAACTGACCCTTAATTTTCTCAAGCTTCCATTCTAATTTTATCTCTTCTGAAAAACACGTTTCATTAGTGCATCATAATTTAGAATTTACTTAGTATTTTCTAATTTTTTAAATAGTTTTTTCCATTTTATTCCTGTCAATTATTGTTGACAAGTACTCCCTAGGGCCAGAATTTTGTTTCATAAGCCTGTGTTCACAAATGTATTGTGTTTGCTACACTGTAATGATCTGTTACTCTATTTTGCTCTCTGAGCAATTTCAAGGCAAGGGGCAAGGCTTACTTGTATTTGTATCCAGAAGGCTTAGTTATCAGACACAGAGAGGTCTCAATAAATGTTTGTTGAAAGGATAAATGAATGAATTTATCTTTTCCTCCAACCCCTGCAATGCCTTGCACAGTACTCTACACATAATAGGAACTCAGTAAAGCTTCTTAATGGATTCATGGAGAAGTCTTTTGGACTCAACCACATAAAGCTTTATCTTGCCTCAGAAAATCATTTCAACTTTAAAGATTAGCTACTAACATTACATATTAAAAGTTTTAGTCTAACATATATCAAATAGGTTCAATGACTAACCACAACAAGGCTAGCTCTAGAAGGATTAAAATCCATTATTCTAATTAATGAATTTGTGAACCTCAACATGGAAAAATCCAGTTACATAATCAAAAGAGAGGTTATGCTTTTGCAAATTTAAACCTACCAAAAATAGTGAGAAAAAAATTATCAGAAAGCTTGCATCTGCAGATAGAAATGAACAAATTATTTTTCATGACTGAATTGAAACCTCTGTTTTCACTAGAAATAAGAAAACTAGTCCAAACCTGTCTCTAGAAAACAGTCCTTGAGACTCAGTGTAAATGCTTTGCCCTCGCAGTGATTTTAAGTCCTAGAAGACTCCTTTTATTTCCAGACTGACGGATATTCAAAACTCTGTCTCCTAAAATAAAAATTCATTCATTTCTTAAAAGGCAAAGAACCTGAACAGGCACAAGGTTTTATATTCAAGTAACTAAAACTATCCCTAGTGCTCAGCCTGGTGCTTCTGCAACAGAAACATTTTCTTAGTTTTTAAATCATATTCATGGAAGGTTTAAAAGTCGTACTACACATTCTTTCACTGTATGATCTAAACTGAGTTTACACCGCATATATAATTTCATAAGTAAACCGTAAAGAAATTCTACACTTGAATGAATCTGGAAAGAAACGTGAGCTTTGCACACACCCCCTTCTTCCAACTCAATACGCACATCTTAGTTTTTTTTCTCAAGAATTTCTCTATCCCGCCCCCATCCCACACGTTATTTCAGAGCAGCAGTCATTCATTACCCCACGCATAGTCTCTCCACCGAAAGAACCTTCCAACTAATACTATTTCACCCGGACCCTCCATTCACATCTCAGAGTCCGTGGGTGATTTCTTTGGAAGGGGCGGGGGGCGGTGAAGTTCCGGGACGCCACCATTCCCGCCAAGCCCTTTAGGAACCAGGTCTTAGCGCGCAGTCCCGGACCAGTCTCAGGCGGACCCCAGTAAACTGTGAAGGTCTGACACCGCGCCCCCCCCCCCCGCCCCCGCCATCTCAGCCAGGGCAAAGCAAACCGGGCCCAATCTCTGGGCTCCCATTCAACATACCCTCCTCCTCGCTGTACCCCATTTCTTCCCACTTATTCCTCGGCGTAGCCCGGTCTCTTTTTCCAATTCTGACTCCCCATAACCATCTTGCTCCCTACACACACACCCTTCTATACTCCGGCCCCTGCCCCTTGAACCCTTCTACACCCGGGTCCCTCCCCCTTGGACCTCGCGGCAGCTCCAGCCCTTCCCGCGTGCCCTGGTGCAGACCGGCGCCCTGTCCTTATAACCACTGGACCTGAGTCCCACCCAACACGTCACACGAGGGCCCATTTCTCCCGCGACCCGACCTTCCCCACCCCCTCCCTAGGCGCTACGCCCCAGCACCCTGTTACCTCCGGCCCCGCCCCCCTGAGGGTGTCGCACTCACCGCTTCTGCCGCCGCATCCTTAACCGCCGCGGCTGCTATAGCTACAGGGAGCCAAGGCAACCAGCTCTCGCGACAGTTTCCACAGCTACGGCGAGAACAGCCGGGAAGAGCCTCTCGCAAGAAAGTAAATGAGTCAGGCTCGAGACGGCTAAGTATATCTCGCGATAGTGTTGTTTAAAATGGCGGCTGTAAGGCGCTACAGGGGTGGCCCGGAAAGGTTTGGAGGTGGGCAAGGGCGGGGAAGGATCTTGAACTGGCGGGAGAGTCGGAAAACTGTTGTAGGCAGCACGCAGGAACGGTCCCATCTGAGGGAAGTTAGTATGGCGAACCTTACACTGGAATAACTTGAGGTATGTGGCCGTCATTTCCCAGTGCCTCAGACTTGGAACAGTGTCGCCTTTAGCTGAAGTTCCGTCTTCCTGGTATTTTCTTGTTGCGTGCCCAGTAGAGATGGAGCGAGCAAGCCAGAAATTGACCTTTCCATATCTTCGTTAACCTTTCTTCAGGAAATTCATCCGTTCTTCCCCTACGCTGGTTTGTGAAGGACATTTGACTTAACAGAAATGTTTATGTTTATATACTGGTGTCCCGCCCCGATCAACTCTCCCTACCAAAATAGGAAATAAAAGTTTGTTGTTGTTGTTTTTAATCGAGCATAAGCACAGGTGTTTGGATGCGAAAGGGGGCCGCGTTGGTGTGTGATCTGAACTTTGCAGTTATTGCTTGCCACCCTGTGGGCACATCCTTAGTTGATGCCTCTCAACACAGTTTTAAGGGCTTTCTCTCCTGGCGGCTCAGACGATAAAGCGTCTGCCTGCAATATGGGAGATCCGGGTTCGATCTCTGGGTCAGGAAGATCCTCTGGAGAAGAAAATGGCAACCCACGCCAGTACCCTTGCCTGGAAAATAGCATGGATGGAGGAGCCTGAAATGCTACAGTCCATGGGGTCGCAAAGAGTCGGACTCGACTGAGCGACTTCTTTCCTGTCCTTTCTCTACTCTCAGAAAGCTGTAAATGCAGACTGAGTAGGATCTGGAACAGAAGATGGATATATAAAGAACGTTGTTCATTGAGAATAAAAGGAATAAAAAGAATAAAAGTAATAAATGGAGAATTCATTTTCTTCTCTCCAAGCCCCTGAATAGCTCTCGTAGTCTAGACCAGTGCTGTGCAGTAGAAACATACTGTGAGCCATAACATGCAATTTAAAATTTGTAGTAGCCACATGTTTTTAAAAGTAAGAAAAATGAAATTTAGTAATCCACATAATCCAACATATTCAAAATATTTCTACATGTAATCAATATTATGAAATTTCTAAAAATATCTTTATTTTTGGCTGCATTGGTTCTTAGTTGCAGCACACAGGATCTTCCTTGCAGCATGCAGGATTTTTTGTTGTGATGTGCAGATTCTTTGTCTCAGCTCCTGGGCTTCTCTCTAGTTGTGATGCTGCCCAGGTACAGGAGCACACAGGCTTAGTAGTTGCCTGTGGACAAGCTTAGTAGTTTCTGCATGAGGGATTGTCTCTAGTTGTGGCCCACCAGCTCCAGGTCAAGTGGGCTCAGTAGTCCTGCAGCATGTGGGATCTTAGTTCCCCAACTAGGGATCCAACTGGAGTCCCCTGCAGTGGAAGAAGTTTCTATTGGAAAGCTCTAAACCCTGTACTAGATAAAGCATTATCTGAGTGACTTTAGGAGCACAGTATTATGGGCATGTGGGTTATGTAAAAGAACACTTGAAGTTGCTAATTCAAAAGACTACAGAGCCTAGGTGACAATAAAAGACGACCTTGTGTAAAACAATAGATGGTAGTGGAGACTTAGAGCCCACTAAAGAGTACAAGCTTCTATTTGAAAGCGAGGTTTCCTGAAGCCATATGGAAAACAGCATGGAAATTCCTCAAAAAATTAAAAATAGAGCTACTATATGATCCAACAATTCCACTCCTGGGAATTTATCTGAAGAAAATGAAAATGCTAACTAGAAAAGATATATGCACCCCTATGTTCTTGACAGCATTATTACAGTAGTTAAAATTTAAAGCAACCAAAGTTCCCATCAATAGATGAATGGATAAAGAATGTGATACATAAATATTATATATATAATGTATATATAATGGAATATTACTCAGACATAAAAAAGAATGGGATCTTGTAATTTGTAACAACTTGGATAGACACAGAAGGCATTACACTAAGTGAAATAAGTCAGACAGAAAGACAAATACTGTATGATTTCACTTACGTGTGAAGTCTAAAAAACAACAAATGAGCAAACATAAACTAGAAACAATTACAGGTACAGAGAAAAAAACAAGTGGTTGCCTGACAGAAGGGTGGTGGGGAGAAGAAAGACACAGGTGAGGGAAACTAAGAGATACAAACTTCCAGTTGCAAAATAAATGTCACTGGTATGAAATGTACAACATATGGAATATAGTCAATAATTGTGTAATATCTTTTTATGGTGACATTGTAACGACTTATTGTAGTGATAATTTTGAAATGTATAGAAATATCAAATCACTATGTTGTGTAACAGGAACTAATAGTGTTGCGGGTTAATTATACTTCAAAGATAAACTCATAGAAAAAGAGATCAGATTTGTAGTTACCAGAGGTGGGGAGTTGACAGGAGTGGGGAATTGGATGAAGGTAATCAAAAGGTTTAGACTCCCAGTTGTAAGAGGAATATGTGCAACCTGATAAATTATTAACATTGATGTATGTTATATATGGAAGTGGTTAAGAAAACATCCTAAAAGACAAGAAAAATAAAACAAATCCTATGAGTTCTGATCATAAGGAAAAAAGTTTTTAATAAAAATAAAGGAGTTCAAATCTCTCCTGAATTTTAAAACACAATGATGGCAAGCAGAACATGTCTATAAGCAATATGGACAGCTAGATCTTCTACTAGAATGTGGCCTCTGTGAACTGTGGCATTCGTATGAATGAAACACTTTTGAAGAAAAGATGTTTTAACACATTGATGTCCAAGCAAAGAGATAGCGAAACCAAAATTGAGGATTTGACTAGGTTTCTGGCTAGATCCTATACAAGTGTGCACTCTAATACATTAAACCACCACTGCAACTTCTAATAATAATTTGATTTCTATATAGACTTTTCTACTAAGAAGATGGCAAATAGATGGGGAAACAGTGACAGACTTTATTTTTTTGAGCTCCAAAATCACTGCAGATGGTAACTGAAGCCATGAAATTAAAAGACACTTACTCTTTGGAAGGAAAGTTATGACCAACCTAGACAGCATATTAAAAAGCAGACACACACACACACACACACAAAAGCAGACACATTACTTTGCCAATAAAGGTCCATCTAGGCAAGGCTATGGTTTTTCCAGTAGTCATATGGATGTGAGAGTTGGACTATAAAGAAAGTTGAGTGCCGAAGAACTGATGCTTTTGAACTGTGGTGTTGGAGAAGACTCTTGAGAGTCCCTTGGACTGCAAGGAGGTCCAACCAGTCAATCCTAAAGGAGATCAGTCCTGGGTGTTCATTGGAAGGACTGATGTTGAAGCTGAAACTCTAGTACTTTGGCCACCTGATGCAAAGAGCTGATTCATTTGAAAAGATCCTGATGCTGAGAAAGATGAAGGCAGGAGGAGAAGGGGACGACAGAAGATGAGATGGTTGGGTGGCATCACCGACACAGTGGAGATGAGTTTGAGTAAACTCCAGGACTTGGTGATGGACAGGGAGGTCTGGTGTGCTGTGGTCCATGGGGTTGCAAAGAGTTGGACACAACTGAGCAACTCACCTGAACTGAACTAAGATAATGTCTGAACCAACCTGGGCTCCCTGTAAATTAATAGGTTTACATCAATATTTCAAATATTCTGAGATTGGAAAAATTAAATTTCTAGGTTTTTAGAGCTGTGGACTATTAGGCCTGGGCATTTTTTTTACCTCAATTTTAAGGGTAGGCATTTAATAATTATTTTATAGTTGACAGGGAAATCTCTTTGTCACCTGAAAGTTCCTATTTGCTTTTTTTTTTTTTTCCTTTTTTTCCTATTTGCTTTTGTATCTCTGATGCCTGATAATAGTACCTGGTATATAGTAGGCATTCAAGAAACATCTGCTGAAGGAATATAGTCCTTAACTTTTAGGGAGGGCTCACAAACTTCTTTAAAAATTTTATTTTTAAATTTATTTATTGGCTGTGCCAGGTCTTAGTTGTGGTATGTGGGGTCTAGTTCCCTGACCAGGGATTGAACCTGGGCCCCCTGCATTGGAAGTGCAGAGTATTTTAAGCACTGGACCACCAGGAAAGTCCTTTACAGACTTTTAAACATGAGAATCTGATAAAAGTTATGAACCTTTATTCAGGTCCTGTCTGTGCCCTGCCCATATTCCCTCAGCCTATCCTGGAGTTCACTAAAGCTTTGACAGACAAATCCTATATAGGCCCAGAGCTTTCTACTTTAAATACCTGAGTATTCTCCTTGCCTGGAAATGTCAGCAGTTAATATTCCCCATAGCAATCTATAACCAATGAGAGATGGGATTTGATAGCTAAATATTCCAATTTCTACCCCTCCTCAGTGAGGCAATTCTAAAGTATGTTTTATGATAGAGTTTCTCAAAATTTACTAACACATAAAAATCACCTGGAGAGATTAATAAGACATAAATTCTTGAATTTCCATATTTTTTGGCCAGAGTTTGCAGGATCTTAGTTACCCGACCAGGGTTCGAACCCAGGTCCCTGGCAGTGAGAGCATCAAATCTTAACCTCTAGACAGCCAGGGAATTACCTTGAATTTGTGATTTTAATCAAACTTCTAGGAGAAAATGATACTGCCAGTCCATGGACCACACTTTAACGTTTTTTCTGAGAGTTGCCAGTAAGAATCAGCCCCATTTGCCCAAAAGATATTTATTGGCCTTCTTCTCACTCCCTTACACTGCTTAGATTCTTGGATCATCTCCCAAACTTACTACTTGAATCCAAATTTCTGTTTCAGCGTCTACTGGGGGGAAATCCAAACTATGACAACTCTTCTTAGAAAAATGCATATAGACATAGGTTTGTGTATTACTTAGAAGTATGACTTCCTTTGTGACTCAGCTGGTAAAGAATCCGCCTGCAATGCAGGAGACCTGGGTTCGATCCCTGGGTTGGGAAGATCCCCTGGAGAAAGGAAAGGCTACCCACTCCAGTATTCTGGCCTGGAGAATTCCATGAACCCTATAGCCCATGGGGTTGCAGAATCAGACACAATTGAGCAACTTTCACTTTCACTTCACTTTAGAAGTATGAATCCTCTGAAATTTATTTAGGTTGTAAAGGAAAGTGACCAGAGTAATTATCATGTGACTCTAGGTCCATGAAAACTGAATGAGTCTAGGCAGAGTCTAGGAACTTATTATAATCCTTAATGGCTCATGGAATGAACTGAATTCAGCCAGCTCTCCTTAGAAGTTACTTCCCCAGATCCTAGTAAGTCATCTCTTTTTTCTGGTCTGCATCAAACTCTTTATTTTGTGAAACATAAGAGTAAATCTGGGACTCTAAAGAAAACCCATGCTGGCTTCCCTGGTGGTCCAGTGGTTAAGAATCTGCCTTGCAATGCAAGGGACACCAGCTTGATCCCTGGTTTGGGAAGATACCACATGCCAGGGAACAAGTAAGCCCGTGCACCACAACTGCTGAGCCAGTGCTCTAGAGCCCGCGAGCCACAACCACGGAGTCCACACGCTGCAACTGCTGAAGCCCAAGTGCCTCGAGCCTGTGTTCTGCAAGAGAAGCCGCCTCAATTAGAAGCCCACACACAGCAATTAAGAATAGTCCCCGCTTGCTGCAACTAGAGAAAGGCCAAGCATAGCAACAATGACCCACCACAGTCTAACAAATAATAGTAATAAATAAATAAATCTTAAAAAACTACAGTAAAACTTGAAAGAAACCCCAAGCTTAAATCAATAAAAAGAGTATTGTTACTCATTCCTATTGGACTTTGATGGTTTCTTCCCAATTATAGTGCTTTCTGGACATGATTGCACTTGCCCTTATGACCCTTAGATCTTTTCTTGATGTTTTCACACTGAGCCAGGCATACCATAACTGCAGCTGGCTTCTCCCACTTCCTTCTCAACTCCAACATGGCTCCCTATTCTACTCCATCCTTTCAGGAACCTGTAACCTTTGACAGATATTCCTAAGCTCACCCTGGTGTCATCTGGAAGTCTTATGGCATTCTGTCATTCTGTGATAATTGGATAATCTTGATTATCAAATTTCTAATCAGCTACATAAACAGAATTAACACCAGGGTCACCAACGCCTAATTTCCTAAACACAGCACACAATTACTTCTTAGCTTTGCCCACACAGGGGCCAGGACATGTGTTTGTGCTGATTGTCTTATGTACTACTGAATAAATATGTCTTTGTATACACCTATGAATGTGGTTTGCTGGGTGTGGATATGAGTGTGGGTATGTAATCAGAACTCAGGTCTGGTCTTGAAGTCTGAATAATGAATGTATGGTATTTTACTTTAATTAGTCCCTGTGCATTGTTAGCCTCAGTTTTTGTCTGCCCTCAAATATCAGAGGAAGAATGAGTTCATTTCCTTGAAGTTTATTAACTGTTACTGAAGGCAGAGCAAATTCCATAAAAGAGCAGGTTCCATACAGAGCAGTGGAAGGGGAGCTCTGAGGTGGTAAGAAAAGATGCTTGGAGTGGGGACTTTGAGTGAAAAGTGAAAAGAAAGATCTTTCCTTTCTTTTTCCCTCCAGTCCCACAAGGATCCTGGATTTTCAGTGGGGGTATCCTGCTCAGCATTCCCTCTCCAAAATGGAACCAGAGAGGGGAAACTTGATACAAAGTAGAGGTGGAAACACCTCACAGCTCCTCTGTTTCTCCATCCAAGGGGATGCTAATATCCACATTGTAGTCTACAGGCTCCCCGGAGCTCAGCCAGGGAATAGGGGTTCGATTGAAAGAAGGCCTGTTGGAGAGGTTCTGGTTGTAGAGAACTAGGGGTTCGCTCAGCAAGGGCCCCAGGTCAAACTTGGGCATCTGGAAGGTCATGCGTTTGGAGGCCTTCTCATATCCACCATAAGGCATTGCTGTCCTGAAAAGGAGAAACATGATTTCATTAAAAACCAGAACAAAAGAAAAAGTTTGTCAGTGAAATGTTACCCTGTTTGGAGGATGGAGAAGTCTGTGAATTCTAGTTTAAGATCACTTCTGCAATGCTTTTTCTTCTTCTCCCTTAGTAATCCATTCCACCTTCTGGTTTGCTTGCTTCCCCAAGGCTAATAAAGAGAAAAGTGGTCTAGAGGGTACTAAACAGTCTCATGGATAGCTGTGATCCAAACCAGTCACATTTCAGAAAAATGGACACCAAACACTACAGGCCCATGGGTCTGAGATCACCTTAAATTATAATGTAGATACCTCCCTCAAAACCCCTACTCCACCTCCAGTGGATAATGTGTGCCCTAAATGAGAAGAATTAACATTTCCTGGAAAATCCAGGCACCTCAGGACCAAAGAGCTTCCCTGGTAGCTCAACTGGTAAAGAATCTACCTGCAATGCAGGAGACCCTGGTTTGATCCCTGGGTTGGGAAGATCCCCTGGAGAAGGGAATGGCTTACCCATTCCAGTATTTCAGCCTGGAGAATCCTTGGGGTCCCAAAAAATCAGACATGACTGGGCAACTTTCACTCACTCACTCACTCACAGGACCAAAAGCAAAAGCATTTCTCTAGTGCTTCCCTGTCCTGTTTTCACACAGTCTAGAGAAGCTTAGCTCCAAAAGGATCGGTATTTGAGCCTTATTAAAGTAGGGGCTTCCCTGGTGACTCAGACTGGAAAGAATCTGCCTGCAATGCAGCAGGAGATCTGGGTTTGATCCCCACATGGGGAAGATCCCCTGGACTAGGTGAACTAGGGAATGGCAACCCACTCCAGTATTCTTGCCTGGAGAATTCCATGGACAGAGGAGCATGGCAGGCTACAGTCCACGGAGTCACAAAGAGTTGGACACAACTGAGCAACTAACACTTTCACTTCACATTTTACTTCAAAGTAGGGAATAAAGAAACAGAATCTTCAATAACATTATAATAACTTTGTGTGGTACGTAATCTATAAAAATACTGTGTCACTGTTGTACACCTGAAAACAATATAATATTGTAAGTCAACTATACTTCAATGAAAAAAGAAAAGAGAAATAGAACTCTACTACAAGGACGGTAATGAAAATTATAACTTTGAATGAAGGGACCCCCCCCAAGAGCCCTTTACATGTGTCTAATATATTATTCCCATTTCACAGTCAAGGCAACCAAGGTTCAGAAGTAGGGTTACTTTCCCACACAGCTAATAACAATGAACCGAAATTCAGATCCTGCCTCCTAGCAAATTTTTCCTTCATCATACCATGCTGTTTCTCTGAGCTAGAGTGAAAAGAGCAAGAGCCTTCAATTAGGGCCCCCATATTACTCCTCAGTCTCCTTCTGAAACAGCTGAACCAAAGTCTCCATTCCAACTAAGGACATGTTGCCATACACTGGAATGCATCAGGTTCCTTTCTCATCCCCCTTACCTGTTGAAGGACTTATACTTAGGGAGTTCAGCTTTGGCCCCGAAGGCCAGAAGGTCGATGCCAAGTTCCACTTTCTGCTGGGGGTCAACGCCCATGGCTTTCTCCCATGGGGAAATATAGGTCTTAAACACAGTGACATGTTTTCCGTCTCCACCTGCCTGGTTGTCTGGCAGCCGAGGGAGAGAAATAATAGTCAAATGATAGCAGTTAGGAGGAAATGGAAATTAGTCTAGAACTCTGTACTAAAGGAGTCACTAGGAGCTGGGGACCAAAGGTAAAACATGCTAGTAATTGTTTATGGTTCGTGAAACCATGATAGCCTGGAGTCAGATATGTGATGAATGAGAGAAAGGTGACTGAGGGATAGGACTTCTGGCTGGAATAGACATGTCTCTGTATCCTTCTGGACCCAGAAGACCCATCAAGATATCTCAACAGGCCTCTCCTGCATCCAACACCCAGTCCAGGCCTCATTCCTGGGGATTTCTCTGCTTTAGGGACCAGACACTTGACTCTTGGGTGAGGATACTTGCCTGTTCCTGTCTCGCCAACCCCTGCTGTGCCAGCAGCACCTCCTCTGCCTGCATGGCCCCCAGGACCACCTGCACCCCCAGATCCAGGGCCAGAGCCAGACCCAGAGCCCTGATGATGGTGTTGCTGGTCAGAGCCAAACTGGCCGGCAGAGCCACTTCTCCCTGCCTGGCCTCCGGCACTGCTCTTGCTATAGGAGAATCCCTGGCCGGCCGTCCCCAGCTGTCCCCCCACTGTGGGAATGAACTTCTGGAAGTGATCCTGAAAAGAAAGGACAGAGCGAGGGGAAGGTTAGCAGTGGGCACAGAGAATACCATAGCAAGTATGAAGTGATCAGAGACAATGGCCAACTCAAAGACGCCGAATCCTGAGACAGCCCCATCCGCTAGACGTTAGTGGATAAACCTGACCGAGAGAAACTGAACTCTCCTTAAAGGATACAACGCCTTTGGCTCAGTTCTTTGAATTAAATCTAGGATAGAGGTAAGTTACTGTCCAAATTCCCCCTTCCCATCCTTACCAATGCAAAAAGGATCGAGACTTCTGTTCCACTACAATTTGAGAGACTGAGTTTAGCATGGAGAACCCAGCCTTAATTTGAGGAACTAAGGAGACCTTTGCCTCTCTCCCACCATCTTGTCTAACAGATGAAAAGTGTGTCTCTTCCTCTCCCTTCCTCCTTTTGGTGCAAAGCGAACCAGGACTTCCTGATGGTGAAACTGTAGTGGGTAGGGGGAAGGGTGGCCCAAAGGGCAACACTGGATTCATCCCCAAAGCCTAAAAATAACCCTGCCAACTCCTTCAGGAGGCTCTCCTGGCCACCCACCACGCACACCCCCACGCTCCACCCCGTGTAACCAGACACAGGCAGGGAGGAGGGCTTCTGGCCTCCTAAAGTTAGATATGGCCGGCTCAGCAATTTTGTTCTGCTCATACGTATGGGCCAATGGCAGACACTCCTGCCCCTGGCCCCATGTAGGCATCTATTTTCACTCTCCCCTGGCTGCTTGGGAAAGATGGAGGGGGAAGAAAGGAAATGGAGAAGATCCCCTCCTCCTCAGCTGTAACATCTTGTGCCTGGCCCCTCTCCAATCCCTACTTCTTTTTGGATAATGACCCTGACTAAGGGATGTTGGGCCTTAATGGATGGTTTCAATCCCTGCATCTCTGGCCCTTAGACTGACACTTTAAATATACGAATGGCTCAAGAAGAGAAGGCTATAAAAATTCACTTATCTCTTTCTAGGGTTGCCAGATTTTTGCACATACACAAAAATCACAGGACACCAGTTAAATTTGAATTTCAGATACACAACAATAGTTTTTTAGTACAAATATGCCTACATATTACATGGGACATATTTAGATATAAGAAAGTATCCATCACGTATCTGAAATTCAAATTTAACTGGGTATCCTGTATTTTCTAATTTAATTTTTATGTCCCAAATATTTCATGGGACATACTTATACTAGAAAATTATTGTGTATCTGAAATTCAAATTTAAATATCTTTAATTTTTGTTTCTTTTTTGACTGTGCTGCTTGGCTTGTGGGATCTTAGTTCCCCAACCAAGAAGAGAATCCAGGCCCCTGGCAGTGAAAGCACCAAGTCCTAACTACTGGACCACCAGGGAATTCCCTAAGTGTCTTCAATTAAAAAAAAAAGTTACATCCCAAATATTGTGTGAGATATACTTTACAAAAAAACTATTTGTGTGTATCTCAACTTTATTTTTGTAATTGAAGTAGAGTTGATTTATGTATAGATTATATACCATTTAAAGGCATTATAAAATACTGCCTTTATTTCCTGTGCTATAAACATATCTCTATAGCTTGTTTAGTGTGTATCTCAAATTTAAAACATAGGACTGGGCATCCTGTGTTTTATCTGGCAATCCGATCTTTAATGTTTAACCATACTGGGGAGGAATTTTCTCCCTGAAGGGGTGGTACTCCTCACCCTGCTTCACCAGTTCTAAGATTCAAATTTAGTTTCAGGGGTGGGTCGTAATTCACCCTGCATCTATCGGAGGCATGCTATATCAGAGGGGTTAATGAGTTTATAAATTTGCAGGGAGGGGAGGCTGATAATATTTTGGAAACTCTGGGCCTGCCAAGAAGCTGTCAGAAGAGGCACTAGGCTTCGAGAGCTGTAGAGTTCTGAACTCACCATTGAGCTGTCAGAGAAGACATCAGGGTGGTTTTCATAGATAAACTTCTCCACACGCAACTGCCTCAGTTTGAACATCTTGGAGCCCCGGTTAGTGAGCAGCGACAGCTCCTCCAACATCACATCCCTTGGGACACTGATCTTCTTGCCCAGGTTCAGGCCCGAGCTCTCTTGTCCACCTTTCAGGGAGATGGGGAGGCAGAGACAAGTCAAAGAGGAAAGTGGGGTTTTCCAGTTGCAAATGCAGCTGCCATCCACAACTAGGCGTGTGTGTGTGTCCCAGTAGACACCACCGAGGGAAGCAGATGCTGCCTCTGATGTCTGGTTAAATTCTGTCTAGTTTATGAGGGATTTTGATTTCCTGGGTTTGGAGTTGGAGAGAATGCATGGGAAATGGGGCACAGAGGGGAAGACAGGGAATACTAAAGTGGCGTGGAGAGGGTACATGGCGTAACAGAGGTATGGGGTACAAGGCAAAAGAGTAAAGAAACATCATAGGTGGAGAACACTGGGGAAGCCCAAAGGCCACCTCTAAATATAGACTCCTGTCTCAACTCCGTTCCCTTCTCTTCCTCTCATAAACTCTGGCTGCAAACAGCCTCTCGGTATTAGGAGAGCTCGTCTACCCCCAGGAAAAATGCCCAAGGAATCTCCGGTTCTAAGTGCTTAGACAAAGCTCCTTAGTTCTGGGGAAAGAAGTAAAGAAATTAAGCACGTATTGAGACCTTACTCTGTGTCAGTCTGCATCATATATATTTTCTCCTCAAACACACCTCATTGACCTGTGGGTCCTGTTGTCTTGGACCTGTGCTGGGTAACTTGGCAGGGATATTACTGTCTCAGATTACAAGGTGAAAAGGGTGGAAGGGGGAGTAGTCAGTGTTGAATTCTTTCTTGTTCTTTCTTCTCCCCCCACCCCTGCAAACCCCACCACCACCCCAAATTCCTCTTGTCTCTTCCTATCTCTTCACCTTAAGACATATACAACCTTATGATATTTCTGGAACTCTTGGGCCAGAGATACTCTTACTAAGAGGTCCCATACTAGGTAGATGCGAACATGCCATACCTCCAGTGAGTTCCATGATCAGCTTGCTGGATTTCCTCTTCTTATTGGGGGCTGGGGTCCCTGAGAGCGGCATTGTGGAGGTGGATGGAGCCTGGACAGGGTGGGAAGGGGAAGCTGAAGGATGCACAGGGTCTAGAGTGAGTGTCTCCAGTAAGGGACTGCTTATGGACTTCAGGAAAAACATTTCATTAGATTTTCCAGAGAAAAAGCCTTCCCACCAGACAGTAAACAGTCTGCCTGCAATGCAGAAGACCTGGGTTTGATCCCTGGGTCAGGAAGATCCCCTGGAGAAGGAAATGGCAACCCACTCCAGTATTCTTGCCTGGAAAATCACATGGACCATGGACGGAGGAGCCTGGCATGCAACACCCCATGGGGTTGCAAAGAGTTGGACATGATTGAGCGACTGACACACACACAAAAAAAGTGAAAACACATTGCTTTAGGTCTTCTCTTCTTAGGAAGCAGAGCAGAAAGTATAGATGCACCCCCTGTTACTACCTTCTACCAACCTCTCTGTTCAGCTGTTTTACACAGAGATGGTGCAGGGTTTAGGAACACAACGTATGTTGGGAATAAAACAAACAAATTACAGGTAGGGCAATGCATTCAGATTTCATTGGCTTGGCAAGATATGAAGTTTTTATTTGCGTGGGGCTCTCAGTTTGGGGCTGTCATTCCAAGCTCTGGTCTCTCAGTTTTCCCCAAGCCCCAGGGCAGGGGTGGGGAGGTGGGGGTGGAGCAGAAAAAAATGTTCTGCCAGCATTGAGGAGATCCAGCCAAAAACATTCTCCATAGGATGAAGAGGTTATTGCCCCTCCCTTGGGCCAGCTGGATCATGGCCTGGGAGGTCACAGCACTGCTCCTGCTCTCTCAGTCACTCCCCCCCACCCCCCAGCCCTGACTGGACCCTAGAAGTGGAGTGCAGAGGGAGGTCGGGGGACATTTGAACCTTGATGCATATCAATTCAGCAATATCGCAGCAGCAGGAAATTCAGGGAGGACAGAAACATAATCATAGGACCTGGCAGTAGATGGGGACAAGCTGGAAAAAGATAGAAATTCCAGCCCCTCCTTCACAGAAGCTGGGTCTCAGCAAAATGCTGTCTTCTGCTGAGTCCTATCTCACAACACACCTGCAATCCTACTCGCTCAGTGGGGTCTGCTGCAGCTGGAGCCCAGGAACTGCTAAATGGACTTTCCCTGTCCTCCTCTCAGCCCCAACTAGGTTCTTATTCTCCATCCAGCCTCTCGGTCTCCACCCCCCTGCCCGTTTCTTCAGTGCTTCCCCCAACATCTCCAGTCCCCCCACCCTCTGGAGTCCTTCTCCCTCCAACTCTCTGTGGCTCCCCTGAACTGGACAAGTGGGGAATGAGTATAGATGGAGGAGGGGGGCAGCTCCCCTGGGATCAAGGGTCACTATTACAGATACAGACACAGACACAGCAGTGAACAGAAGGCGCTCCAGCCCCTTGGGCCATTAGCCGGAGACTTACCGGCTGTTCAGGCGGTGGTCAGCTCTCCCTGGGGTCCAGCAGCTCTGGAGGACTGGGCTGCTGTGACTAGAGAACCCGAGCTGGGCAGGCGTGGGGGCAGCACTGGCAGTGGGGGAGGGAGCGTGGTTATTAATAGAGTTGATGAGCACAAGCAGCTCAAATGGCACAGGGGGTACTGAGACCCTGGAACCAAGATCCCGCCCTCCTTGCCCAGAGGCTCAGGAAGGGTAGGAAAAGCCTTTGGAATTCTCCCACTAAGCTGTCTGAGCCAAGGATCACTCTGCCCAGGGACTCCCCTTCCCTGGCACCTAGAGGCTCAGATCCAGAGAAGCACTCAGGGAGAAACTGAAAACTGAGAGGGAGAGAGGAAGCAGGCAGCAAGTGGTGGATAGGAATTCAGAGTGGGAGAGTGAGAACCAGGAGAACGTGTCTGGAGAGCCATGCAGAGCCAATGTAGGCCGGGGCTGGAGGGACATGTGGATGCATTTTGGGGGTGGGAAGGCTTAAGATGCTATGTCTGGAGAAGGGAATTTCTGTTCACAATGTAAGTGCCCTTTGAAAGTTCCTGGATAAGCTGGTCTTTCTCTTGGGAGGGCCAGATCTTAGCAGGATAAGGGACCAAATTAACCAAATCCAGTGCTTAGGCTGTCAGGGATGATGTGGGGCAAAACTTGAGCCAGTTTCCTCATTTTTATCCCCATTTGCTGTTGGGGTGCTCAACTCAGCGTGCTCAGAGGACAGATGTCACTTTTCCCTGGATAGATAGCCTTCTTCCTGAGAAGGACATGGAGGCTTCTGACCTGCCAGGGCCTTACTCTCTGAGGTTCCTACTTGGAATTTTCTTCAAAGGGAACACACACCCCATGGGATCTGGACTATCCCATTCACACTGGTCTAGAGAAGCCTCTGGGCTGGGGCACAAGCTTGAGAGCCCCTGGAGGGAAGTCTGTCATTTGCCTGAGCCCTTTCTCAATAGCTGCAAGAACATCCTGGATCCTCCTCTGTCTTCTGCTCAGGTTTTGCAACCAGATGCTTCATCTCTGCTGTATCCACCACCAAGCTGTGTCTGCCTTAGGAAGTGGCTTCTGTAGCTCCCAGAATATCATTTTGTCTCTCTGTGAGCTATCCACTTTTCCTGACCATGTCCTTTTCCCATCCTGAACTTTATAGGTTCAGGTTAGAGGCCAAAAGGTCACCCTGCTCCACTCTACTTGGCCTCTGACCAAACTAGTGTAGCCTCCAGACACCTCATCTTTTGTCCTCCTTCTCTGTTCTCTCCTAACCCAAAAAAAGCAGTTAAACAAAAAAAGTTAAGTAGCAAAAGGTGATTTTTTCATCATTACCATCCTCCCCTCAAAACCCACAAAACCCACCCAAAATTTTGGTGTCCTATAATTGAGTACCTAAAACTACTATGTGAATGAAGACAGAATGTGCGCTGCAGGCTTTCTGAGCCCTCCCTGTGTAATTCTGTGTGTGAGCATGCGTGCACGCTCAGTCCCTTCAGTTGTGTGCGACTCTTTGCAACCCCATGCACTGTACCCCTCCAGGCTCTTCTGTCAGTGGGATTTTCCCAGCAAGAGTATTGAAGTGGGTCATCATGCCCTCCTCCAGCGGAATTTTCTGAGACGCTGCTTACTTGTGACAGGATCAGGGTCATAGGCCTGGTTATTGGCACAAATCTGCCCCCTGCTGGTAAAACTGGGATAATAGAACTTCCCTCCTCAAGTCTAGTCTAGCCTGCTTTCCAGTGCCTTCTCTTTTATTAGTCTCAATCCAGGCTGATTCATTCTCTCTCTCCCTCTTCCTTCTCTCACTCCACCTTCACCTTCAGCCACTGCTTTCCCTTCATTTCCTCCAGGCAGTTGGGAAATGTTGATAGCAAAAGGGTTGGAGGGCCTTTTCAAACTGTCTTGGTTCTGAGAGCTGAGGCCTCATCTGAGAAGTATGGAGCAGGGGATGGAGAAGGGGAGAATCTGGACAGAGGGAACCGGATGGAGGTGGCTACATGGGGGCAGGACAGAATTGGTAGAGAAGAGCAAAAGGCATGGGGGTGAAGGGCAAAACAGTAAAAAATTGGAGGGCAGGAGCTGAGAAAAAGATCAGGAATCGGGAGATCAGGAAAATGAATTAGATAAGATGAAGGGGAGACCAGGATTTAGGCAAGAAACTAGACAAGATGACAACAGAAGATATAGGGCATAAGTTTATTCTTGTGCACAAACCAAAGCACTGTGGTTCACACTCAATATGCAAAGGAAATGATCAGTTTACAGGTCAAGCAGCAAAAGTGACTGGTGGTCATGGTGAGAGGGGAGTCCGTATCTCTCTAGGACAGAGATCAGGACCTCAAGCTGGAAAGGAATAACGGCTACAATTTGAGAGATGGGGTAGAACTAAAACGAGGTTTTGGCTCTGGGTGTTTCCTTACCCTTTCCCAGGTAGTTATGACAAGCTGCAGAAGATAGAGGAACAGATTCACAGGAAGAACACAGATATACGTTTTTTCAACACTCAGCACACGTTCTCGCATCCCTCTACCATCATCCCCCTTCTCTCTAACATATACATACTTCTTCCTCATATTTTCTCCCAGTCCCCCTTTTGTATGTGACTGGTTTCTTATTATCCAATTTTACTCCACCAACACTGCACTCACCCTAACCATGCTCCTCTCTAAGGCTCAATCAATTTCATTCATTTCTGTCCTGCTTCTGGCTTCTACCTTATTTGCCACATTAAGGTTCTTTTCCCCTTCCTTTCTGTCTTAAGTTCATGAGGCCATGAAGCCAATGATTTGGTCATTCTCCGAGGACATTTTCTTTCTTTCATTTCCTGGATGCTTTGTTGCTCAGTATGGGCCTCTTAAGTTGTTAGCTTTCTGAAATCCTGAGGAACAGAATTCTTAGTTCTATTCCTGGTCTAACTGATGTAACTCAACTTATACAAGCTGCCCTGGTCCTTCGTGTCTCCTCACACCCTGTGAATTTCACAAGATGCTCTACATCTGCTGCAGATGATGATCTTTAACTCTAGTCAATCTCTTTCTCCCCTCCAGACATTCTATGTGAGGACAGCTGACTCTTCCTTTATCAGAGCAAAGGTGAGACCCAGATGGGGTCTTTATTTAGACCTCTTCTCTTATTCTTGCCTCAGACAGAAGAGCACATCTGTGTTCATGCACACACTTGCACATACACACACACATTCACAGACATACACATGCCTAGGAATATACCAGCCAAGCTGGGAAAGAAGAGTGAGGAACAGCGAGTAACTTAATGCAAATAGGGGTCAGTACAGTCCCTTTGCTGCCTGTCTGGTGGTGAGCTTCTGGCCTGAGGTCTTAGTAGTAACTTCCCTGTGTGTTTCTCATTGAATGTTAAAACAAGGCCCACAGAAAAAGGCACAAATGTAGAGAAATAGAGACCAGCAGAGGAGTGTAGGTGAAGAGACCTAAAGACAGAGATCCAGGCAAGGAACTACAGAGAAGCACAGACACCAAAGCAGAGATAGTAGGTTGGAAAGCAGCAGGGAGGTTGGGAGCCAGGAGGAAACTGGGGAACAGGACACCAACTCCAAAACTCTCTGGCAGGGGAGAATTTAGCCTGCTTGGGGGGGGGGGGGGGGGCGGGCGGGCAGGGAGAGAGTTGGGAAGGAGAAGCAATTTTAGGAACTGAATGTTCCACCTCCCCTTGGTCCTGGGAGCTGTGCCCCGTTCAGTGGTGGCCCGCCCCAGGCCTCCAAACATGAGCCTGCAACCCTGTTCTGGTAGCTGAGAACCGGGGTCTGGCTACTTGGAAGCCACAGGAGCTGGGGGAGGTCCCAAGACCCCTGGGAGACTCTGGAGGAGGGGGTGGGCTAAGGACCGGGGCTGAGGCCAGCTCTGTCCTCCAGATGGGCTCATCCAATGTAGTGGCTGCTCTGGGGGCGAGCACAGTGGGGGCCAGGGGTTCCGCAGTGGGCTGCGGCGCGGGAGTTGAAAATCGGCGGATCTCCTGGACTCTGGCAGTTTTGGGAGGCCCTGAGGAGGTGGGTCCAGGAGTCGGGGGAACCTCATCAAAACAGAACATGGCAGTTTTAAGTTGGTAGGGCTGGTGGCGCATGAAATCCAGAGCCTTAATGCCCTGCTTAGGGGCTGCCCGAGGCCCTTGGGATTGGGTCTTACTAGGGAGAGTTCGGGCAGCTTGAGGGAAAAAGGGTGAGAGCAGTGGGTTGTAAGCAATAGGAGGTGGGGCACGTATATTGGGTGAATATTTCCAGGAAGAGGGCAGTGAGGGGGTAGGAGAAGGGCTTCTGGGCCGAGGGCCAAGGCCAGGACCAGGTGGAGCTTCCACCACATACCTGTCCGCTCGGCTCTGACGTTTGGCAAACAGCTCCCCTCCCCTCCCCTGAAGCCTTGGTGTTTCAGGGATTCCAGCCGAAGAGGCCGCCCCGTTCACTAACCCATCGAGGAACCCTCGAGAAGGGGGTTTAGGAGCCACTGGGGGTGGAGTCTTAGGAGTCGTAGGAGGTGGGGTCTTGGGGGCCATTGGAGGCGGGGTTTTAGCTGTCACGTGAGGCAACGTCTTGTAACTCCTGCCCCCTGGTGGCTGCATGAAGTTGCAGGCTTCAGCCCCGAGGCTCAGAGCATCCTCCTCTGGACCAGATTCCGCGCCCCCAGCCCGGGGTTTCTCATCCAGGTTTTGCACCAACGATAGCAGCTCGGGGTTGGGCGAGTTCTTCGTCTCCTCATTTCCCGACCGGAACATCTGCCTTCTGGTTCCCCGACGCCGGGCCTCCTGGAGGATGCCCGTGCGAGCCGCTGGCACGGAGATGCGTTGCTCCCGAGCGCTGGGGGGCTCAGGGGCCGCGGAGCTAGGGGCAGGCGCTTCTGGGCGCGCAGCAGGTCGCAGAGGCGACGACAGGAAGATAGAAGCGGTGGAGGTCATGGCAGCTCCGCTAGCGGGGGCGGGGGGCTCTGGGGCCCCGCCTGGTGTAACAGGACGATTAGGGGCTGGGATGTATAGGGAGCTGGTGGCCGTCACGGGGCCGGAGGGGCGTGGGATGCTGGGGGAAGCGGGGACTGGCACGTGGCTGGGAACCCCTGAAGTGAAGCTGGGCACAGGAGTGGGACCCTGCGGAGGAGACAGGAAAGGCGGTGGGGCGGAGCTGAGGCCTCCCAGGCTCTCATTTGCCCTCTTGGGAGCTAGGGGCCGGAAAATAACCGAGGTGGTACCTGACCGCTGCCCTTGTAAGCCGGGAGTAAAGGGCCTAGCTGAACGGTTAAAGATGCTTGGAGCTGAGGTAGAGGTTCCACAGCCAGGGAGGAAAGGTCTGGGGCTGGCTACAGGGGCTGGCGAAGGGCTGGATGGGAGCAGAGCCGCCTCTGGCGGAGCGCTTTGTGGCCGAGGTGGAGACTGCAGGCCCTGCCCATTGAGCGTGGCCGCTGGACCTTCCTGGGCCAGCTGCTGGGTGATGGAGGCTGTGCGCTGGCGCTGCTGTTCAAAGAGTTGGGCCCCTCGCCCGGAGGCCTCACTCAGCTGCCCTCCCAGCCCCGGGCCCTCTGCTGTGCCTGAGCTCGGCCTGGCTAGCTCCATGTCCAGGTAGGGGCTGTCCCAGTCGGACTGGTTGGTGAGGCTGCGGGCGTCGGAGAAAGCCTCTTCGTCCAGCTCGGACTCACTAGTTGGAGGCAAGCCGTCCTCCTCCTCAGCGCCGGTCCCCGCGGCAGCCCCAAAGCTCACTAGGGTGTACTTCTTGGCTCTCTGCCGACGTTTCTTAAACATCAGTACCCCCTTGGAGTGGGGGTTGGGGGCTGCGGTGAGCAGGGATGCAATTGTCCGGCATTTGGTCTTGGCCTCCTTCACACTCCTCTCTTGGAGGCTCTCTGCCCTTTGTAGCTCTGAGGAGAGGAGAAGGGGGGTGGTCAGTATGCATCTGTGAGCCCCAAGGCTCTCCCCCTCCTCCCAGTTCCCTTAGGCCTCTACCTCTGGCCTTTTCACTGGCCTAACCCACAAGGGCTCTCCTGCCTATGGCAAAGTCCTTTGACTTGGGGGCAGAGTGGAGGTGAAAGGTGAAACCAAGGACAATGGAAGGGAAGGCAGAGCCTAGTTGGCTGCCCTGACACCACTGACCACACAGCTCTCCTCTACTCTGCTCTTGTCTTTCTGGAAATCACTTTTATTCATGCCACGCACTTGTCCCCCCTCTCCCCTCCATTTCTGGCTGGCAATGTGAGGGTGAGAGTTGGGGGCGGGGGTCGTCATTTCGCATGGCAGGCAAGGACATGAAGCAGGTCCCAGGGTAAGAAGAGAAGGGACACTTCTCCCACCACAGACCACGTTAGAGGGCTTCTCGGAAAATTTGGGACTTCCCCTGTTCCTACCCCTTACCCTATACTAAGGATAAAAGGATCCTTAGCAGTGGGAATCTTCATTCATAATTCCACTACCATCATGTAAGCCACATCTACATATACAGCCACATGTACATTCACAGAAATAACTCCCACCACACATCATTTCAACAAGAATATGGCTCTAGGGAAAGGCACCTATGAGCTTATGTTCTCAGATGTATTTTTCTCCCTCATTCCCATATACTCTAGCTTATATACACCCCAGTTAATAGACACATGTGTAAATCCATGTGTCCACACAAAAACATACATGCGTAGCCCAAGTAGCTCTTCTTCCCAGAATTCCCCTAGCAGAGACACTGTCACTAACAGTTGGGACAAAATTTCGTGCCTTCTAGCCTCCAAGGCACTCCTCTGTGCCTTAAACCCCTGCTACTCACAGCCAGGGATGGCCTCAGATCCGAGATGCAGGAAAAGCCAGAGTGCTGCTCTCCAAGGCGAGCTTCCAAATCTTTAGGATATCTCAAGATCACCAGTTGATACAGTCTCCTTTCCCCCAAGCTGAGGGTGGGAGTGGGGTAGGCTTCTTTTAGAGTCAAAGCTGCCCCCTATATTTCAAATCTTCTAGGTGGGGTGCTCAGGCACCACCACCAGGCAGGCACAAAAGGATTGTGTGCTAAGGGGAGCCAGGACAGGGCCTCCCAGGCCATGTGGGGCCTGGGAGGTGGGGCCAGGAAACGGGAGAGGCTGCCCTGCTGCTGGGACCCTGACTTGGACACAGTTACTCTCTAATCCGTGATCCCCAGTTCCTCCTGAAAAATTCTTGAAATTCCACCTACTTTCCACTCAAGATATCAAGCTCCTTTCTAATTTGGGCTGTCATTCCGCCCATTCCAACATTTGTACCACACAATAGTACTAGAGATAGGCGCTGGACTCATAGCTTAGTTCAGATTTTGTTTCCTGGGAGAGTTACTTCATCTCAATGAAGTTCAGTTTCCTCATCTGTAAATGAAGATAACGGCTACCTCACAGAGTTGCTATGAGGATTCAGTGAGATAATGTAGGTCAATTTAGCATTTAACCTAAGGTCCACTATGAGTAATCATTACTATCAAAGTTTTCTTGATACTAGCTGCACACAAATGTCTTGTTCACTCGTATCTTCCCCCAGAGACGCCTACACACATGCTTCCATATATTCATAGAGTACTCACACTTCTCTCTCTCACACACACCCTCTCTCCATGAGTTTTCCATAGCTCATGTTGTCACAAACCCCTGTGACATGTGGCCATAGCATTAGCCCATTCTGAGAAAAGAGCAGTGAAACTCCTGAGAAAAGAAGGACTAGGAAGGCAAAAAGGAGAAGGGGGTAAGGGAGTAAGATCTTTCCCAAAGACCTCCCTTCCTATACTGTTGATATAGTCCATTTCATTCTAGATTCCAGAACTCTCTTGGCTATGGGAGGGTAGTACCTGCATAGAACGAGTCCTGGAGCTCAGGAACTGGGTTTAGGGCTTTGTCGCAGCTGGCTTGGCTGAGGGGCTCTTGGTTGATGGGCTCAAAAGTCTCCATGCCGAGAAAGGCAGTGTTGGCTGGAGCAGGACCAGCTTGAGCCACCCCCAAAGCCTTTTAAAGCCCCTTTGTCTTGGCCCCAGAGCTGACAGCTGAATGAGCTCACTGTGCTATTTTTGGAGCCTGGCCCCTTCCCTCCTCTCAGCTGCCCCACAAGCCCCGGTGTGATGGACATGGGCACCTGCCTACCCCTCCCCCCTAAACCCAGTGCACTGAACAATGAGGTCTGCTTGGCTAAAAATATCCCTGAGTCACTAACTACAGTCTCATCCAGCATGATGGGGAAGGGAGACAGCGCTAAAATGAGAACTAGGGATAAGTATGAGACCCTAAGTGTATATCTGGAATTTCTTTGTGGGACATGGGACACTCTCAGGAATGTCAGAGGGTGAACTGTCATGTCCTTAGCCTCTATTCCAGACTCAGAGGCACAAAATTCTATGGATCAGGAATCAGAGTGATGGGGGAGAGGAGCAAGAGATGAGAACTAGAGGGGTAATCCTGAGATTTCCAAGGTGACGAGAAAGGAGTGTTATGGGAGGCATAAGGCAGGGAGAAACTTCAATCTTAAACCTTGTACTGTAGCTCACATCAAAAATAGTAAAGAGCCTGAGATAAGTGGAATAGGCTTTTTCTGCCCAGGAGGCCTACATTATCGCTTGAGATAAGAAGCCAAAGATCTCTCCCTCCACTACTTCCTAGGGATCTCATGACTATTCCATAGCCTCCCAGTCCCCAGGAATCTTCATGGAACTAGCAGTGCCAAAGGCAGCTCTGATGTTATGCCTGCAGTAACACTGAAGAGTCCCCATGTCCCTGTCCTGCTTCTAAATTCCCTGCCCCATGTCTGTGCTCCCCTCCCCCATCGCCATCTAGCAATGTCACAGCAGCAACAGGCAGACTCTTCATCAGTTCATGTCCCTTTCCAGCTCCCTACCCAGGCCATTCCTGGGTTAGGCTGAAGGAACCCCCTGTATCTTTTTATCCCACTGGTTCAAATGGCAAGAATAATGGGGATCGTGAGACTAATTATTTTCCCCTCTTCTTCTCCACCTATTCCCAAGACTGTATTCAAGGGAAGCATAAGGTAGATATTGATAGAATGTATGGTTAAGGGGGGTTAGATTTAGGACTCAAACTGAAGTATCCTGAATAATGAAAAAGAGTTCATGCACTCACTGGCTTGTTTGGCCTTCTGGGTATAGGTGGTGGTAAGATCTTCTGCCACTGGGTGGGGAACCGGCCCCACCATAGGGATGAGATGAGGGCCAGGCCGGAGGGGGCCATGGGGCAACAGTAGGGCCTCGGCGGGGGGTGGCTGAAGAGTTGTCCCATCCTCCCAAGATGGGGAGCTCACACGACTGTCACCCTGGCTGGGAGGGCCAAGGGCAGCAGGTGCCGGCTCTGCAGGGCTGTCAGACAGGTAGACCTCATCCGGTGGGGCTCCTGGAGGGGTGGGCCTTGCGGGGCCTCGGCGGCGGGGTCGGCGGGGCTTTTCCTGGGTGGCTGGGCCGTCAGCATCACTGTCTGTCTCTCCATAGTAAGCCTCACTGTCAGGGGGAGAGAGAAGGCTCCCGGGCTGGAGAGGCTGGGAAACTGGAGCTCCTGGGGGCTCAGGACTCAGTGGAGACAAGGGTGACAGTGCCTGAAGCATCTCACCCGGGGACGGAGATCGCACAGGTCCCTCGTCCTCTACCCTGGATGGGAAAGATGACAGAACTTGAGAAATGAGCTGGATGACTGATAGCTAGAGAGATCTGGAGAAGATGGGAGAAGGCTGTATGGGGAGAGAGGGGACTGGCATTTGGGTGAAATGGATGGGCTGGATAGAGTAGAGATTTGAAGATGAACTGGGAGGCAAATCTGCTTGGCAGGCTTTGAGTGGAAATGGGCTTAAAGAGCAATGTGATGATGAAGAGACAGGCAAGGGGTCTAAAACAGGCCCACATACCCACATTCAAGTGCTCTGGGAGGCATACACAAACATCCATGCTCCAGCAAAATACACAAGCAGAAATAGGTACTTGTTAGTAGCTGAAGTCAGGTCAGTGAGACATAGAGCTGAGACAGGCAATGGAAGCCCTGGACTAGGAGGCTGGGGATAAGCTGGGGTGGAGGGATCCATACCGCCGCACGGTGAGAACAAGCTGATTCCCTGAGGCATCGATAAGGCTCATAGCACTGGCATGAGAGAGGCTGGTGCAGGAGACCCCATTGATGGCCAAAAGCTGATCCCTCTCTCGGAGTCCTGCTCTGCCCGCCTGGCTCCGTCTTCGGATCTGAGAAGGTGTTGGAGGAGAGACTGTAGGTGAGGGAGGGCTCCAAGGGGGAATAGAATGAAAGGAGTTAGGACAGGAAGGAACCATATGTGGAGGGGACTTTATTGGGTTAGCCAAAAAGTTTGTTCAGGTTTTTTCATACGATCATACTGAAAAACCCAAACGAACTTTTTGTGCCAACCCAGTACTTTAGAGGGTAAGAAAGGATGGGGCAGGGCAAGGGGTGACAGTTAAGGGGGTCAATCTAAAGGGAAGAAGGTGCTAACTGGAGAAAATTACATCGTATGAAGGGAGGTAGGGTAATCGCTAAACGAAAGAGGCTTGGGGAAAAATGCCTGGGAGAGATGTACTGGAAATGGCGGTTATCCCCTCAAGGCTTTCCTCCAAAGGAAACAGCTATACTAGCCAATATTCTTTCTCTTCTGGTCCTTGGAATCCTAGGCACCATTATCTATACAGTCAAGATTTTTGAACAGTATTCCAGACTGGAGGGAGTCCAGCAGATTCTGAGATTGTGATTGTGTGTGTGTGCGTCGTGTGTGCACACACACACACACATATGTTAAAGTAATAATAGTAGTAGTGGCTATCATTTACTGAGTGCTTACTAAATGTTAGGCACAGTGCCAAGCACTCAACATGTTTTACTGAATTTCATCCTTCAGAACTTAGTATCCATGGAGTAGGTACTATTATTATCTACATTTTACAGTTGAGAAAAATAAGCTTGTGCTATGAAATCAAAATGGTAACAACTTCATCTGACAGGTCAGATCTTGCCATAACCCTCCTAGTACCTAAAAAAAGTCTTGCCTAGTGAGAGAAGGGATCTGGCGTAGGAAAGAGGACTGAAGGCAGGGGCAGGGCTGGGCTGAGCTGGATGAGACAGCTTCAGCTCATCACACACCAATTCAGTTAGAAATGAGAACCTCCCCTACATTCCTGGAGTTTATAGAGTAGAGAAGTACAGGTCCAGGGGGTTGGAGGGCCAGCCCTGGGCCTCAGTTCCTATGGTGCCACAGGGAACCAAGCCAGTCTTTCTTTTTCTCTGCTCCCAGAAACCAGGGATTCCCTTTTCTATAGCCCCCCACAAGAAGCCACTGCTCAGATGCTACTTCCACCACCCCATCAGATTTGAGCATGCTTCCTCGACCACCTGCCCACTCCCACTCCACTTCTGCACAGCCTCCCACTTCTCCCCTACAGGCCATTACATGACTTTTCCCAAGTTCCCCTGGGTTCCCCTTTCCCTGAAACCTCAATATAGGCTCCCTTACCTTGGACACCTGTAAAGGTTTCCTCTGCTCGGCCCCCCCCTGAAGTCGGAAGCCCCAGGGGGCTCCCCCTGACAGTGTGACCAGCACCTCCTCCTCAGCACCCATCGCTCAGCTTGGCCTATGGCCCTCGGAGTTTGGACAGTGTCCCAAGGAGAGAAGTCGAGGCGCTGGTACCCCGTCCGGCCTGTCTGGCTGTCCTGCTTCTGCTGCCCTAGGCCTTCCCCCCCACACCACAGGCAGGCAGCCTGGCCCCGAGATCAGTACAGTCCACACACGTGTCCTGTCAATCGGAGCTGCGCTCAAAATAGTTACCGGCTGCACTCCCCTTCCTCCCCCAGCTGTGTTACTCCCAGAGCTAATTATAGTGAAAATTTCTGCCCTCCCCGTTCCCCATTCTTCATGGACTTTTTATTCAGGACTCAGAGTACTAGCTCTGTGGGCTCTATCACTAATGTACATCCTTTCAGGGATGGTGCCTTCCCTCATGGGGTCATGGACTAATCCCAGCTGCTTTCCTCCAAAGCTGATTCCAAAATGGCAGCAGCAGGGGCCTCAATTCCCAAGCAAGGAATGGCTGGGTTTGTCCCACAGGTTGGCAAGCTCTCCAGAAAAAGCGTGCCCCTTTGCTGTATGAATTAACCAATTAATCAAAGCGGATATCCATATCCCACTTGCAGTACTGGGTACAATGTAGAGAAATTCTGACGAGCCCGCTCCAGTTGAAGCACTGCCTGTTTCATAAAGTTTTTCCTGACTGTCTCCCAACTCCCTACCTATAGAATTAATCCTTCCTTCCTCTGGGCAAAATATGTAGCTTGTTTATATGTCTGTTATTGTAGTTTTCAGACAATATTAGTTTGTTTATACGCCTGTCTCCCTCCTAGATTGTGAGAATCTTGAAGGCAAGGACTGTGTGCAACAGCCAATCAATAGCCCACAGAGCAATGACTGATGTAACAGGTGCTCAATGTTTGCTGAAATAAATTACCTTTTACAATACATAGTTGATCATGGAAAGGTGGGTATAGGTAGCTGTGCCTAAACATGCCAACCCATGTTAATAATACAATATTTACTTATTTTTAGGTTTCCATTACATTAATATCCCTATATTAATATTATGGTGCTGTAATTATTAAAAGCTACAGAGTTTCCTGGAATAGGTGCTCTGCTAGCCTGCTAAATGCTGTTTGCCTTGGTGTATGATGTAGTCATGGAAAGCTCTTGGAATTTAGAGTCAGAATTGGACTTGGATTCTTGTTATATTATTTCTTAGCTGCGTGACCTTGGGCAGTCACTTGACCTCATCAGTAAAGAGTACCTAAATATCCATTCATTCAAACATTTATCACTAGCTAATAATGGGAGAAGGCAATGGCACCCCACTCCAATACTCTTGCCTGGAAAATCCCATGGACGGAGAAGCCTGGTAGGCTGCGGTCCATGGGGTCGTGAAGAGTCGGACACGACTGAAGTGACTTAGCAGCAGCAGCAGCAGCTAGTGATACTGGAGAAGGCAATGGCACCCCACTCCAGTACTCTTGCCTGGAAAATCCCATGGATGGAGGAGCCTGGTAGGCTGTGGTCCATGGGGTCGTGAAGAGTCGGACACGACTGAGCGACTTCACTTTCACTTTTCACTTTCATGCATTGGAGAAGGAAATGGCAACCCACTCCAGTGTTCCTGCCTGGAGAATCCCAGGGATGGGGGAGCCTGGTGGGCTGCCATCTATGGGGTCACACAGAGTTGGACACAACTGAAGCGACTTAGCAGCAGCAGCTAGTAATACATGTAAGCCACTGTGCCATACCAGTGGCTTTCAATTACCTCTGCACATTGGAATCACCTGGAAAACTTTTAAAGCTACTGGTTTCTTAAAATAAAACTGTGTATAGGATTAGATGATGTTTAATGGCATTTTACATATTATATATATATTATACACACACACACATACACACAGTCAGGCTCCTCAACCTTAGGGATTCTAATTTTACTGGCCAGTTTTAAAAGCACTGCAGGTGATTCTAATGTGCAGCCAAGACTGAGAACCAGAGAAGGGATACAGAAACCAATAAAATGCAACATATCAGTCTGTATTCTCAAAAAACTGAGTTTAGGACTTCCCTGGTGGTCCAGTGGGTATGACTCTCTGCTCCTAAGGCAGGGTGCCCGCTTCGATCCCTGCTCAGGGAACTAGGTCCCACATGCCACAGCTAAAGATCCCGCATACCACAACGAAGAGCTGGCATAGCCAAATGAAATTAATTTTAAAAAGAGAAACTATGAATTTAAACTCTACTACTTACTAGGAGTGCATTAAGCAAGACAGAGGATACCTACTTTCCTATGCATGAGCACACATATTAGGACCAGAAAGATGGTGAACTATGCCTGGGAAGGGCGAAGCCAGAGGAAACTCTGGTGGAAGTCTGTAGTGGTCCTGACGTGCAAATCAGTCTTCTGACCTGGGTATAAGTGGGAAAGCCTAATTGAACCATCTAGTAGCTGGCTTCCTCTGAAGTTTCCCTCAGGATAGCTGGCGCTCTTGCACAAACCACACAGTTTTATCCGGTAAAGCAAATGATTAGAGGTCTTGGAGCCGAAACGATCTCAACCTATTCTCGAGCTTTAAATGCGTAAGAAGCCCGGCTCACTGGCATGGAATGCGAGTGCCTAGTGGGCCACTTTTGGTAAACAGTGGCGCTGGTAAACAACTAGTGCTGCGGGATGAACGAAATGCCGGGTTAATGAACCCATGGGTTCAGTGGGATAAATAATGTGGCAATTGCTCAACAAATGTTAGCTAAATTTCACAAATTACTAATCCAGACTAGTGGGTCTTAAATGTTAGTGTGCAATGGAATTATCTATAGAGGGTCAAGGCTTGCTGGGCCCCACTTGCAGAATTTCTGATTCAGTATGCCTTCTGATTCAGTATGGGCCTGAAATTTGTTTCTAACAGGTTCCCAGGTGAAACTGACACTGCTGACACCAGGATCACAGACTGAGAAACCATCTGTGATCTGACTCCACTATAAACTCCCGAGGACAGGAAAAATCTTGCTGTTTTCTAAAATATGCTCAATGACTAATACAGCTTCCAGCAAAGACTAAAAATGCAATTTTTTAAAATGAATGAACCATTTTGTGCCTCAGAATAACTAATATTTACTGTGCACAATATGAGAGCAAGAACTCCCCCCTCCATATTGGTCATAAAAGTCTTCATTTAATAATTTTTTCCCCTTTTAAATGAAAGATTAATGAACATATGATAGCAAGAACTTTTCTACCCCATTGGTCATAAAACTCTTAATTGAACATTTTTTTCCCTTTTAAATGCTTCCATTCCACCAGTGCTCTTTTCCCTCATTTCTTTTCTTCCTTATTAAAAAATTTTATTCTGAAATGAATTGTACATAATACATACGCACTATTTTAAAATAATAATAAATATCCATGTGAATGTTAAGAAACAGAACACTTAGTATTATTGATGCTCCATTATGTTCCTCCAAATTATACTTTTTCCTTTCCCAGAGGTAAACAACAGACTGAAATTTGTGAAAGAGCGTATCCTAACCGCTGGACCGCCAGAGAATTCTCACTTTTTCTTTATAGCTTTATCATGTGTATATAATTACAAAACGATACAGTTTAAATTGGCCAAAAGCTTTTGCTTCTTCACTACTGTATTCCCAGAGCCAAGAACATGGCTTGGTACACAATAATGCTTAAAAACTAATTATGAAATGAAAGGATTATTGAAAGGATTAAAGGTAGTTATGTATATTTTTAAAACTCCACAAATATTATCTACAATTACTGTTATTCATTAAACGGGTAATAATAATCATTTCACGAACTGTAGCTCTTCCTATAGGCTGGGGGCATTGGAACAAATAATCAGCCTCTAGCAGAGCTCTGCATCTAAACCAAGGCGCTATATAAAAGTGGTTAACTAATAATGAAAAAAAAAGGTTAATAAGGGCTTCCCTTTACTAAGCACTTACTATGGTGCCAGGCAATCTGTGTGACTTAATTCCATCCTCTCAACAAGTTATTACAATGACATTCCTGTTTTCTCCATTCTACAAATGAAAGAAACTGAGGCCGAGATTAAATTACCCAAGTTAGGGAACTGCAGGGACAGAACTCGAACACATGCTGCCTAAAAGCAAAACTGCTCCCCTTTAAATTCTAAGTGCTGCAGCAATTCCCTGGGGGTTCAGTGATTAGAGCTCTTGAATTTTCACAGCCAAGGGCACGAGATTGGATGCCTAGTCAGGGAACTAACATCCCGCCAGCCACATGGCCCGGCCAGAGTAAGAAAATGTACAAAAAGTATACTATTAATAATCATAATTTTTTTAAATCCCCAAACCAAAAAACATTATACTTTCCGTTCCGCAAGTCTTACGACCGGCAAAGGTCATGGGTGAGAGAACCTCCAAGACGGAAATCAAAGGGGCCAGGGGTCAGCAGGAAGTCGCTACAAGACTTTGTCTAATATGTCATTGGAAGGAGAGTTACTAAAGATAGTTCAATCGCATCTCGGTTTGGGGTGGGAGCATAAAGTTACCACGACGTCTCGGAAAAGAAAAATAAAGGAAATACATAAAAATCCACAAAATCCCCCGCAAACGGCCATCATAGAAAAGAAACTAGCGCATGCGCGGAATACTTGTTCCTCAGCGCGTGCCTACTGCAGACGTGGCAGAAGGAGTGGCCTTGGAGCGTGGGGGTGGAACTTCCGGGGACGACGCGCCGGCCCCCTCGGAACCGGAAGTGGAGCCTGGGAGCCTTGACGTTAGGAACGAAGTCGAACCTGGATCTGGAGCCGGGTGAGGAGTGGCTTCGGGAGATTGGTGGGTAGGAAAGCAGAGGAGATGCCGGGGTATCACTGGCCAGGTCGGCGTCCTGTTTGCGAAGGAAGAGATAGGTTCGGGGGCGGAGCCCGGGGAGAGACCCTCACCTCATGCATCCACAATCCAGAATCAGTCCTAGACCTTCCCTTCTTTCCTCCTGGCCCAGATTCCGGCTCCCGCTTCCTGTCCGGAGCCTGTTGAAGGGCGCAAGACGCTCGATCTTCTACTTAGAGCAACAGTCCTCTCATCGTGGCCCTAGAAGCTGGCTTGGCTTCTTGGTCTTGATCCCCGGCCCTCCCAGCCTCCACAGCTCGACTACTTTCGGAGTTCTAGGGAAGCTTGCCCCGCCCCCTGGGTTGTCACCCTTGACTGTTCACGCAGAGTGGAGTCGAAACTTGAGCCTGATTCCAAACTCTTGTGTGTGTTTGAGGAACTCTTTTCTCCTTTCTTCCCATCCCCACCCCCACACCGACTTCAGGAAAATAAAAGGGAGGGGGACATCCGTCAAGCTTAATGTTGTGACCTGTGCAAGGTTCAGGATTTGGAAGAATAGCTCCTGAGATAGCTTTGAACTTAAAAAGTTATAGTGCAAGAGCAGCTCAGCTTTTCTGTAGTTAAGATGGCCCTTCCTAGCACAGGCGAGAGGCCCGTTGTTCCACTGCAGCAGCTATGAGCTCTTTTGCTTCCTCGGTTCCTTCTTCTGTAGGATAGTTGGAATAATCAGGTTGTGTAGAGTAGATGTGATCAGATAGTCCTGTTCTTGGAAGGATCCTGGAAAGACCCTCCAATTCATTCCTCTGTTGTTGGGCAAGATTGTAATAATTTTGGATGTGGCCTAGATTCATGACAAGCCTATAAGGAGAGCAGAAATAGTGTTGGAGAAGTGCGTGAGATTTGGAATAATTACAGTCGCTCTGCTTGAAGGATAAGGTGAATGATCTTTTCCCATGAAATCTAACTTTGCTATTGATCTTTGAACTGTTTCCCTGGGTTATTGTGTGAGGTTTTTGTGCCAAACTTGCACTCAGTTCTAATCTGGTACCTTGCTAGTTTTCAGCTGTCCTTTACATTTAGTGATTTTAATGCTTCAGTACTAAGGTCCATACACTCTTTTGGTGGGAAAACTGAGGATGGAGTAAGCACTTGATTTACTGTAGTTTAGCCTAAGAATGTCATTTTTCTAAACAGTCACTCTAAAATTTGTCTTTTGAGGGGGAGGGGATTTAGTTGATCTGTTTTAGACATGCAGTTTGAATGATTAAAAATAACTGGCACACTGGAGGGTATTCAGTCTTGTGTAATGAATGGATGCTAGAGTGAATGAACAGAAAGTAGGAACATTGTTTCACTTAGTTGTAATATCACAATAGTTCATCAGTGGCAGGACTCCTTGTATGACTAGACACTAGAAATCATACCACTAGGGAATGGAGGCTGCTGCTCCATTCCACTGGGCCTATCTGAAGTTGAAATTTATACCCTCTTTGCAGTGACAAAGCATAGGGTTCAGAGTAACAAAATCCTTACTTTGAGGAGGCAGTCTGTCTACTGTCTGGGGAAGAAAATTACAAAGATACTGTAATAGTGTGGGAATGATTAGGCTGATCACTGCCTGATAAGGTCAGTCCTTTTCTAGCTCTGCTTCCTACCGTGAATACTGCTCTCACTTTAGAAAGTTGATTTTGACTAATTTCTGTCTTCTCATCTAACAGGTGAGACCAAGTCGGGGATGCTCTCATAATGAACGTTAACCAGTCAGCTCCACCTGTGCCGCCATTTGGGCAGCCCCAGCCCGTCTACCCAGGGTATCATCAATCCAGCTATGGTGGCCAACCAGCGTCCACAGCCGCCCCCACTCCCTATGGAGCCTACAATGGCCCAGTACCAGGCTATCAGCAAACCCCTCCCCCAGGTATGTTTCCAAGCTTCCTTTGAGCTAAGGAAGGGAATTAGTAATCTTCAGGTTGGGTGGTATTACCCTACTTAAGCTGCCTAAGGGTTGTGGTGACTGGGATTGAGGAACATGAATCTGGCTATCGGTCACTGAGAGTCCTGTGGGCAGTCTGCCCTTTCCTGTTTTTATGTAAGGTGAGTGTGTCTTTAAAACATCGAGTAGGGAGCCCATCTTCCAGGTTCAATGGCAGTTCACTTCATTTGGGTGTCACCCTGTGCAGCCTCACCTGGCTGAATTGTTCACAGCTGGATGGAAGGACTGTGGTCATAGCTCCTCCAGAGCCAGTGATAATTTCTCTCATCGGACTTGTGGTTCTATCTATACATGACTGTGAGACATAGGGAATTGGTTCATGGATGAAAAGTATGATGTTTGTATGCCTAGGTTTTGGTGCTTCTCATATCTTTTTGGTGATATCATTCCTTTTCCTTTGAGTTTCTTCGGCTTCTTGGATGTTGTCTAATATTAGGGAAATTAAAGAAGACAAGTTGTCCTTAGTGTCAGTGTTTGGCTTTTTTTTTTTTCTTTTTTAAATTTATTTTTAAATTTTTTTTATTGTAGTGGTTTTTGTCATACATTGACATGAAAGTGTTTGGCTTTTATATTACATTATTCATGAAGAGGAGCTCGAAACCTGTGGATTATTCATAGGGGCAAAAGAATATGGTTGACAATAGATCTTTGGTTAGGCTGAAAGTGAAAGTGTTAGTTGCTCAGCATGTTGGTTGCTCTTTGCAACCCCATGGACTGTACCCTGCCAAGCCCGTCAGGCTCCTGCATCCATAGGATTTTCCAAGCAAGAATACTGGAGTAGGTTGCCGTTTCCTTCTCCAGGGAATCTTCCCGACCCAGGGATCGAACCCAGGCCTCCTGCATTGCAGGCAGACTCTTTACCATCTGAGCTACCAGAGAAGCCAGGGTTAGGGTTAGGGCCTTAGGGTATGCCAGATGCTTTATGCTTTTTAAGAGAGTTAATTCCATAAAGAGATATGTGAAAAAGAAGGCACTAAAGAGGCATAGGTAAAATTTGAGAAATGAATGAAGTTATTCCCTTTTCTCATTTTGCCATGTGGCATGTGAGATCTTGGTACCCCAACCAGGAATCAAACCCATGCTCCCTGCAATGGAAGCTCAGAGTCTTAACTACTGGACCACCAGGGAAGTCCCAAAGTTATTACCATTTTAATTATGACTTTGGGGAAAAAAAAAAATGCAGAGTGATGAGATTAGGTCTCAGGGCTTTGGAAGAGCCTTACTCTGGGTTGGGACTTTGGCAGGACAGAGTCCACATCTGATTTGCCAAGTTGTGGCTTATCAAGATGGAGCTGGCATTGCCCCAAGAGGAAGCTCTGTTGCTGAGAGGAAAACATATCTGGCTCTGTGATGGCTAGTGAGCAGGCTAGTGAATGGCTAGTGAATTCAGATTAATCATATTCCTGCAGGCAAGTTCTGTAGTGTCTAATCTCTACTGAGAGCAAAAGAAAAACAGTAGTTTGAACAGAGGTTGGCAGCATTTCCAAAGTGATATGCCAAGTAACTAATTGCTTTCTTCCTGCATTTCATGTGGGAAGGATGATTAGCAGTCGTAGAAGTAGCTTTGATGGCAGCTCTGGTGAGCAGAACACTCATAGTGCAGCTTTTGTGAAGACATAAGCGATAGCGGTTAACTGGAGGGCGGGAGACCTGTCCTGGGGGCTTCCCAGGTATGCTAGTGGTAAAGAACCTGCCTGCCAGTGCAGGAAACGTAAGAGACATGGGTTCGATCCCTAGGTCAGGAAGATCCCCTGGAGAAGGACATGGCAACCCACTCCAGTATTCATGCCTGGAGAATCCTCATGGACAGAGGAGCCTGCCGGATTATGGTCCATAGGGTCGCACAGAGTCAGCAACAATTGAATTGATTTAGCACACATGTACAGCCTGTCTTGACTGAATCATTGGGCAGAAACAAAGTCTCCAACCCATGGGAACATTTCCCTGAGCCATGAACTACTGGGAGTGTCAATACTTAGAAGTGGATGAGAAGAAGCTGATTAGGATCTGTAGAATATATGAAGAAGAGGTTGGCAGAATAGTCTCTCTAAGGGGCATCTTTCTTTAAAAAAAAAAAAAAATTTTTTTTTATTATTTATTTACTTGGCTACCTTGGGTTTTCATTGCATCATGCGGGATCTTTCATTGCAGCACATGGATTTCTAGTTGTGATGCAGGGGCTTAACTCCTCCATCAGGAATTGAACCTCCATCCCCTGCATTGCAAGGTGGATTCTTAACCACTGGACCACCAGGGAAGTCCCAATGGGTATCTCTTTACAACTTAGTTCAGCATGTTGCTTGGTCATCTTCTAAGCCACCTTCCTCGCATGTGTTCTAAGTTTCTGAGTTCTAGGGTGAGATCTTTTCCTTAAAAGAGTTGATTTTTTGTCTAGGGTAAGAATATTAGACCATCTTGGATTGAGTGAGAGTGTATAGTGATCACAGGAAGGCCCTACATTTTTGTGGCTCTGCTACAGCTTCACTAATAGTATACCTAGTATACCTGTTTAAGAGAGTGAAAACTCTCTGGCTAGGCATCCATGTTCAGAATCTCCTGTAACTGGAGTTGCATACTAATGGTGTCCTTTTCATTGCCAAGCTATGATATTACACTTGTGATATTGCAGTGAAGGTCTGAGCTTATTGATCCTTGCTTTGCATTCCTTGCTCATGGTAGAGGAGAAATTTCCTAATTTCTTAGCTTCTCTTCATCACCCTCAGGTGTTTCAAGAGCCCCAGCTTCTTCAGGGGCACCTCCAACCTCGACAGCACAGGGCCCTTGTGGCCAGACTGCATATGGCCAGTTTGGTCAAGGAGATGTGCAGAATGGACCAAGCTCCGGTGTTCAGATGCAGAGGTATGTACTTGGGTCAACTGAAAATTGGTCTGATGAGACTGGAAGGATTAGGAATGTATGAGGGCCTATTTTACTTTTTTTCTCTTTTTTTTCCCTTTGTTTTTCTCTTAGATTCCTTTTGTTCTTCCCTTCATCTTTCTTTGTTTTCATTTTTCCAGATTATAGGTGCTGCTGCTGTGGCTCTCTGGGTTATTGACTCATTTAAGTGCCTGTGTTCTTTGGCATATTCTTTCTATTTCTGTGAACTTGAGTTTTTTCCTTGACTAGACATATATCTTAAATAATTGTTATGGTCCTTCAGAACCTACCCTAAGGAAGAAACAGGAAGAAGGAAACAGGATTATTTATATCTCTTTTGACTTCCCCTTTTCCTCTAGAACAGGCACTTAGTAGGACTTATTGGTTAAGTTTGGGTGTGACCAGTCATGAAAGGAAAGATCCTCAAAGGAAAACTACATAAATGATGAAAACTTTGGTGGTGTGTGACCCAATAAACCCCTGTCTCTGTGTGGAAGTCCATTAATGGAGGACAGTCATCTCTGTTGGAATGCTGTTTGTTTTTTGGTAAACAAAGAATAAAGTATAACTGCTGTAGGGTATGTAGTAGTGGAAGAGTTGCTTTCTGACATTTCTATTAGGTGTCTAGAATATACATTTTTAGCATTGAATGTAAGCCCAGAGGACTGAGACTTGGAGCTTACCAAATTATAAAAGGCATTCAGAGTAGGGACCATCAAAATGCAATGAGAAAGACCAGTAGTGAGGTAGGTTAGCCAGGGTGTCATAGCATCTTGAAATTAGGCAAATAAAGTATTTGAGGAAGTCACAAGAGTAATTAGGTGTGTCACTTGCTGCTGAAAGGTGAGATGTAGACTAAGAATTGACTGTTGGGCTTGGCAAGGTATGACATCATTGACAAATGTAGTTTCAGTGGAGATATGAAGGCAGCTGTCTAGTTGGAGCAGGTGAAAGAATTTCAGCTGGGAAGTGGATTAGTGTAACCTAAAACCCTTCTACAAATGTCTAGAAAGGGGAGAGGAAATAGAAACAAAAAAAATTTTTTTCAAATGCATAACCAAGCTTCAAGGAAAGTAAAATCCTCAATTGCCAGATAACAAGTGGGAACTGAAAATCAGAGTGGTAAGTTGACACTGTGGCTGCCTGTGCAAAGGGTGGAAACTATCTTGAGAACCTGGGGACTTAAGTTTAAGCAGGTACCTTGGGCATTTCTGAGCTGAGGTTTAGAACTGAAATCTTGTTTATGAAATCTGGACTTAGGCTACACGTCAATAAACAGGTAAACTAGAAAAAAAAAAATCTGTACACTGGCAGAGGGAGATAATAAGGAGTCCTGATTCTCCCAGGTTGGCTGAGGATAAGTTGTAGGGGGATGGGGGGGGCGGGGTGTCTTGGAACTGCATGTGAATACCAGGGGTCATTTGGGGTGGTGAAAATATTGTAAAATTGGATTCTGGTGATGGTTGCACAGCTCTCTAAATTTATTAAAAATCATTGAATTGTACACTTAAAAGGAGTGAATTTAATGATGTGGAAATTATAACTTAAACTTTAAAAAAAACTTTGATACTGGACAGCAGTATCATTGGAGTACCCTCCAGAAGCAAATCAAATGCTAAACAACCACTCTTCCTCAATTCAGGGATTTCTCAAAGGAAAAAAAAGATTGGACTATGAAAGGAGAGCAGATAGTAGACTAGTACATTGATTAAGGGACTGTAACTGTCAACACAGGATTATGTAACTACCTAAGAGAGGGCAAATAAAGATGTTTTCAGAGACAGAATTTACCCTGTATGGGCCCTGGCTGAGAAAAGTACCAGGGAATAGACTAGGTGAAAAAAAGGAAGATGAATCTAGAAAGAAAGATCTTTTAAAAGAGATAGGAATAGTAATTAAAGAAGTAGAGACAGAGACTTCCCTAGCGGTCCAGTGGTTAGGACTCCTCATTTCCACTGCAGAGAACTCGGGTTTGATCCCTGAAGGGAGAACTAAGATTCCACAAGCTGCATGGTGTGGCCAAAGTAAAAAAAAATGTATAGACCAATTTTTTCCTAATGTTTGGCTAAAATATAAAAGCTTGAGGGGGATGTGAAATCTTAGGGCAATTTTATTTGAATTGGATTTTTAAAATCCAGTCCAATTAAATTGAGATGTAATTCATATACCATGCAGTTCACCCATTTAAAGTGCACAGATTTAACGATTTTAAGTATATTCACAGATATGTGCAACCATCACTATCGTCCATTTTAGTACATTTTCATCACCTCAAGAAGACACACAGTATTCTTTATCTGAGGAGCTATCCCTCTTCAGCTTGTCCTTAAATCCCTCACTCCTCCAACCGTAAACAACCACTAATCTACTTTCTGTCCCTATAGACTTCCCTATTCCGGATATTTCATATTAATAGAATCATATATATTTTGTAACTGATTTCTTTCACTTAGCATAATATTTCCAGTGTTCATTTATGTTGTAGCATGTATCAGTACTTCGTTTTTTTTATAACAGTATTTCACTGTATGATTATACTACTACATGTTCTTTATCCATTTATCTGTTGATGGACATGTGGGTTGTTTTCACTAATAGTTGGTTATTTTTTGAGATATTTGTAGGTTTTTGTGCTGATGGGAATGATCAAGGAGAAAGACATTGAATGGGAAGTACTTTGGAAAGAAAAGTTCCAGAATGGAAAAAGATATTTACACACAAAGTAGATAAAAACATAAAATAGTGTCCAGAATATGTAAAGAACCCCTACTAGTCAATAAGAAAAAGTCAGTTCAGTTGAAAAAATAATAAACAAAATCCGGAATAGTATTTTATGAAAGAAGGGATACTAATGGCCAAAGAACAAATCAAAAAGCGGTTAAACCTCATAAATGAAGAAAAAAGTAAACATTAAAAACCACAACAGAATTCTCCTATGTATCAATCAGATTGGCAAAATTAAAAAGCTAGTAGTACTGAATATTGCTGACCATATGGATTATCAGGAACTCTCATCCACTGGTGGTCAGATGTAAATCACTACAACTACCGTGAGAAAATAACTTGGAATTATCTGTTAAAAGTAAAGATAATGTATCATACAAACCAGTAATTAAACTTATAGGTTAATTATGAGCAAAACTCAATGTATGATGTGATACTGTTTACAAAAGTTTGAAAACCTGACATAACTGAATTATATTGGTTTTTTTTTTTAAATTATATTGTTTTAAAGACAAGGGAACAATTTTTAGAAAGTTGGGAAAGTAGTTATCTTTGGAAGAAAGGGGGCTTCCCCAGTAGCTCAGCTGGTAAAGTATCCCCCTGCAATGTGGGAGACCTGGGTTTGATCCCTGGGTTGGGAACATCCCTGGAGAAGGGAACAGCTACCCACTCCAATACTCTGGCCTGGAGAATTCTGTGGACTGTACAGCCCATGGGGTTGCAAAGAGTCAGGGACATGACTGAGTGACTTTCACTTTCACTTTTGGGGGAAAGGAAAGTGTTGTAATGGAGGAGAGGCACACAGGGCCTTTGGTATATTCTGTTTCTTGACTTGCCTTTTGGTTACATGGGTGTTTGTGTTATTCAGCAGTACACATGATTTAAGTATTTTTTTTTCTATTTATGTTACATTTCACAATTTTAAAGTAAAGTACATTGGAGTAAGAATTGGGCCTGGACCTGGGTTCTAGTTCTAGTTTAGCCTGCTGCTTTTACCCTGAGTGTTTTAGTTTTCCATCTGCTCTCTTCCCTTCATTAATTTGGTGTGAGAATTACAGCATTTAGAGATGCTTTGTAAATTATAAAGCTATGTGCAAATAAGATGTTGGTTTATATGATAGAACACCAGTAGGCAGTTGAGAGTATTATCCATGTTAATAGAGTAGTACCATGGAATACAATTGTTCTGACAAGGATTTATAAGCATCTGCCATGGGCCAACAGTAGTTTGTTGCTATGGAAGACAAAAACTGTAAAACCGGGCAAAGAGCTTAGGGAGGTAAGTTTCACTAGCATAATGCCCTGAAATGAACAAATGAAAAGTGTGAAACTGCAGGACCAGAAGAAGCTGACCAAACATAATAAAGTTCCAGTTATTTAGTGGAGACAAAATAAACAAGAAGGATAAATCAGGATTTCAGTGTAACAGGCTACTATGGTGAAGAATTTGATTCATTCTTGAAATCCCAGAAGGAGCTTGTTATGTACAATAATCTATGCTGTAGATTTCTGCAGTAATATTACTGTAAACCACTGGTGCAGTGGCTCGTTGGTATGCAGTGATATTGCATTGATTCTGCATTTGTATTTTAATGTGGCAGCTGGTACCATGGGAGTGTCCAGCGCAGCCATTCAAGTAATGAGACTGCTGGATAGACTTAGCTAGCAGGCTGCCTGACTTATATCCTCTGTGTCTGGTCCTTAACTCTGGTGAGCTAGCATCATCTTTCTCCTTAGTACAGAATGCCAAACTTAGCTCACCAGCTCTTCTGATCTTAAGAGTTTTCTAATACCTTTCCCAGGATTGAGTGATCCTTTGGTTTAAAAGTTAAACAATCAAACTGCATTTGTTCAAGCCCACATTTATTAAGCCTCTGTTGTGTTAATGCTTCTGTGCACCTTTCATTTCTACTTCTTCAGTGCTTTTGAATACAGAACTGAAGTGGTTTGTCAACAAAGGATTAAGGCAGAGGAGGTGATAATCTAACTACCAGAGTAAATACTGTTTGATCTGAGGGTGCTTGGCACATGTTTTTGGAGTGAACCTAATGGAAAACAAGGTTTGCCCTGAATAATCACAGTGTAGATTATGAGGAATGTGATTTATTCACAAATATATAAAAATATGAAGCCCTATAAAAGCCCAGATGAGAGTAAGATGCTGTAAAACAGTATTGTTTCCCATATAATGTGGGGCTCCTATCAACATTGAAGGGTTTCCTGGCCCACTAGAAGCTTCTGCCTTCCATCTCTTCACAGGCTCCCTGGGTCTCAGCCATTTGCGTCTGCCCCATTGGCCCCTGTGGTCAGTCAGCCAGCTGTGCTTCAGCCCTATGGGCCTCCCCCGACAAGTGCACAGGTGACTGCTCAGCTGGCCGGAATGCAGATCAGTGGTGCTGTGGCCCCAGCCCCTCCCACTTCGGGGCTGGGCTATGGTGAGTACCTATGACCACAGGAATACTGTCTCCGTTTTAGAGGCATCTGTCTCTGGGGTATACCTGGATCCCTTTTATTTCTTTTATTTATTCCTCTGAGCCCCAGCAGATGGGACAAGTCATTCCTGACCCTCAGGTGGAAAGGAAAGTGGTTTACTGAACAGGGAGGCAGAATGACTGGGGTTCTGACTTTACTTCTTCTACTTCTCAGGCCCACCAACGTCACTGGCCTCAGCCTCAGGAAGTTTCCCTAATTCTGGTCTGTATGGCTCCTATCCTCAGGGCCAAGCTCCTCCCCTTGGCCAGGGTCATCCGGGGGCCCAGCTTCCCCCGCGATCTGTCCCACCACAGGCCTCCAGCTTCACACCCTCCGTCTCAGGGGGTCCTCGGATGCCTTCGATGACTGGTCCACTCTTGCCTGGACAGAGTTTTGGGGGGCCCCCAGTGAGCCAGCCCAACCATGTGTCCTCACCTCCTCCTCAAGCTCTGCCCCCTGGTACCCAAATGACTGGGCCCCCAGGACCACCACCACCTATGCACTCCGCCCAGCAGCCAGGCTATCAGCTGCAGCAAAATGGTGAGTTTTTCCCAAGGACTACCTAGGAGCCAAAAGCTTCAGCTATTCAGGTGTTTTCATTGTTGTTGTTATTTGCTTCTAGTGTTACTTGCTAAGTGGTGAACTAGACAGACAACTTCAGGGTATTATTACTAAGATGTGGGGTTTATAAGATTTGTCTTTTCTCATAGTTCAGATAACATAGGCTTTCTCTGAATGGTTATTACTGTACCTCTCAATTCTATGTTTATAATAGGAGTCTAGTCATTTCCGTGAGGCCTTAAGAAGAGATAGGGAAGGAATATTTTGTTCATCAACCTTGCCCTTGTCTCTCAGGTTCCTTTGGACCAGCCCGGGGCCCTCAGTCCAATTATGGAAGTCCCTACCCAGGAGCAGCCACTTTTGGCAGTCAGCCTGGGCCTCCTCAACCATTGCCTCCCAAGCGCCTGGACCCTGATGCCATCCCGAGCCCTGTAAGTAGATACTTGTGTGGTCCTGGGGAAGGAGCTTGTGGCTACCAGATAAGTGAGTCAACCTAGATGAGATGTCTGCCTAGCCTTTTCTGATTATTTTTCCCTTTTGTTCGTCATCTTGCAGGTGTAGAGCCTACATGTAATTTTTGACTCTTTAAATAGAACTTGACGTCCCAGAGTATTTTAGGGGTATTTTTACTTCATAGCTGGGCAGGAAAGGAAGGGAAGCCAGGAGTGATCAGCAGTGTCATAGAGCTCTGGGTTGAGTACAGTGTTCTGTCACCACTGGACAGAGCCTGGTAGCCTCTGCTCTTCTCTGGAGTACTGGCTGTGTCCAGGTCTTGTCCTCTTAGATCTAGGAGGATAGGATAGCAGTCTTCTTAATGGTTAGAGCTGGTGGGGAATCTCTGGTGTTATTGGTGAGGAAAGGAAAGCCTCTCTGGACTCTTTCTGCCTCTACCTGGATAGTGTTTTAGGAGAAAGCCTTCAATACATTTGTTTGCAAGTCTTCTGCTATGTGGATGGAGAAAAGTGATCTACAGTTTCAAGGGCAATGTGGGGAACTCCTTCTCCCAGGGGAGGGTGACTCTCACCCTTAGAGCCGTCAGAGGCTCAGACCCTCCTCGTCATACTCGAGTAGAGGCTGGTGCTGTGCTCCCAGGTGGAGGCCACTTTACAGTTTCGTCTGCACCGTTTGCTGTCAGCTGCCCCACCATGCTTAGCCATCGTCATATCCATCCTGTTCTCCTCCCTCTTCCTTTGGGGAACCATCCTGGTGAGGGACCCAGCTGGCTAAGGGGGACCCTAGAGGATGGAGCAGGGCCTCCTTCCTTTTTCCTCCTTTAGTGAGAAGGAGAGTTTGGTTGGATGTGAGGTGAGGCTTCTTTCAGCGTAAGAGTAGCTCTTACACGGGAGGCTTGGCCTTTTGGAGGGAACATCCCTCTTCTTCCTTCTTAAAACTTCTCCCATTCAGCCCCTCCATGTAACCCCTCTTGCCTCCTGTTTGCCCCCTTCCTTATCTTCCTACATCATAGTCTAAGCCATTAAAGGCTCTTTTTTGGCCCAGAAAAATTTGGAATTTCTGATCAAGAGGGGGCCTGATTTCAGCAGTAGGAGCTGGGTTCCAGCTGTTCATGTCTAACTCATCAGGGCTGAGAGAAGTAACATCTGCTTCTTGTTCTTTTGTCTCCCTCCCTGTATTTCCCTGCTGCCTTTATTATTAAAACACTAAAAGCAACTCAATGAGCTGCCTCCTCAGCAGAAAACCAGGCACAGAATAGACCCTGATGCCATTCCTAGTCCAGTAAGTGCAGTGGGTGGGTGTGTGTGTCATCCCTGTGTTAAATCACCCGTGCATGCCTATGACCTCGTCTTCACCTCATCCACCATGTCCATCCCTCTCCATCCTCTTCCCGTAGTCCTTCTAGACCCTTGCTTTTACAAGCTAGAAGGATATGCATGCCTCAAGTCACCATATAATGAAGTAGCAAGCTGTTAGCAGTGCCTTTAAGTATGGGATGGTAGAAGGTCAGGCTCGAAGGGTGGGATCAAGTAGCTTGTTAAGCTTTGGTTTTAGTCCTGCTGGCTCCTCCAGGAGCCTGCCTGTGACATATGATGGAACAGAACAAAACAGTAGATCCTTCCCTTTTGGGTTTGATTTGTCTACAACTTGTTGCGGAGAAACATGGGTAGGTAGCTACTAATGTACAAGTTTGGGAAACTGGCATTTCTTAGAGGGAAAGGGACTGCTGGTTTGGGAAAGTGTGGGTCACTTTCTCATCTGGAGAGTCTGTTTGATATATTTCGAAGCTTCAGCTCTTTATTCTATGGGACACAGAATCTTATTCTCCCTTTACTTTTCTGGTTTTACCAAACCCATCTTGAAGTAACTGACAAAGGTTATCAGTCTGCACGAAGATCTGATCACCAGCTTTGCAATATCTCTTTTTTTCCTTCGCTGGGTCTGTCAAAATGTGGGGGACTGAGGATTGGGCTATAAGATCCTCTTCTCCCATATTTACACACTGATGCTTACCTGAAAATAAGGCAGCATCTGCTTCCTCACCTTACCTGATCATTTCTGGCTGTGTAATCCTCTCCTCGCCCTGTCCCTTCTACTCTCATTGAGTGTAGAGTCATTCCAGGTAGTTTTCATTTTTACATGGTTACTGTTGTCTGTTTTCCTGCTCTTGGGGAGAGAAGGGGAGGGGAAGCCTTGATGGGGGAGGGAAGTGGAATCTGACCATGTCTAGCTGGAGCTTTCCTGGAGTAGGTATTGTAACAGGGTGATCACTGTTTATTGGGGGTCAGGGCGATTCATACAGAAGCCCTTTCTCAGTGTTGCCCATGCAGCACGTTGCTGCTGACTATAGAGTAGAAGATTGGCATTACAGCATTTTATGTGATGTCCAAAAGGAGAGCAGGCCTGGTGCATGAGGTGTGTTCCTTGGCAAATTCTTAGTTTCTGTGCTGCAGCTCCAGCCTTTCTTTCTCCTGCCTCTGGGACGTGGTACTCCCTTCTCCCTTTTCATCTGTCAACTTCATTCATTTCACTTCTTCCCTACAGATTCAGGTTATTGAAGATGACAGGAACAACCGGGGTTCAGAGCCGTTTGTTACTGGATTACGGGGCCAGGTGCCACCCTTAGTCACCACCAACTTCCTGGTGAAAGACCAAGGTGAGAAGGGCAATAACTTGTCGCTGCAGGACTTTTTCTCCAGCATTATCAGCTTATGGATGGGGCTTTTGTCAGTCTTTGGTCAGAGACCAGTCCCTCATTAGTCTGTAGGGGGGAAAAGCCACCATCACCTCTAGCGTCTGTTGGGGTGATGGGGTGGGTCAACAATGGCAAGCTGGTGTCTGGAGTGATTCTGTGATCTAACTCAGCTTTTTCATCTCCTCCTTCAGGAAATGCAAGTCCCCGGTACATTCGATGCACATCCTATAACATCCCTTGCACCTCTGACATGGCTAAGCAGGCTCAGGTGCCCCTGGCAGCTGTCATCAAGCCGCTGGCAAGGCTGCCCCCAGAGGAGGTGAGTCAGGGATGGACTAGAGTATAATAAGAGGGAGGAAGTGAGGGGGAGCGAGGATAAGACTTCTTCCTAGGTGTGATTCTGCCAGTCACAGTGGATAAAGGCTTGCTTGGTCGGGAGGGAAGCGTATCGTCAATAGCTTTCTATCCCAGGGCCCATGCCTGAAGAGGGTGATAGGGAGGAAAGCAAAAGCCCAAGAAATTGCTGGATGGGAGCAGAGTTCACACGTGAGACACATTTTGAAGAGTCAAGGCCAACTTGTGGGGAGAAGACAGCTGAAGGCAGGAGTCTCCCATAGCATGGTCATCACCAGGTGATGAGAGACACATCGCTCTGGTTTTTCTTGTACTCTGTCCTGTCATCCCAGGTAGGTTAGAAATATTAGGACAGCATATTAAGAAACAGAATCCAGGGGTCCTTCTTTCACCTGGTTTGGGCCATAATCTGTCACCCAGTACCTGGAATCAGGATGAAAAGAGAGAGCACTTGGAGCTGCTGCACCAGGCCGTGGTGTTGATGCCCTTGTGTTCATGCCTTAATGAACTTGGGGGGGATTTCTCTATAACTGGACATTCAGGACTCACCTTACATCCTGCTGCTTTGTCTTGTTCTGTCTTTTTCTCTTTCTCTTTTCCTGGGTCTCAATGAGGATGGCTGGACACTTGCCTGCTGGTCTCTTATCTGTAGGGTAACATCTGCCTGGGGTGTCAGTAGGTGTCACAGAAATCCAGGGATTGGGGAGGACAAGTGTCACAGATACTTGGGTGGGAAAGGGAGCAGGAGTCCAGATCCTAGGGCAGGAAGGAAGGGGATTGAAGACTGGGCCAGAAATGAGAATCCTGGGTAATCTCCAACTTTCTCCTCATGCGCCCATGTCGGCCCCTGGTTTGTCTGGGCCAGTTCCACTGTTGCTCTTCTCTTTCAAGAAATGAAATTCTAGAGACGAGGAGTAAGGAGAGAGACATAGTATTTAGACCCTTAGGGACATTTGTCCTCATTCCCCTTCTCTCTGCTCCCTCCTCAGGCAGACTGTCTGAGCCATGTCCTCCTCCCTCCAGGTTGTTCCTCCTCATCTATTGCCACATATCACTGTAGCTTCCTTCTGTGTCTGAACCCCTCTCCTTTGCTCTTTAGGCTTCACCGTATGTTGTCGACCATGGGGAATCTGGCCCTCTGCGCTGCAATCGTTGCAAAGCATACATGTGCCCCTTTATGCAGTTTGTTGAGGGAGGGAGACGCTTCCAGTGCTGCTTCTGCAGCTGTATCAACGATGGTACGTTCGCAGAGGCTGGGGCTGGGGGATCTGGATTGCAGCTTCATTAGTCTCTTTCTAGTTAGATAGATGAGGCTCCATTGTTTAGGAGATGGGGACATGAAGGTGCCTCGGGGCTGTGGGGCCTTAGAGTGAGCTCAGCCAGGACCAGATTAGGACTGAAAGCGGACCCGTGAGTAACACTCTGCCCTACTCCCCACAGTTCCTCCCCAGTATTTTCAACACCTGGATCATACCGGCAAGCGTGTGGATGCTTATGACCGTCCTGAGCTGTCTCTGGGCTCTTATGAATTCTTGGCCACTGTAGATTACTGCAAGGTGAGGGAGGGTAGCATGGGGAGGAGCAGTGGGTGAAGGACAATGAGACAGCTGAGACTTGCTGTGGTCATTTCCCTCACCCTGTCATTGTCCCCTTGGATGGTGACTTATCACTAGTCAACTGACCTGCTCACCGATACCCCTCTCCCCTCCAACATTTCCTTCTTTTGCAGAACAATAAGTTCCCCGTCCCTCCTGCCTTCATCTTTATGATTGATGTCTCCTACAATGCCGTCAGGAGTGGTCTTGTCAGGCTCCTCTGTGAGGAGCTCAAGTCGCTGTTAGACTTTTTGCCTAGGTGAGAGTTAGGAGTCAAGGTACTTCCTGTGGATGATGATGGCTGGGGAGGGGGCGCAGGGGTGGGTCGTTGGGATAACTCAGCACATGAATCCTGATGTCATAAAGTTGGCTGGTGGAGAAGGTGGCAAGTCTGGGTAACAATGTCCCTTTCTGCAGGGAGGGCGGGGCAGAAGAGTCAGCAATCCGAGTTGGCTTTGTCACCTATAATAAGGTGCTCCACTTCTACAATGTGAAGAGCTCATTGGCCCAGCCACAGATGATGGTTGTATCTGATGTGGGTGACATGTTTGTACCACTGCTGGATGGCTTCCTGGTCAATGTCAATGAGTCTCGGGCCGTCATCACCAGGTAAGAGTCAGACTGTGGGGGTAAAGTGAGGTGGAGGGCAGGGAACAACCACAGAAATCCAGTGCTGAGTAGAGGGCTCAGCAGATGGGCAGAGGCTATGCCTCAGGAGTTCTCAGAGTCTGGGGCCAGATAACTTTTTGGGGGAATTGAGGGATCTGACATTCGGATAGCAGTTTTGATTGCCTCCGATCACCTATCTCTTCAGCTTATTGGATCAGATTCCAGAAATGTTTGCAGACACAAGGGAGACGGAGACAGTATTTGCCCCAGTGATTCAGGCTGGGATGGAGGCTCTGAAGGTAAGGCGAGAGTCCTGGGCAGCCGCCTCTGTGACACTTTCTTCTGAGCATCTTACCTCTGGGATACAACCCCTGTTTCTTTAGTGACTGGTGACTGTCCAGTGAGTCAGCTTGTCTGACATAGTTGGCACTGAATATATGATGAGGGAAGGGATGAATGAATAATGGATGAATAAAGGAAAGAATGGACCAGTAGATCTCTCTTCTCTTCTAGGCTGCTGAGTGTGCAGGGAAGCTCTTTCTGTTCCACACCTCCCTGCCCATTGCAGAGGCCCCAGGGAAACTGAAGAACAGAGATGACAGGAAGTTGATCAACACAGACAAGGAGAAGGTGTGGGACTGGGAGCTGGGGGGAGGACTTCCCATCACAGAGGATCGTGCTGTCTCTTTACAGTGCAATACTCTTAACTTTCTTGAGGGGGTACTGGGACTAGATCCTCTGCCCTTTCATATCTGTGACTGCCAGCCTTCTCCACCACTCCCACACCTCTCTACCCCATCTCATCCCAAAGCCCTTGGTAGACTTTTTAAAGAGAATGTTCTACTGCTATTGCAAACTGTAAGATCGCTCTGAAGTCTTAGGTGTCTTTGAATAATAGCCCACATTACATACATAGTTCTCAAACAGGGTGGAACTCAGGTCTCTGAACATCTTCTTCTCTTCCTCCCTAGACTCTGTTCCAGCCTCAGTCAGGTGCCTATCAGACCCTGGCCAAAGAGTGTGTGGCCCAAGGCTGCTGCGTAGACCTCTTCCTCTTCCCTAACCAGTATGTGGATGTGGCCACCCTCTCTGTTGTACCCCAGCTCACTGGTGGCTCTGTCTATAAATACGCTTGCTTTCAGGTATGGCATGGGACTCTGGGTGGCAGGTGGAGGCAGGACTGGAATGCCTGCCTACAAGTGGAGTGGCTCCTTAGCTGCTGACTCATTGATAGGAATATCATTGAGAAGACCACACAATGTAAAGAAAAGAGTGTAGCGAACAGGAGCAAGGGGCTTGAAATTAGCCCCGGGTTGATATTCTGGTTCTACCACTTACCCACTATATGATCTAGGATAAATTACTTATTTTCTTCTTTGTTTCTTCATCTATAAAATGGGATTTTTAAATAGTTTTTAAGTAGGGTTTGTCATCAGGATTAAGTGAGCACATGTAAAGCACTTAATGTAGTACTGGGCATGTAATAAGTGCTTAAAACTTAAATAATAACATCGTTGTTATTACCTTTACCTTACTGTCACTATGATTCTGCAGGCTTGTAGAGTGGAGAGGGTACAGGGATTGCTGGTGGGTTGTATGTAGTAGGTGATGTGACTCTGGCCTGGGGATGCAGGTGGAGAACGACCAGGAACGGTTCCTGAGTGACTTGCGTCGGGACGTCCAGAAGGTCGTTGGCTTTGATGCTGTGATGCGGGTCCGGACAAGCACTGGTCAGTTCTGGCTGGAGTCAAACAGCTGAGCGGGGGCCCTCAGTCTGGGCACCTGTCATACCATTAACCATGTCCCTGTCCATGTGGCCTCAGGAATCCGTGCTGTAGATTTCTTTGGGGCTTTCTACATGAGCAACACCACAGATGTGGAGCTGGCTGGGCTGGATGGGGACAAGACGGTGACTGTGGAGTTCAAGCATGACGATCGGCTCAATGAAGAGAACGGAGCCCTCCTGCAGGTGATGGACAGGAGGCAGGGGCTGGGGAAGAAATGTCAGCGGTCACTTCACTGGATTTAAGTAGGCTGTAGGGAAGGGGGTGAGGGGCGCAGAGAGGACTGGAAGAGGCTGGAGAAGGGATAGCTCCCATCTTTCTTCTAGCTTCATAATATAGCAAAGAGGAGGTGTCGCGAGGCTCTTGGTGAGGGAGGGGTGTGAATTACCCCTCTCACTCTCCCCTTAGTGTGCCCTGCTCTACACCAGCTGTGCGGGGCAGCGACGGCTCCGCATCCACAACCTGGCTCTCAACTGCTGCACTCAGCTGGCTGACCTGTACCGAAACTGTGAGACTGACACGCTCATCAACTACATGGCCAAGTTTGGTGAGGGCAGAGGCCGGGCAGAGGGCTTGGGGCTAAGAGGATGGACAGCAGTTGAGCACTCCTGGGCGGGTGTGACGGTGGGAAGGCACCTGTGATGGAGTGGCTGACCAGTGAGCACACGGTCTCCTTTCCCGTCCAGCATACCGGGGGGTCCTGAGCAGCCCTGTGAAGACTGTTCGTGACACTCTCATCACTCAGTGTGCCCAGATCTTGGCCTGTTACAGAAAGAACTGTGCCAGCCCCTCCTCTGCGGGACAGGTGGGGCGAGCTTGTTGGTGGAGAAGGTGTTGGGATACACCTTTGCATTGGGAGGGATTTCTCATGATTATGATCACTGACTTTGTTTTGATAACTCCCTTAGTTGATCCTCCCTGAGTGCATGAAGCTCCTCCCTGTTTATCTGAACTGTGTATTGAAGAGTGAGGTCCTGCAGCCTGGAGCCGAAGTCACTACTGATGACCGTGCCTATGTCCGGCAGCTGGTTACCTCCATGGACGTGGCTGAGACCAACGTCTTCTTCTATCCTCGGCTCCTACCATTGGTGCGACTGAATGCTGGAGTATGAGACATTATACTGAGAAAGGGGCGTCATAGGAGGAGGAAGGGAAGGATTAATATTGTCTGTATCTGACAAAAATACATTTTTTACCTATATTATCTGATGTAATATTTTCATACTTAGAGCTACTCAGGGGCTTAATTTTTAGAAATTTTATGTGTATGGGGATGCACAATGGGAAGGTGCAGGTGGGCAAACGAGTCTTAACAGTCATTGGTAACCTTTTGCCCTCTTCCTTTTGTCTAGACAAAGTCTCCCATTGAGAATACCACTGAACCACCAGCAGTTCGAGCATCTGAAGAGCGTCTAAGCAACGGGGATATATATTTGCTGGAGAACGGGCTCAACCTCTTCCTCTGGGTGGGAGCAAGTGTCCAGCAGGGTGTTGTCCAGAGCCTCTTCGGCGTCTCCTCCTTCAGTCAGATCACCAGTGGCCTGGTGAGGGCAGGGCATCAAGGAGAATGTGGGTGTGGAAGTAGGTTTCATGATAGGAGTAGAAACCAGTAAAGATAGTGTGCTCATTCTCTTAAATAGCAGGGGACGCTGAGAGGGAGGGTGCTGTCATTCTTCACAGGCTTCCATATTTCAGATAATGCATAAATCTGTGCTGCCTCATCTTGTCTGCTGGATTCAGCATACCTTACCATAAGGATAAATGAATTTTTTGTTTCAGAGTGTTCTGCCAGTTCTGGATAATCTGCTGTCTAAGAAGGTTCGAGGCCTCATTGATAGTTTGAGGGCACAGAGATCGCGGTACATGAAGGTAACAGTGATCTGAACCTGGATTTCTTACCTTGTCAAGTCCTCACTCTGAAGGAGGGGTGGGAGAGTGAGCACTAGATGATGGGATTTCGGGGCATGTGGTTAATTCTCTTCAGCCCTGCCTCATGACCCTGTATTCTGACTGTAGCTTATTGTGGTGAAACAAGAGGACAAGCTGGAGATGCTGTTCAAACACTTCCTGGTGGAAGACAAGAGCCTGAGTGGGGGAGCATCCTATGTGGACTTTCTCTGTCACATGCACAAGGAGATTCGACAGCTACTGAGCTAGAGCACAGGGGTAAACAGCACAGGGTCCAGGCCAGCTTCCAGAAAGTACCCAGGACAGCAGAGAAACTGGGACAGTTCCATATCTTATAAGTCATGTAAGCTGACCTCAGTCTCTTTGGGGGGAGGGGGAGGTATAAGGAGACACCTTCTTTCTGGGCTCAAGTATCCTACCACTCTGTCATGTCCTGCTGTTGGAAGGTGCCCCTATCCCCTCACTTTATCCTCCTTTTCCTGCTAATCCTGTCGTAATGAATGTAGTTTCTCAGTTCACTGTATATGATTTGGTGTTGGGGGATCTGAAGCCACCCAGACCCTGGCAATATTATGTGTCCCTTTGGACCAGCCTCCAAGAAGAGAAGGGCAGGTGGGAAGGCATGGAGATCCCAGCGGGTTACTACAGGGGGGAGGGGCCGCTGATTCAGCTCATTGTCATCAACAACTTCCTATATTAGGGAAAACATACATACAGGTGCACAAGAGCTGGGCTGTAGGCCGTAGATGGTAGAGAAGTGGTCAGTCTTCTTGGGCCTGGAAGTCAGCAGCCAACTCACAGTGACTGAGGGTGGTTGATTAGCTCTCTTGCCCGGCTTCCACTGCTCCTCCTGCAATGACTGATGATCTCTTGGTGGACAGAGACACATTATCAGAAATGAATGAGCCTGGGAACAGTTGCAAAGTATATTGAGACCTAGGAGAGGTATCAGCCTCCTTTCCAGCCAGAGCGGCCCCAACACTGGATGGTTCTGTAGGGAGCCTGGTCATCAACTTGCAATACCTCACAGAGCCAGCCTACATACTACTCTGAGCTTCCGCTGGAAACACTGCTCTCCAAGCTGTTGGCGAGAGGGGCAGAAGTGGCAAGTCTCTCCTGCTAGGACACCACTCAGGCTTTGATACTGACAGAGTGGCTGACAGTTATCTTCCAACCCGACCTGGCTGAGGCAGGACAAGGGCTAGGCTTGATGGTGGCCAGGCTTGCCTGCTCCCAGCCTGGGGTGCCCCTGCTCTGGACCTCTCATTTCTCTTCATTGGTTTATTTTTCAATGCATCTTTAATTTGTAAAGAAATAAAATAAAAATAAATTAAGATGTATGCAGTAGCCTCATTTAATCGGCCACGTATCACTTTCCCTCCAGTCCTTCCTGCCAGGACTAGCGGCTCTGAGGAAGTGGCCGGCTGAGCTGGCCGCTAAGCCGCGCATGCGCCACATATCCCTGTGGCGTAGGACCTCGTCCCACCGCTACTCAGAGCCAGGCGGGGACCGGTGCTGCGGGCGTTGGCCGCCAGAGCAGACATGGGGGCCGGCAGCACGGGATCTGTGCTTGCTGTCCTGGGAGTGCTTGGTATCTGTGCGGCCAGAGGCCCAGGACCCGCGGCGGAGGGGCAGACCCGCGGGGAGGCGGAGTGGGCGGAGCCGTGGGATGGCGCGGTTTTCCGGCCTCCGTCGGCGCTGGGCGCAGTGGGGGTGGCTCGCAGTCCGGGGGCCCCGCGGCCCGGGAGGGAGGAAGCGGTGGACTTGCCGGTGCTGCTGTGGTGGAGCCCGGGGCTGTTTCCTCACTTCCAGGGAGACTCGGAGCGCATCGAGTGCGCGCGCGGCGCGTGCGTGGCGTCCCGGGACCGACGGGTGCGGGGAGACTCGCGGACGCGCGCGCTGCTCTTCTACGGCACCGACTTCCGCGCGTCCGAGGCGCCGCTTCCGCGCCTGGCGCACCAGAGCTGGGCGCTTCTGCACGAGGAGTCGCCCCTCAACAACTTCTTGCTGAGCCACGGTCCGGGCATCCGCCTCTTCAATCTTACCGCCACCTTCAGTCGCTACTCGGACTACCCGCTACCGCTGCAGTGGCTGCCGGGGATCGCTTACCTGCGCCGCGCGGCACCTCCGCTCGAGGAGCGCGCACAGTGGCGCCGCCGCGGCTACGCGCCGCTGCTCTATCTGCAGTCCCACTGCGACGTGCCTGCTGACCGGGACCGCTACGTGCGCGAGCTCATGCGCTACATTCCGGTGGGTGAAGGCCGGGCAGGGCGGGAAGGGGAGGGTGGCGCGTGGGGCTGAGGCTGGGACCCCTGGTGTCCTGGCCGACGTGCCGTACCCTCCTGACGGCCGTGCTCTACCCCACTCAGGTGGACTCCTATGGGAAGTGCCTGCAGAATCGGGAGCTGCCCGCGCCGCGGTTACGGGACACAGCCACAGCCACCACCGAGGATCCAGAGCTCTTGGCCTTCTTGTCCCGCTATAAATTCCATTTGGCCCTCGAAAATGCCATCTGCGACGACTACATGACAGAAAAACTGTGGCGCCCCATGCACCTCGGCGCTGTACCCGTGTACCGCGGCTCTCCCTCTGTGAGGGACTGGATGCCGAGCAACCACTCCATCATCCTCATTGACGACTTTGAGTCGCCGCAGAAGCTGGCAGAGTTTATTGACTTCCTGGACAAAAATGATGAAGAATATATGAAATACTTGGCATACAAGCAACCTGGGGGCGTCACTAACCAGTTTCTTCTGGATAGTTTGAAGCAGCGCGAATGGGGAGTGAATGACCCCTTACTGCCTAACTACCTTAACGGCTTTGAGTGTTTTGTCTGTGACCACGAACTGGCGCGGCTGGATGCCGAGAAGGCCCACGCAGCCTCTCCTGGGAACAGCCCGGTCCCTGAGCCTCATATTGCCCAGCCCTCACACATGGACTGCCCGGTGCCCACACCTGGCTTTGGCAGTGTGGAAGAGATTCCTGAGAATGACAGGTAAGCATAGCTGGGGTCCCCTGGGCTGTCAAATTTACAGACTTGCTTCCTGCAGGCAATAAACTAGCCCTGGGTGCTGAGGGGATGTTGTATAAGGAAATTATGACATGAGGTCATTATGCCTTTAAGGTATCAAGAGTCTAAGAGAAGACAAATTGCAAAAGAGCAGTAGAAAATGTGAGAGATAATTGAGAGCAACAACATAGGAAAATCAGCTTTTATAAACAGTCTTTGTAGTAGTGCTTCAGAAAAGGCTTCAACTAGAGCAGAGGGCCTGTTTAGGGAAGTGATGAGGGACAAAGTTAGGTCAGGTTATACATATTCTGAATACCAGGCTCTGGAGCTGGACTGTCCTGAAAATCAGCTCAGCTATTTATTGAGCATCTTCAACATGGTGGGGCTGTGGATGAGAAATACAGAAGTGTTTCCAGGGAGGTTTGTCTGCAGTAATCAGGGTTTATACCTGTTAACTTGGTGTAACTATTAACAGCATCTCCTTTCACTCTTAAAATTACCCTGATTTGGATGATAAATTATGTTTGTCCTAGACAGAATAGAAGGGATGCTTTCAAAAGATGATTAATGATTGTGGCCAATGGTGGATTGGAAGGGAAGTGAGGAGGCTACTGAAGTAGGCAGCAGAAGGTGGAGGCATTGGGAAACAAGGTCAGCATAGGAGATGGGGTAAAAAAAAACGTTGAAGCCACTTGCAGCAAACCACACCTGTTAGGGGAGGGGTGAAAAAAAGATTATGTTTGAGACTGCTAGAATAACCTGCAGAGATCATCTTGGACAGTGGATGGCAGCAGAGCGCTGGCACAGTTTGGTCCTGGGAGTGGAGTGGATTTGTATCCAGTAATTTACATCAGGTAATTTGTATCTAGTTTGTGCAGAACATATGATTTATCAGAGGAAAAGTGTAACATTAAAAAAAGAGAAACATTCAGGTTATGGCTCATCTAGACACTGGATACTGTTGCACTTCTTGATTACTGAAACAGGTGTAACATAAAAAGGAACCATCTAAATATACTCCCTTGCTTTTCTTAGGAAGATGACTGTTTCCATAGTTTGGCCCTTGCTCTGCCTACCTCTTAATTCCCTCCACATTTGGAGACCAAGAGCAGGCAAGTCAGGAAATTTAACTCACTGGGATATGTGTGTATGTGTGTGGGGGGCTTGGATAATGAATTTGTGTTTTTGGCTCGCTGCCTGTCACTTGGATTAGCACTGGATTTACTTCACATTTCCTTCCCTCAAAGCAGATCCTTGGTCCTAACCAGAAACCACTATCTGCTGAAGATTTCTTTGGCCATTGGGAGAAAGGTAGGATTCATAGTTGTACTGAGGTTCCATAATCCAACTCTCATTTTGATGTTTCAGCTGGAAGGAGATGTGGCTCCAAGATTATTGGCAAGGTCTGGACCAAGGGGAAGCCCTCACTGCCATGATCCACAACAATGAGACACTTCAGGGGAAATTTTGGGATTACCTAACAGAGATCTTCATGAAAAGGAACCAAAATCTCTAATTGCTCATACAAGTATTTAACTTGACAGAGCTAAGGAGATGGAAGTCCTTCAACCACGGGACATGAAGGATATCCAGTGCACGAGTCCTTAATGAACACTCTTACCATGAATCCCAGGAGTAAGTTATATCCACTGATGCTTTATTCTAATCATGTGTAGCCAGGGTCTCAGCTCATGGCAATAGAGCCTCTTCTCAAGGAGAGATGACGGCATCCCGTTTTTTATTCAATGGGAACCATAAGCCTGAAACACCCCCATTTGACTCAAGGTGCTGATCAACAGAATTTTTAAAGAACTCCTTATTTTTCTAGCTCTTTCTGCCTCTCAGTCATGATTGGGACATGTTAGTACTTGGCTGTGAATGAGGTAAGATGGGCCAGGTTTAAAGTATGAAAACCTCTCCTGTATTCTTTAAACCACTCATTATTCAGTACCTTTTCCTAATTTCTATTCCTGTTTCTTGCTCTATAAACTGTTTATGTTGGTGGTGAAGCAAAACTCCTGGTGGGTTGTATCCGGGCTCTCTGGAGTTGTATTTTTTTAATATCACTTACTTTGCCTTTCATGTCAGCCTTTTTATTTTGAATGGCTTTTCTTGCCTGATTTCCCACAATTTCTGTTGGAGATGGAGTAGCCTTGCCACCATTCCCACACTCATTTCCACCTGCATTAAACTGGCTCTAGATCGGACACCTTTTCTTACTGCTGATTTGCTTCACATCTAGGGCATATCTGAAATTTCTTCTCACCTCATGAGTATCAAGATTCAGAGGCTAATAAATATCATGTCAACTTAAGGAATCATCCTGCTTTATTTTAGAGATGGAGACTCAGGCTGGAAATGATAGCAGAAAAAGTTATCATTTCAGAAGTTTAAAATAGGTCAATGTGAATCAAAGTGCAGATTTTTATAGGTCATTGGTCTTTTTCTGTCTGCCAAATGAACTCTTCTATTATCTTTATATGCTACAAAAGTCCATTTCCCCCAAAAACTCATGAAAATTATGGTGGAAGAAACAGCCCAGCAATATAGCTCTAGTAATTATCTCATATTATTTCATATTCTATGGCACTTTTAAGTGGGATAAACATTCCAACTTCACTCAATTACTGTTACAGTGCAAAACTTTATAGTACTGAGACCACATTTTGATGAAGTCCACCCAAGGCCCTAAACCCAAGGGGATGAGAGGTGAAGCAAGACATTTAAGCCGTCATGAGTGGCTAGCTAAATAAAAAGTTGTTAGATTTGGGAAGGTAGCCAAACACTTCTATTACTGTGGTTTAAACATACAGCTTAATGGAGAGGGAGATCATCTCCTTTTTCTGGGGCAGTGGAACAAGGAAGAACACCTTGGATCTTAGAACTACACTGGTTGTAATATATTAATGAATTATCACTAGAGAAATCCCATAGCTTATCAATATATCTGGTTTAAATTAGTATGTATGCATGTGTATATACACACACATTATTTACATATATATGTGGTTGTAAAGACTGAAGAGGAAGATGATGCTTATGACTTCAGTATAGACTATGTATAATAGAACCTTGGGTATCTATAAGGTTTTGTTTTTAATACTGAACAGCCTGCTAAGCTGTTCCATGTGTGATATACCAGTTTGTTTTTAAATTTAAAAAATCTAGCTCTTTATTTACATGAAAGCTAACATCAAGTGTTTATTTTAAAACATAATCGCAATTCCTTTGAATGGGGTAAAGATCAGAGACTTTACAATTTCTGGCTCACATGAAACTATATAATATCCCACAAAATGGAAATGCTGCAACAGACCTCACAATAAACATTTATATATGTGGGGTGCTCATATATATATCGGGCTTCCCTTGTGGCTCAGCTGGTAAAGGATCCGCCTGCAGTGTGGGAGACCTGGGTTCTACCCCTGTGTTGGGAAAATCCCCTGGAGAAGGGAAAGGCTACCCACTCCAGTATTCTGCCCTAGAGAATTCCATGGACTGTGTATAGTTCATGGGGTCACAGTTGGATTTTCACCTTCATATATACATATATGATGCTTCCATTAGGGTCCCATACTTATTGTGACCTTTGAAGATGTAGCCAATGGAAGTTATAATTTAGGCTGGATTTCACTGCCAGGGTGATTCTTTTTATCTTCTTTTGACTGTGCCACACAGCTTGTGGGACCTCTGTTCCCTGACCTGGGACTGAATCTAGGCCCGTGGCAGTGAAAGAGCAGAGTCCCAACCACTGGACCACCAGGGAACTCCCTTTTTTCATTTAATAAAAAATGCCCTTCAGGACTTCCTTAGCAGTCCAGTGTTTAAGACTCTGCCTTCCAATGCAGTGGGGTAAGTTTGATCCTTAGTTCCCTGGTCCTGAACTAAGATCCCACATACCCCAAGGAGCAGCCAAGAAAAAAAAGGGCCTTTCATAACAGCATGGAAAGTTTTCTGTTTGGACTTTTGCAGAAAAGAACCAGACAGACAGACCTTTGAAAATACTTACTTTAAAATTTGATGTAGTACGGACTCTTAGAAAAGCCAAATTCAGGACTCTGATTTCTAAGTATGCAAGTGATTTAAATGCAGACACCGGTTTATATTGTATACAAAATACAGTATTACCCAAGTGCAAACTAAGGTTAGGACTCAAATTTCATTATGTGCAATAAAATGGGTAGGCAATGGTTATGCAAGGTGTAGAATCATTCTTACTTCTCCTGTTTAATTACACCAGTTCAGCTGACACTTTTATGTACAAAGTAAGCCAGTTGTTTATGAATGATTGTGGATGGAGACTCATCCCTGGTTTGTGGTCAGTGCTTCTGAGACTTTCTTCTTTATTCCTCTTACCACAAAAGTATTCACAAAAGAGCAGGGTAAACCAGGTGCTACCTTTCCACAAGGGAAAGCAGAACCAGAAGCAGCCACACAGCTATCCAATGGCTTCACTTTCTCTGTGGAGAAAGCAAGCAATATGAATTTTCTGTGGTTTGGGGCCCAGCCTGCTGTGTAGACCGCAGCAGGCTTGAGGTTATTAGTGGTATAAGTGTCCGATAGGAATCAACTTTGTGTTGCTGGAGTAGGGGTGGAGCGTGGGGCTGATGCCTTTATAATTCCCAAGAGTTGCTATTTTCTATTGTCTCAGGTTTAATTTTGTATAATAAATGGCTTCCTTTTAAACAGTGTCTTCTGCTTGATTTTATTTCTGGGGTGAACATGGTAAAGTTGGAGACTTGCAAAAATATTTCAAACATTTGGTCATTTAATAAGTATGTATTGGCACTACTCTAGGCCCTGGGATACAGCACTAAACAAGATTGATAAGGTCCCTTCTCTCATTATGGGTACATTTTAAATGGGCATTGGGGTTAAGGCCATAAACAAACAATAAATGAACATGATAATCCAGATGATGATAGGTACTATGAAGAAAATAAAACATGGTGGTGGTTTGCATGGAAGTCAGGGAACTCGTCTTTGACATGAAGTGAGACTCAACAGAACAAAAAGAACCAGTCATGCAGAGATAAATGGGAAGATTCTAAATATCTGTGACAAGTGATTAGCACATACTCAATTTACATAACCAAATAAATACTGCTCCTCCAAAGTAATCATCTTATGAACTATAAGGCTGTCCAAGTTATGCTTCCATTACCAGAAACATTTCTTGGAGATCATGTGTAAATGCCTTGAGCATCAGTGGTACATCTTTGGACTGAGTTTTGTAAACAGCTAAGTCACTTCAGAGGGGCAGGGGGAAAAAAAGGTCACTTAGCACCAAGTCTAGTTAAAGCTAGGCATTACAATCCAAGGGCCAAATGTATACACAGAAATGATACTGCAAAGTATCTTCACAGGATTGGTGAGAAGATTAAATAAAATGATGAATGTGAGAAAGTGCTTAAACCTCACCCTATCCAATGAGATCACTACAAATGAGAAAACTGTTGAGTCCAGCTCGACAGCACAGGTTCCCCAAAGCACCACCATGGCGAAAGAATGAGAAACACTCAAAGTTACAGTGGGGATCAGGGGACCAACAGCCCCATGAGGTGAAGGTACCCAAACTGATCTCAAGTCTGCTTTATTATACTTTTTGAGACTTGCTTGTATGTGTTTACATGAGCACAGCAGGCCAAGTGGCCTTCAATGATAATCCTGTGCAGTTAACATTTAATATTTTTGTATCCCTCTTTTTCTGCCTCAAGGACACAGACCCAGGTAATCTTTATGTGCCTCCCAGCACCAAGGATAGGGACAGTCTGTTGATGGCTTCCCATCCGCAGGCGTACATCCTGCTTTCAAGATGTTTTCTGTTCCTTCTTGGATTCCTTCAGGAGTCCCATACTGAATCATGTCCTCTCAGCAAGACTGTTTAATTCTTTGGTCAGGCCTTTTAGTAGGCCTGTCTCCTACATCTCCGCCTTTTTGTTTTTGTAGATAACTGAATATAGTCAAGAAGGCTAACTGTTGCTGCTGCTTCTTTCTTGTTATTCTCCAGACTATACCGAGACAAAACAGAATGATTAATAAAACACTGCAACTAATTGTAAGTCCATAACCATAGGATTTGATTTGTTTGAGAGGATTTAAGGAAGGCACTCCTTCAGCTATAGCATTAACAAAGAAGAGCCAGTAATCACATCAAGTTTTTTATTAAACGTGTCTAGAATGTCACATTGTAACTCTTATATATCTAATGTAATATTTCCTTGAGTTAGTAAATGTCATTTAACTTTAGCCCAGTTAAAAGTCGATTGATCATATTTATGTGCAGTCACACAGAATGATGTGTAATTCCCGTCACACTTTAGTCTTAATTGTTTTTGTAGACTTACCAATTGACCTCCCAATAAAATAACAGATTGTTTTAAGTCAGCCACTTGTGAAGCCAATTTTTCATCTATTTTTTGTTGAGTGGACCAAAGAACATCTGCATCCTTATGCCATTCTTGTACAAAATGAACAGATTGATGCAATGCTATTCTGGCCACTGCTGTAGTGGTGGTGATTGCTATAATTCCCAGAATAGCTGCTATTAACATACCAATAAATCTTTTTGTTCTTTTTTAAAGCTGCTTTTATAATTTCTTCTATGGCATAAAGAGTAGGGCTTTCTTGCCAGCCTCTTTGTAAATCCACTGGTATCCAAATACCTGTCTGAGTTTTTAAAACATAAATACTTTGCCAAGATTCATTGAAAGGAATGGTATTGTTTAAACATGTATAAAAAGAACAATTTATAAGACCAGTAGAGATGTTATATATTGCTGGCCCTAACAGAAACACAAAAGGTAATCTTACACAGGCCTGAATAGTATGAGTAGAATTTTTAGTAAAATTAAAAGTTGCCTTAGGAAAAAAAAATAAAATAAAAGTTGCCTTAGGATCATTTAAGACATATTTAGTGTAACGGCCACTGCAAGCCTTAAGGGTTTTGGAGGCCATAGGCGCCTCCCAAATCGCATTCTGTCCTGGGTGATGAATGAGGTGAGGAACGGGGTGGGGGTGGGGTGGGGGGGCAAATCCCTCTCGACGCCACGTAAAGATGCATTCCCACAGGTACTAAGTGCCTCATTATGATACAGCCATGGACTAGAAATATTTTTTCCTTTAATCTTAGGTATTCCTCTAGGGCCCCAAACTATATGTCCCTCAGGAGTATTTAGTAACAGATGACCTTCAGACCCTCTACAATTTTTCCAGTGGATCCTGTCCTCCATCCATACCACGTCCCATTCTTAAAGCATAGCCTGGAAGATTAGGTCGACTATAATGTATGGTGGAATTTTCTCTTTCTTTAAAAGTAAGTGCTGTTAATAAGAAAAAAAAGTGTTCTTATTCTCTCCAGGCTTTTCTACAATAGAAAGCCATCCCTGGAATCCTGTCTTTAAACAGAATTCTCCAAATCCTATACAAATGGATGTGCTGTCTGTTCCTACTGTATAATTTTTTAGAGATCATCCTTCTTCCTTTTTTAAAGGAAGGCTTTGATCATAAGGACCAGGAAGCCAGGCTGAATCATTGACAAATATGGGAATACTGAATCTTCCTATGTAATGGGTCTTAATAAAGGAGGATTGGGAATATATGCCCAATAATGATGACTGGAATCAGCTTGAACACTTACCGACATTGTGATAAGGGTTACCATAGCCAGTAGTAGATTGGCAGATGTTTTTGGAAGGCCACGATGATGAACTAGGCTCTCAGCTTCCTGTGATAACTTTTTTACCTGCCCCCAAGTGGGTATTGTAGCAGTTCACACTCACTTGGTCTTGGCGGGCCCAGGTTCTAATGTAAGGTGTGACAGGGCAGGGGTCAGAGGTCTGGAAGGTGGGTCTATATCAAATCATGTTTTCTCCCCTCCAGTACCAGATTCTCCTCCTCAGGATCCATCGGTGTTCATTTTCCTCTATTAAGATAAGAGCATACCCTCTTCCTTGTTTAAGCATGACACCCTGCTTCCATTCCCTGTCCTCTTTCCACATTATTTTTTGCCAAACCTCCTGTAAGGGAGAAACTTTAAGGGAAGTATCTTTAGTCTGTTGTGAAAAGTTCCAGTGAACCTCAGCTGCTGATTTCTCATATGCCCCTCTTTTTTTTTTTTTTTTTCATATAGCCCTCTTATGTCCAAAAAATTTAGAGTAAAAAGAGCTAGAGCTATTTTATCCTTAAATAGGGGAAATAGGTCCCAAGCCATACTGTTCTCTCCCTTTTTGTTTTGGTAGTATAAGTTCTAAAGTTCGGTAGGCACATTTGATGATGGCTTGTCCTTGAGGATTATAAGGAATGCCTGTAATACGTTTAATAGACCAGTCAGCTATAAATGTTTGAAAGATATGACCTTTATAAGAAGGCCCATTGTCAGTTTTTATAGTTTTTGGTAGGCCCATATGGGCAAAAGCTTGCTGTAAATGAGGGATACATTGAGCAGTTGATTCTCCATTATGAATTGAAGCAAAAATCATTCCAGAATATGTGTCAATAGAAACATGTATTAAACCTAAATTACCAAAAGAGGGCATATGAGTAACACCAGTTTGCCATAAATCATTAGGATATAATCTACAAGGACTTACGCCTTCCTAATTTATGGGCACTATTGTGGAAGTCTGACATGCAGGACATTGAGAAATAGTATATTTAGCTTGTTGTCGGGATAATTGAAATCGATGTTGTAATCCTCTGACGTTAATGTAAGTTAAGTCATGAAACTGAGTGGGAGTAAGGAGTGTAGTTAATTTAACATCAATCTGGTCATTACCTTCTGATAAAGGTCCTGGTAATTGAGAATGAGAGTGGATATGAATAATATGAAATGGAAATTGTCGATTCCCAACTATATCTTGTAATTTCAAAAATAACTGATGAATGAGAGGGTCCAAGACAGGAATATGAATAGTCTCTATCTGGAAAGTTACCTTAACAACATATTGAGAATCTGAGATAATATTAATAGGTACTATAATGTCTGATAGGACAGTAATTATGGCATCTAGTTCAGCTTGTTTTTTTTTTTTTAGTTCAGCTTGCTTTATTGATGAATATGACTGCCAAATTTTGGTGGTTGGACCATAATATCCAGCTTTACATTCTTTATTTGCATCTGTAAAAAAGACAGGAGCACACTCGATCGGTTCTGTTTTAGTTATTCTAGGCAATGTAAAAACATGTTTTTTAAGAAAATTAATTTAGAAGATGGATAGTGACAATCAATTGTACCAATAAAATAAGATAATGCTATCTGCCATTCCACATTTTGTGCAAAAAGTCATTCTATCTGATCTTTAGCTAAAGGAACTATTATATATTTGGGATCATATTCTGAAATTTGTCAAATACGAGTACTCAATTTAAAAATCAATTTACTAATAAGGTCTACATAGGCAGTCAATAATTTTGTTTGTTTATAGGGTAAAAATACCCATTCTAATTATAAATTCATTTTGCCATATTATTCCTGTAGGAGAATGAGGTGTAGGCATAATTAAAGCAGTTAAAGGTTGTTGAATATTAATTCGAGATATCTGTTTTTCTTGTATGCCTTGATTAATTTCTTGTAATTCTCGATTGGCTTCAGCTGTAAGTGTTCGTGGACTGTTGAGATCTGTATCTCCTTTTAGGGTATTAAATAAATTTGTCAAAGCATAATTAGGGATACCCAGTTTAGGTCATAACCAATTAATATCTCCTACTAATTTTTGAAAGTTGTTCAGAGTATTAAGGTGATCAGTTCTAATTTGTATCTTTTGAGGGGATACTGTATGATGATTACGAATGTATCTCACATAATTATTTTCTGTATTTTATCTGGGGCAATTATTAAACCAAATTCTTTTAATATATTCTGAGTGTCTAAAAATATATGGTGCAATAACTGATTATCTGGATGAGTCAATAAAATATCATTCATATAATGTATAACATAAGCTTGGGGATATTTTTGTCTAATGATAGATAAGGGCTGATTAATAAAAATTTGACATAAAGTAGGACTGTTAATCATTCCTTGGGGTAAGAGAGTCCATTGATATCTCTGACTGGTATTAATGCTAGGGACAGTAAAAGCAAACTTAGGAGCATCAGAAGGGTCTAAAGGAATAGTAAAAAAACAATCTTTTAAGTCTATTATTGTAAGATGTCATTTTTTAGGAATCATAGATGGTGGCTGTAAGGCTCCCATGGGTTCCATTACAGCATTAATTTTTCTTAGGTCTGTTAATATTCTCCATTTACCTGATTTTTTTTTTTTTATAACAAAAACTGGGGAGTTCCAGGGGTTAGTAGATTCAATTATATGTCCTTGTTCTTTATGTTCTATTATTAGCTCATATAATGCTTCCAATTTTTCTCTGGTTAAGGGCCACTGCTCCATCTACATGGGTTTTTCTGAAAGCCAAGTCAGTTTTAATGCAGTTTTTTTTTGAAGCAGTGGCCCTAGGATAAATTTGGATTTTGGAAAGGGTTATATCCCATATTGGCCATAATTTGTTTAGCTTGTGGGGATATAGTGGGTATGGTTACATATGCTCCCCATTGCATTAATAAATCTCACCCACAAAATTGACTGGAATATCTGCAACCAGAGGTTGCAAAGTGGCAGTTTGTTGTTCTGGGCCTTTACAGAGCATAGGTTGAGAGCTTTGAGAGGTATTATTCATAGTCCCTATTCCTGTTATAACAGTAGGAACTGATTTTATGTCCAGGAACGAGGCCAATGTTTTATAGCTATTATTGAAACATCAGCTCCTGTATTCATGAGCCCAGAAAATCTCTTTCCCATTATTTCTATATCTAATTTTGGTCTCTCATCAGTAACATAGGTCTGCCAATATACTTGTTTTCCTATACTTCCAAATCCTCCTTCTCTTTTTCTAGGAGAATTATTAATCTTTATGTAAGGCAAGAGAAGGAGTTGTGTAATTTGGTCTCTCTTTTATTTGATATGGGATATTAGTGCTCTTCATAACATGAATTTCCCCTTCAAAATCTTCAGTGATTCCAATGTGTATTTGAATGCCCTTTATAGTTAGACTACTTCTACCAATCATAAGTCCAACAGTATTTTTTGGAAGAGGACCTGTAGGAATTTTAGGAATTTTACATATTCCTGTAGGAATTTTACATATTCCCATAGATGGCATCAATAATTGATTATCTAGGGCAGGAATATCTATTGCTGTGCTGTCCAAGGTTGCTGGAAGTAAATCATAGATTGATTTGTTTTCTAACATTTGAGTGGGACATGTGAATGGGACTGCATTCCATGAACTTGGATTGTTTGGGGAGCCCCAGCTGGGCCCCAAAAGGCGTTTCCCAACAGAGGAGTTCTGTCTTTATGAAATTTGGAATGGCATTGATTAGCCCAATGATTTCCTTTTTGACATTTAGAACATAATCCAGGGGCTTTAGTTTCCCTTTTTAAATCATTATTATTTTCTATTTTACAATCTTTTTTCATATGTCCCAGTTTTCTGCATCCATGACATTTAATTTTATTGTCCTTTTTTCCTTTTGAAAGGGTCTGTGCCAATAATTGCATCTTATAGGGTTCTGATCCAATATCATGACACACCTTTATATAATCTTCCAAGTTGCTTCCCTGAGCTTTTAAAGGTTGGAGAGCCTTTTGCATTGAGAGTTAGCATTTCATAAGCCAACAGCTGTAAAAGCATGTTGAGATTAGATTAGGTTGAGATACCGTGCTCATTAAATTTTGTCAAAGTCTGGCTATAAAGTCAACATAAGGGTCTCCATTAGACTAACTTGTGTAAACGACGGAGTAGTATGTCCAGGAGGATTAAGTTTTTCCCAAGCTCTTAAACATACAAATCGTACTTGGGAGAGCACCTGATCATCAAATTGTAATTGAGCCTGTATTCCAAAATATCCTCCTGACCCCATCAGCTGTTCCAAGGAAATGTTAATAGGTGGATTTGAAGCAGCATTTTTATGAGCTTGTTGATTTGTTTCATCTTGCCACCAGGTTTTAAACTGTAAAAATTCAGAGGATGATAAACAAGTTCTTGCAACCATATCTCAGTCAAAGGGGATCAGCATTTCAGCTTGTCAAAGTCCTTGAATTAAACCCATAGTATACGGAGAGTTAGTACCATATTGTGTACATGCTTGTTTTATCTCTTTGACTGTCTTAAAAGGAAGAGGATGATAATCAAAAGTAATAGCACCTTGTGGATACTGTGGACCAGGGGACTACCACAGGGAGGACTAGGGCATCTTCATCCCCTTGTAGCTGTGCCTGTCTAACTCCCCTTTGAAAGGGAGAAATATGGTTGGGCACTGTCAGAGGTTTCAAAATGTCATTCCATGGAGTCTCCGGATCTAAAGGGGGTGGCTCCGTTAAGGGTGCTGAAGGATGAGCCACATTAACCATGGGGAAATGATCATTACTCCCATATGATTTTATTTTCTTTCGCCCTTTTCGTTTGTGGTGCAGAGGTGCTTTTTCCCCTTCAGAATCACTATTCTCATAAAAACGAGATTCATTCTCTGACTGTTCATGTATTGTCTCTATAGAATCTTCAGAATCAGAGGCTTCTGAATGTAAAAATCCTAGTGCAGTGCTAATAAGATTCCCCAGTGACCAAAGGAATATGTTCCCCACTATGATACCCCACTATGATAAGCTCTGCGTAGGCAACACGTAACTTCTTGCTATTCTTTATACCTTAAAGTCCCTCTACCTGGATCAAGTCAAAAGCAATGCTTTTCAATAGCAGAAAGTAAGTCTTTTAAAGTAGAATGAGAAACTTGCACTCCCGAGTTTTTCAACGAAGTCTTTAAGACTTGCATATACTCGGTACGCTTAGGGCTTCCCTTGTGGCTCAGATGGTAAAGAGTCTGCCTACAATGCTGGAGACCAGGGTTCAATCCCTAGGTCGGGAAGATCCTCTGGAAAAGGAATGGCAACCCATGCCCCATTGTTACCCTGATTGAATTATCCACGGGGTGTACCCACCAGGTACTTTCCAAGTCCACCTCTTTGGTTGGAATTCTCCGTGTTCCTTGCCTCCTAAGGAGGAGCTTTGAAAGCTGGTTTCACTTTTAGGTCCCTGTTGGGGCGCCATTTGTCGAGTCCAGCTCGACAGCACAGGTTCCCCAAAGAGCCACCATGGCGAAAGAATGAGAAACACTCAAAGTTACAGTGGGGATCAGGGGACCAACAGCCCCACGAGGTGAAGGTACCCAAACTGATCTCAAGTCTACATTATCATACTTTTTGAGACTTGCTTGTATGTGTTTACATGAGCACAGCAGGCCAAGTGGCCTTCAATGATAATCCTGTGCAGTTAACATTTAATATTTTTGTATCCCTCTTTTTCTGCCTCAAGGACACAGACCCAGGTAATCTTTATGTGCCTCCCAGCACCAAGGATAGGGACAGTCTGTTTGATGGCTTCCCATCCGCAGGCGTACATCCTGCTTTCAAGATGTTTTCTGTTCCTTCTTGGATTCCTTCAGGAGTCCCATACTGAATCATGTCCTCTCAGCAAGACTGTTTAATTCTTTGGTCAGGCCTTTTAGTAGGCCTGTCTCCTACAAAAACAATTCTTTAAGCCGCAGCAGCTGTTCAAATAAATGAACCTATTTTTCTTCGCGGCTTCGACGTGGCTCTAAAGGTAATCAAAACCGTCGGTTCTTTAAGGTTTATTAAAATTAAACCATTCCCAACTCAGCATCTTAAAGTCTCACATTTTGATCCGCTCCCATCCTCTCTGTCCTTGCCTATGTCAATCACTCTCTAATGCAGACTTGACCACTCGAAATGTGCGCTCTTTCCTGGGTGTTCCTGGCCCAGTACTGCCCAAGACTTTAGGGCCCAGAGTTTACAAGAGTCAGCGTGGACCCACAAAACAGCCCCAAAGATTCTCTTCCTAACCTGCACAAGTGTCCACACCAGGCAAGGTCCGAAACCGGAATCAAGGCGACCCCGCCAAGAAAAGAATGAAGAGCAACCTGCGGCGGCAGGTGGGTGAGTTGCAGCGGAGCCCTTATCGAGCTCGTAGGGGTCACGCAGGGTCACGCACGGCGCCGCAGAGCCTGCCGGGAGCTCGGTGTGCAATGGCGACGCCAAGCCTCCGCGGTCGACTAGCACGGCTTGGGAACCCGCGGAAGCCTATACTGAAGCCCAATAAGCCCCTCATCCTAGCTGACCATGTTGGGGAACGGCGTCGGGAGAAGGGCGGTGAGTCTTCGGAGCCTCGGAGGCCCCAGTGCGGAAGCCGGAGTAGTGCCGAAGGCTACTGGGTGGGAGGGTCGGAAAGTAAGGGTTTCTTTGTGACTGAGGATCCTCCCTTTCTGCCCCTCCAGAGGCGACCTGTATCACGGAGATGTCGATAATGATGGCCTGCTGGAAGCAGAATGAATTCCGCGACGAAGCGTGCAAAAAAGAGATCCGAGACTTCTTCGATTGTGCTTCGCGGGCTGAGGTGACAGGAGGCTTCTGGGGTGCCGTTTTGGGAGGAAAATAGGGGGCATACAGTAATGGTTCAGGTTATTGTTTTGAAATCTCTGTAATGCTGAGCGATTTGTTTCATTGCTTTCAGCTTTACCGGGTGCAAAATGAGGTTAATCATTAATATTCGTTTTACAGAATTTTTTTTATCAAGCGAAGACATGCATGGGAAAGCCACTTTTTAAAGTTTAAATTGCTGATCAAATAGACATTATTGTTTAAAGTAAACTAGAGACAGTAAAGGACAGGTTGTTTGGTTTCCAGACTAAATTGCCGGCTGGCAATTGTATGCTAAATTGTATAATTCAGATTTTACAATCATTCGTGGATCCCAAGTCCTATGAATGAAAGGGAACTGGGAAGATGACACAGATCTCCAGCCTGGTTAACACCTTAGTGTAATTTGGGTTGTGTGAGAATTCTTAGCTTAGGTCCAGGCCTACTTCAGAACTGTCATTTTAATTTTTGCTCTGTGTTTTCAGGCAGCCCGAAAAATGAGATCAATCCAGGAGGATCTGGGAGAGTTGGGGAGTTTACCCCCCAAGAAATTGAATAAGCTGCTACAAAGGTTTCCTAACAAACCTCATGTCAGCTGAAAATGGAGATGCATTTTCAATGACTGGACTTAGCTTCTGAGAGCTAAATAGAGGCATTTTAGAGATATTTGCACTGCCATGCTCTCTTTGAAGAGTAGAAGGAGGCAAAACACTTGTCTTTTTTTTTTTTTTTTTACACTTTGGAAACATTACGTGAATGGAAATTTTGCTTTATTTTTAAATAAAATTTTCTGAAGAGAACTTGGCCTTTTGTCGTGGATTAGGTACTCCCACCATAGTTGAACCTTGTGTCCTCCCCTACATTCTGAAAGGTCTTTGCTCCCTGATTTGCAGCAGGAGCAGGACAAAAACCTTTGTGTTGTCCTGCAATTGAGGTCCTTTATACCATTTAGTGCCCTTGCCTTTGGATGCATTAAGGTTGTTATCCATATATGCAGTTTTTTTGCCATCATCTGTAAGTATATTTAGAGACAACCTATTTTTGTGCATAGCCTCTGTAAGGTGCTGCTGGAATAATCAGAGGTTCGCAGATTAATAACCCACAGTTACTGCGGACGAATTTTATTTGGCCCACACAGTTAAAATTTAAATTAGCTGACCATAATAGAAAAAATGTCATAAAAAGTCCACTTTTTAGCTTCCCTTAAAAAAAAAAAAGATCTGACAACCCTAGTTTCTTATCCCCACATGAAAGTAAAGATTAATCAAAAGTGTTGATTATCTCCATTCTCCAGAGATCTGGCCGTGGGACTCCCCCAAGTGGTGAGACTGAGACTTAATTGGCAATTATCATCTTTATGTATCACCTGTTCAGTAGTGTCATTAAGTTACCTGCCTAGTTGCTGAAGGCATTTACTTTTGTGACCTCTTGATATTCTATAGCCTGCCCTTTCAGACATACTGAGTTAACCTTTTCTATGTACTTTACAGCACATATATCCCCGTTAAATATACAAAGGGATCAGTGGGGGTTTTAAAACTCCAGTGGGATAATTATTAAGATAAAAGAAAGGGCCATGCCTTCTTTAACGCCCCCCACCACATACCCCATTGATGGAGCACTGGACAACTGCCTATTCTGCCAGCTGAGGCTGTTAGGAAGAAGTTCAGTGCTTAGGTACTGTGGACTAGCCTTGAAGTTCTTAACCTTTGGTCAATAGACTCCCAGTAAAAGGTCTGTGAATATGAATAAGAAGAGAAAAAGTTATCTTTAACCACAACTGAAATTGAGTATTTCAGTTAGCACTGGGAAACAACAGTATTATTAGCAATACCTATATGAAACCACAATATTTTATACATTACAGTTACAGATGTCTCAATATTTATACTCATCACAGGGAAACCTGACGTGCTGCAGTCCATGGGGTGGCAAAGAGTCAGACACGACTGAGCGACTGAACTTCAAATTTATGGTAGTTAAACTTGCAGCTAGATTTTATTAATTGTATTTCAACATAAAATATTTTCTTTTGACTTAGTCTATTTATAAACAATCTGAGGGACCTCCCAGGTGGTCCAGTGATACTCTGCTTCCAGTGCAGGGGGCGCAGGTTCAATCCCTGTTCAGGAAACTATGATTCCACATGTGGCCCAAAAAATACAAATAAATACTTTAAAAAAAACTATTGCGGGGGGTGGGGGGCGGGTCTTCACCAGGTTGCCATGGCACACACATAAAAAAGGTTAGGAACATCTAGACTCAAAAGGCCCCACTGACAACAGGACTACCACCTCCCGAAATCAAATGCCTTCTTTTCCTGGTGCTTCGCCAATTAGACCCCATAAAAAGTCTTCTGGAATGCAGGCTTCTGAACTACAATTCCCAGGAGGTGGTGCGGCCCTGGGCCTATCCAGAGTTAGGACAATAACCCCACCCAATGGTTCCTGTGTTTGTCTCTTGACAGCCTACAATTCCCGACATGCGTAGCGGCTGTTTCTTCCTTGGGAGTGTTAGAGGCGCCGAATTACTGCTGGGATCTCTAGTCATTTCGTATACTTTTGGGAGTTGGCTTTCTCTTAACGGTACTGGAGGTGAGCTCCAGAAAGAAAAAAAAAGTAGCATTTAAACCTCTCCCTTCTGTCCGCGCGCACCGGGTCGGGTTCTTGGGCGCGCGAGGGCGGAAGTGGTGGTGGCCGGCGCGGCCGGAAGTTCAGATCAGCTGATGGGGGAGGCGGCGCCGCAGCCTCTAGGAGGCCCCGGGTGCCGAGCGCTTCGTCCGGGCCCTGAGTCTCCGAGTCTGGCCGCGATCCCGGTTTACACCTAGCAGTTGGGCAAGGCCCCGTCCCATATCTGTTCCAGGCCTGAGATCCTCGCCCGGCACGGCCGCCCTGAGCGCCCCGGCCACCCCCAGCCCCGGCTCGCCCCTCAGGCCCCGGGCCTCCCCACAGTCCCCGGCCGGCGGCCCAGGCCCCGGATCCGCGGGGGGAGACCCGGCTCCGGGGGGTGCGGGCCCCATGGAGCTGATGTTCGCCGAGTGGGAGGACGGAGAGCGCTTCTCTTTCGAGGATTCGGACCGCTTTGAGGAGGATTCGCTCTGTTCCTTCATCTCCGAGGCTGAGAGCCTCTGCCAGAACTGGCGGGGATGGCGCAAACAGTCAGCGGGGCCCAATTCCCCCACTGGCGGCGGTGGCGGAGGTGGCAGTGGCGGTACCAGAATGCGAGGTGAGAGAGTGGGCTGGCCGTGCCCCGGCCTTTCTCTGGAGCTGTCCCTGCTTAGAGCTGTCCCAGACCGGGAGCTGTCCCAAGCTTAGACCCGACTTCAGGACTCGCTTTTCCGGTCTTCCTGCGGCTGCTTTCTCCACACCTGCATGTGTGTGTGTGTGTGTGTGTGTGTGTGTGTGTGTTTGTGTTGGAGTGATGACTGGGAAATCCTGAGTTGGATAGGATTAAACAACAGAAAGTAGATTTTTTTTGTCGTTCATTGGACTTAGAGATAAGGTAAAGGGGAATTCCCACTTTGACTTGGGAGTACTTATCCAGTTCAGCCTGAGGCAGGGCAGAAAATAGAAATGAATATGAGTAGGGGGCGGATTGTGGAGAAGTGACCACTTGAGGTGTCACCCCATTGCAAAGTGCACTTGGAGCTGCTTCTTCAAGGTGGTGATCTCTCATCCCAGCTGCACCAAGAAGGGATTCCATCCAGAGGAAAGTGGAGGTGAACTGGCTGGTGAGAGCAGATGTCACATAGGTTTAGATCAGAGGCTTGGTTCCTGGCCGTGTTGAATACCAGTCAGAAACCATGGCTGGGACCAGTGTATTAAAACCTTAGATTTCCATCACCTGGAGCCTGGGGAGGAGTGTAGATACTTGTCTCCGGAGTCTCATGAAACATTCTTGTTTTCACTTGAGTTTCTTCCATCCTTGGGTCTTTCAGTGAGCTAACTGATTAATGCTGTAAAGGATTTTGTTTTTATTAAAGAGGATGGAAGAGGAGAGTCATGATAACAGAAGTCCTGCAGGCTCAGGACTCAGTACATTCTTTCTTTGCCTTCCTCAAGGCTCAGTTTTGTCCTGGGCTTCACTGGAAGTGGACTTTTTTCACCAGTTGAGGGGTTTAATTTGTGATTCTACTCTGGACATTCTAAGGTCCTGTTTTTCAAACTGCCCTGCAGAGATTTCCAGCACTCCTTAGGGAAAGAGAGAAACTTAGATGTGTCACTACTTAGAAGTGATAGTATTTATCTTCACTTAGATACCATATGCCCTACACACACACATAGACACCCACGCACGCACGTGCATGCCTAGCAGTTTCGCTGTGGGTCTTCTGTGGCTGCTCTGCTTCTTTCATATTTGCATGTGTGGGTAGTCTTGGGGCTTAGAGCTCCCTCATTTTGAGGGAAATAACTGAAGATGGTGAAGATTTTTAACATATTATAAATCAACTATACTCTAGTTTAAAAAAAGTTTTCAACATGTTGGTATCTTCTTGAACAGGTTAAAATCTAGGAAAACACGTCATTTCCACCCCTCCCCAACCCGACCCTTTTTCAGTCACTGACTGAAAGGACCAAAGGAAACTAACTTTTTTAGAAAAGTTCCTTTCAGCTCCATCATTTTCTTTTTTCTCCCTATCATTTTCTAATCTGTGTTTTAATCTATCAATTTAGTGAAATATGCAGTTTTTTGTATCTTTTTGATTAAAACAGTGTGTCACACTTTGAATGGTAACGACATCCAACTCCAGGTGATTCCAGGAACAGCAGTCTGGTTACCTTAGGATAACCTAACCCCCTTCCCAGTCCCCCACCCCAAGGCGTTCGTTGTGGAAAGCCAGGGTTCAAGTGTGCCGAAGAAAGGGCAGACTCTCTTGCTTTCGAAGGCTCCTCTCTTGAACTCTTCTGGGTTCTGGACTGCCTTTCCTCCTTAGGTGGAGGCATGGAGTCATTTAGAGAAAAAGGATAGTTTAAGGAAAAAAAAAGCAATCAGAGAAGAGAATGGCAGGTGAGCTATATTAACAGTGTAACATGAATCTAAACTGCTAGGTATATGGGAAACTAGATGCCAAGCCAAGTGAGACTCATTACTTTCTGGGACCCTGGAACACACCTGTTTGGCCAGGAGTTTCTGGGACATCCCAGGCATCTGCCAGCAGACTGTTACCCGGAGATTGTTTAGCTCCCTGTCCCCAGAAAAAGTCTTAAGGGTTAATGTATCCTGACAGAGGGGGTCCCTTGGTTTTTCATCCAGATGTCCTCCTTTCATAGAGAAAGTGGGGGACCCCAAGATGTGGCACTGGCATCGGTGCTGAGTAATCTTGGCCCTTTTCATTTCCCTTCCTCTTTCTCCTCTCCTTGACCTTTGTTTCCATAGATGGACTGGTGATCCCACTGGTGGAGCTGTCAGCAAAGCAGGTGGCATTTCATATCCCCTTTGAAGTGGTGGAGAAAGTTTACCCCCCAGTGCCTGAGCAGCTACAACTCCGAATTGCTTTTTGGAGCTTCCCTGAGAATGAAGAAGATATTCGGTGAGGCTAAAGGACTGACGTGGAGGGGTGGGGCCCTGAAGTTCTGCACTGCGTGCCAGGCTTCCCAAGGAACAAAAGAGATGCTGTGCTTGGGGCTGCAGTAAAAAGACCGCAGGGGCAAGGGAGTACCTGGGATTTTCCCCAAGAGGGTGTAACACTGGGGAGAGTGCCCAGGGCACTGCAGTCTCTGACAGGGTCTGTAGAAGGGTATTTGATACACATGGCCGTGTCCTCTTCTTCACTCCCAGACTCTATTCCTGCCTGGCCAACGGCAGTGCAGATGAGTTCCAGCGAGGGGATCAGCTGTTCCGCATGAGGGCTGTGAAGGACCCTCTGCAGATAGGTATGGGTCCTGTCCTGCCTTGTGGTACTTCCGGCTCCTCCCTTTCCCTGTGTTAAGAATTCAGGAACTGCTGCAAGAAGCTGGAGCGGATTGTCTAAATAACCACAGGTTCAAACGCAGAGGCCTGGGTCATGGGTCTTCCCTGACCATACCCATGTTTCTTCCCAGGGTTCCACCTGAGTGCTACAGTGGTGCCGCCTCAGATGGTGCCCCCCAAAGGAGCCTACAATGTGGCTGTGATGTTTGACCGCTGCCGGGTCACTTCCTGCAGCTGCACCTGTGGTGCTGGGGCCAAATGGTGCACCCATGTCGTGGCCCTCTGCCTCTTCCGCATCCACAACGTGAGGCCCTCCCCATTTACCCTGGCCCTATCCTCTGCTCCATCCCCTCCTTCTCTGCTGCATCCCTGGCCACAGTGGGAACCCCTTCGCCTCCCGGACTCTGCCTCTCTGTCCCCAGCTCCGGTGTCGGCAAGTCTTTCCTCAGATTGTTTCACTTCTCTCGGTGCTCCCTTCAGGCTTCTGCAGTCTGCCTGCGGGCCCCCGTGTCAGAGTCCCTGTCTCGGCTGCAGAGGGACCAGCTGCAGAAATTTGCTCAGTACCTCATCAGTGAGCTCCCACAGCAGGTGAGGGAGGTTGGCACACCCTTCTCCAACCAGCTCTAGGGCTGCACATCAGCCTTCCTGTGAGGCCCTGGCCTCCTTGGGTCACTTCTGCCTTTGTGTCCCTTTCTCCGGTCAGATCCTCCCCACAGCCCAACGTCTCCTGGATGAACTCCTCTCCTCCCAGTCAACAGCCATCAATACAGTGTGTGGAGCCCCGGGTGAGTGTGGTGAGGAAGAAGGGTAGCAGGAAGAAAGCAAGCTGGGGGTGCAGAGTGCCACTTACTAAAAAGGCAGATCCAAGCCCCTGCCTCCAGGTGACTGACGCCTTGTTATCCCCAGACCCCACAGCAGGGCCCTCTGCCTCCGACCAGAGTACGTGGTATTTGGATGAGTCGACGCTCACCGACAACATCAAGAAGACACTGCACAAGTTCTGCGGCCCCTCCCCTGTGGTGTTCAGGTAAACCAGATCTCTTTGTGCCATGTCTGTGGTGGGAGGGGCGCTTCCTTCAGGCTGTGGACAGATCCTTGGTTTTGTCAGTGCCCGCCTCCCCACCTCTCTTCCCTGTGTCGGTTCCCTGCCTGGTGCAGAGGAGACGTCACTAGTGAAATCAGCGGGTGATGAGAATTTTATGTAGTTGCAGAGTGGTCTGTCCTCATGTAGAGCACGCGTTATTTTTCTTCCTTTCAGCAACTGGGAAACTGAGGCAGAGAGCTATTAAGAATTTTTGTCAGGATCATACTTTTCCCCTGTACTTTATGTTTTGACCCCTTTTGTGTCAAAGTTCTGTTGCTCTTTCACCTGCTTTATTCAGCCCCATCTTAGGGTCATCATTTTCCACTCTGCGACTTTCACAGTGATGTGAACTCCATGTATCTGTCTTCCACGGAGCCTCCGGCCGCTGCCGAATGGGCATGTCTGCTGCGCCCTCTGAGGGGCCGCGAGCCAGAGGGTGTCTGGAACTTGCTTAGCATCGTGCGGGAGATGTTCAAGCGAAGGGACAGTAATGCTGCCCCCTTGTTGGAAATCCTCACTGACCAGTGCCTCACCTATGAGCAGGTAATTCTCCCAGAGCCAGGTAACCCCATGCTGGTTCATGCTCTCCCTTGCTCAACCGCAACCCCTTCTTGCTGACAGGGACACTGGAGTGGGCTACTCTGTCTTTCTCCAACTTAGTAGGTTCATCTCAGAGCCCTCTTTGTTTCCAGATAACAGGCTGGTGGTACAGCGTACGCACCTCAGCCTCTCACAGCAGTGCCAGTGGGCACACAGGCCGGAGCAATGGGCAGTCCGAGGTGGCGGCCCATGCCTGTGCCAGCATGTGTGACGAGATGGTCACCTTGTGGAGATTAGCCGTGTTGGACCCCGCACTCAGCCCCCAGCGGTGAGTCTCCCCCAAGGCTCACCACGATCCGGAGGCGGCCCAGCCCTGGATGACCCAGCCTTCATCTCCTCATGCACACACACATACTGCTCTTCTAGTCTTGGGGAGATGGGAGGTGCTGAGCATTAGGTTTCCAGTGATTTATGAGTCCTTTTCCTGAGAGGCTTTCTTCCTTCCCTTCCATAAGTAGCCTACTCTCCCAAATCCCTGAGTGTTCAAGTGATGTCTGTGGGGCTAGCTCAAGAAGCGCTTCCCAGGGTCCTTCCCTGTAACCCGCTTTGGGGTACGTCATCTCCCCCTCTGCACCCCTCCCTCCTTGGTACAGAGTGTAGCCCCCCCCACCTCCCAGCAACCCGCCCCCTCTTTGTTCCCACAGCCGCCGGGAACTGTGTGTGCAGCTGCGCCAGTGGCAGCTGAAGGTGATTGAGAATGTGAAGCGGGGACAGCACAAGAAGACCCTGGAGCGGCTCTTCCCTGGCTTCCGGCCGGCGGTGGAGGCCTGCTACTTCAACTGGGAAGAGGCCTACCCACTGCCCGGTGTCACCTACAGCGCCACTGACCGGAAGCTGGCCCTGTGCTGGGCCCGAGCCCTGCCCCCTCGGCCGGGCACCTCACGCACTGGGGGCCTGGAAGAATCCCGGGAGCGGCCCCGGCCTCTTCCTGCTGAGCCAGCTGTGCGGCCCAAGGAGCCGGGGGCCAAACGCAAGGGATTGGGTGAGGGGGTCCCCGCGTCACAGCGGGGTCCCCGCCGCCTCTCGGCTGAGGGGGGAGATAAGGCACTGCATAAGATGGGTCCAGGTGGGGGCAAAGCCAAAACACTGGGTGGGGCTGGCTGTGGGGGCAAGGGCTCAGCGGGCAGTGGGAGCAAGCGGCGGCTGAGCAGTGAGGACAGCTCCCTGGAGCCGGACCTGGCTGAGATGAGCCTGGACGACAGCAGCCTGGCCCTGGGTGCAGAGGCCAGCACCTTCGGTGGATTCCCTGAGAGCCCGCCACCTTGCCCCCACCCTGGTGGCTCGCGAGGCCCTTCAACCTTCCTTCCTGAACCTCCAGATACTTACGAAGAAGATGGTGGCGTGTACTTCTCAGAAGGGCCTGAGCCTCCCACAGCCTCTGCTGGCCCCCCTGGCCTGTTGCCCAGGGAGCTCTGTACACGGGACGATCTCCCTTCCACAGATGAGAGTGGCAATGGACTCCCTAAAACCAAAGAGGCAGCCCCTATGGTTGGCGAGGAGGATGACGACTACCAGGCATACTATCTGAATGCCCAGGATGGGGCTGGGGGCGAGGAAGAGAAGGCTGAGGGTGGGGCTGGGGAGGAGCACGACCTGTTTGCTGGACTGAAGCCGCTGGAGCAGGAGAGCCGCATGGAGGTGAGGGGACTTGGACAGGACTCTGAGGGTGCCCCATGACCATAGCCGGGAGAGGGACCATCAGTCTCTGTGTGGGAGTTACAGGACTGTTGTGCAATGATTAGAATCCTGTAGCAGGCTCCTCACTGGCCATGCTGCCTGCAGTCCTTTCTCTTCTCTCTATGCTGATTTTCCTGGAATGTTTAGATTGTGTCACTCTGCTGCTTTAACTCTTCAGTGGTTTCCTATTGCCCTTAAGAGTGAAAATGAAGGTCCTTGGCATGGCCTGCAAGGCTTCACTTGATCTGATCTTTGCCTGCCTCTCCAGCTTCACCTAGCTACTATTGTACTATACTCAGTTGAGCCATTCCTATAGCTTGCCATGCTGTCTTATATCTGTACTTGTGCATGGATTGGTCTGTCTCTCTGGAGTGTTTTTCCCTCATCTGGTTAGCCCCTGTTCCTTCTTCATGCCTCAGAGATCATGTCTCTCTGGAAGGTCTTCTCTGAAACTGCCCCAGGTCCAAGTGAGGTCTCCTCCCCATCTGCTCCCCTCTGGACCTTTCCCAGTAGTAGCTGGCTGCACACCTATTTGTGTTTGTCTGTCTATGTCTCTAACTGGCTGTGAGTTTCTGGTAGGACTGGCACAGGGCCCAGTGGATAGTCGGTGCTCATGGGAGATTTGCTGCCTGAGTGAGTGTGGTGTCCTGCCCCTCAGGAGTAGTAGAGCTTCAGCACGTCTGTTGCCCATGTCCTTTTTCCAGATACTGTTTGCCTGTGCTGAGGCCTTGCATGCGCATGGCTACAGCAGTGAGGCCTCCCGCCTCACTGTGGAACTTGCCCAGGACCTGCTAGCCAACCCGCCTGACCTCAAGGTAGAGCCGCCCCCTGCCAAGGTGAGAGAGACCCCTCCCCTTTCCCTTCGCAGTCACCCCAACCCTCTCCCACACCCCCAGGCGAGAGTCTCCTTCTCCCTCCACCAAGGTGAGTCAGACTCATCCGCCTGCCTCTTTGTGCTTCCCTCATTAGGGCAAGAAGAATAAGGTATCTACAAGCCGTCAGACCTGGGTGGCTACAAACACACTGACCAAGGCAGCTTTCCTGTTGACAGTGCTGAGTGAGCGTCCAGAGCACCACAACCTGGCCTTCCGAGTGGGCATGTTTGCCTTGGAGCTCCAGCGGCCCCCAGCTTCTACCAAGGCCTTGGAGGTCAGAGGTTCTGTCTGGACCTTGTACTGCCATCTCCTTAGAGCCTTGCACCTTGTTCTCCACTGAGGTATTAGTGGCCTGAGCTCCTGCCTGTGCCCTCAGGTGAAGCTGGCGTATCAGGAGTCTGAGGTGGCCACTCTGCTCAAGAAGATCCCTCTGGGTCCAAGTGAGATGAGTACTGTGCGCTGCCGGGCAGAGGAACTTCGTGAGGGGACACTCTGTGATTATCGGCCCGTTTTGCCTCTTATGTTGGCCAGTTTCATCTTTGATGTTCTCTGTACTCCAGGTATGATGCCTGACTCTATAGAAGGTGGGGAACTGGGGCAGGGTAGCTTTCTCTAAGGAGAAACCAAGGGCCCTCAAGGCTTCGAGTTCCCTTTAAGACACAACGGGCAGCTTCTTGGAAGGATCTAGAATGATGAACGTCTTGGGTTTCTTCTCTTTTATTCTGTCCCTTGTTACTTCTGTCTACATAACTTATCCCAACTTTTATCCAGTGGTTTCTCCCACGGGTTCCCGACCCCCAAGTCGCAACTGGAACAACGAGATGCCCGGGGATGAGGAGCTGGGATTTGAAGCAGCAGTTGCTGCCTTGGGTGAGTCTCTCAGTGTCTTGAGCCCATATGTGAGCTAAGCCTGGCCCAGGCCTTGAAGGGCATTGAGACATGGGCCCTCTGTGGTAAGGGGAAAGCTAGCATAAGATGTAGGGCCTACAAGACTGTCAGGAATTTAGGGCAAAAACGTATGCTATAAACATTGGGTGTTACAAGGACAGCAAAATTGAACTCTAGGGTAAGGCTCTAGGAAGGGGATAGAGTATGGGATATGGGTTAAAGGATCCCTTAAATTCCAGGTAGGTGGACAAAACACTGTGAGTAAAGACACGGGGGCAATCAAGTCTTCATGAGAGTGAGGAGCCTAGCTTCCTTGAAGTGATGGATATATCAGGACAGTAGAGGGGCTGAACTGTTGAAGCCTCAGAAAGCAGGCCAGAGTTTAGGCAATGGGCACCTTCCATAGGGAATATGGGTTGAACCAGAACTCCTTACTTCACACACTGGTGGCTGGGAGTCCTGTCTTAAGAGTTATGGCCACTCACAACCCCCTGGGCGCCTCTTTTCTCACAGGTATGAAGACAACAGTGAGTGAGGCAGAGCATCCCTTGCTATGTGAAGGCACACGTCGGGAGAAGGGTGACCTGGCACTGGCACTAATGATCACTTACAAAGATGACCAGGCCAAACTCAAAAAGGTATGGGACTGAGGTACTAGGTTTTTAACAGGCAGAGAGAGCAAAGTTTACTGCCTTTTTCAGGGGTCTCCAGTATGATGAGAAAAGGGGCTATTCTTTAAGGAGATAACTGGGGAATCTTGGAACACCTCATCAGGAACATGAGAGACCATTGGTTCTTATAGGAATGCTTGGGCTTGAGGTGGAAGAAGAGAAGAGGGTATAAAGTTGTTCATTCATTCATTCATTCATTTCAATATTTATTGAATATGAATATACTCAGTCCTGTGGTCAGTTTTACAGGGCATACCAAGACATGTAAGCCAGCCCCTCTCTTCTAGAAGGTTCTTCTGTGGAGGAAAGCCTTCCTGAGGAGGAAATTTTAAGCTGCTACAAGGAGAAAGAAAATAGAAGACAGGAGATAAAGGTCCTCCTGTCACCACTTCTCTTTCAGATCTTAGACAAACTCTTGGACCGAGAGAGCCAGACGCATAAACCACAGACACTGAGTTCGTTCTATTCATCCAGCCGCCCGGCCACAGCCAGCCAGAGGTCTCCTTCAAAGCATGGGGGCCCATCTGCCCCAGGGGCCCTGCAGCCTCTGACCTCAGGCTCTGCAGGGCCTGCTCAGCCAGGGAGTGTGGCAGGGGCTGGGCCAGGCCCCACTGAGGGCTTCACAGAGAAGAATGTGCCTGGTGAGGTGGGGGCACTGGGCAGGGGGGATGAATGGTCTGGAGCCATGTTGGGTTCCCCTTTCCCAGGCTCATCCCGGTGTCCTGTTTTCCCGATGTAGAGAGTTCCCCACATTCCCCCTGTGAGGGTCTTCCACCTGAAGCAGCTCTGACGCCAAGGCCAGAGGGGAAGGTTCCCAGCCGCCTGGCACTTGGCAGCCGTGGGGGCTACAACGGACGGGGCTGGGGCTCACCAGGGCGGCCTAAGAAGAAGCACACAGGTATGACAACCCATGGGATGACGTGGAGGGAAGGATATTCCTGAAGGTTGGAGTCTAACTTCTGGAGCAGATGTCTGAGACTGACTTGTCTGGTGGGTTAGGCATGGCCAGCATTGACAGCAGTGCCCCTGAAACGACGTCGGATAGCTCCCCAACCTTGAGCAGGAGGCCGCTGCGAGGGGGCTGGGCCCCTACCTCCTGGGGTCGAGGACAGGACAGTGACAGCATTAGCAGCTCGTCCTCAGACTCCCTTGGCTCCTCGTCCTCCAGTGGAAGTCGCCGGGCCAGTGCTAGTGGAGGGGCCCGGGCGAAGACTGTTGAAGTTGGCAGGTCAGTGGGAAGAAATAAATACCCTTCTCTTCTGCCCTGGCCCACCCCGGGAGCTACATCCCTAGGGCAATGCAACCAGTCCCTGTCAGTGTCCTCACTTACCCTGGTTTTCTCCAGCCCCCCCTGGACACCCATTTCAGAGAAACCCCAATCCCCGTCCCTACCCCATTGCCCCTTCAGGTACAAGGGCCGCCGTCCCGAGAGTCATGCCCCCCATGTACCCAATCAGCCGTCAGAGGCAGCTGCACACTTCTACTTCGAGCTGGCGAAGACAGTGTTGATCAAGGCAGGGGGCAACAGCAGCACTTCCATTTTCACACATCCATCTTCCTCAGGGGGCCACCAGGGTCCTCACCGTAACCTGCACCTTTGCGCCTTTGAGATTGGGCTTTATGCCCTTGGCCTGCACAACTTTGTTTCTCCCAACTGGCTCTCACGTACTTACTCTTCCCACGTTTCCTGGATTACAGGTAAATCCAGTATCTTTTGATTTGGGTATGGGAAGGAAATTAATGCATGGTGATTAAGAGCCTTATCCTTGTGGTTACTGACCTGATAAGAGAGATGCCATTCACATTCCCACTGCCTGTGTTAACCACATTCTGCCTTGCTCTCCTTTTCCTGAAGGCCAGGCAATGGAGATCGGCAGTGCAGCCCTGACTATCCTGGTGGAATGCTGGGATGGGCACCTGACGCCCCCTGAGGTTGCGTCCCTGGCTGACAGGGCATCACGGGCACGAGACTCCAACATGGTGAGGGCAGCGGCGGAACTCGCCCTAAGCTGCCTGCCTCATGCCCATGCGTTGAACCCCAATGAGATCCAGCGGGCCCTGGTGCAGTGCAAGGAGCAGGTATTTCTGTAGGCCATTGGGGACCTGCTTTGGGACATCTGGGCAGGAAGGTTGGGCATGGAAAAAACTGATGGCCCAGGTCTTGATTTCACAATCCTGGCATTCATGAACTATCCGATTGGTCCTCTCATGGTGACAGCTGACATAGTAATGTGCTTTAATATCCATTACATCCTTTACAACTCTTAAGGATAGGACTATCCCTATACTAGAGAGATTATCTCTAGTATATTATCTAGATTATCTCCACTGGGGGTGGAGTCCTTTGGGAAGGCCTGAGGGAAATGATGGCACTTGGCTGGGGGTAGCTAAATCAGGTTGGAACTGGGACTGCAACTTGGGTCTTGACTTCTACTGGTCAACAGAGATTTGTTCATTGTCTATGTGAAGCATTCACTGCTCTGACACTGACTCTGAACGTTGGCTCTGGCCTTGGCTGCCTCCCCAGAACCAGCCAACTCTGAAGACATCAGAATTTGTCGTCTAAAACTGTCCCTGAGTAAAGCCCTTCATCCTTAACCCTCTTTGTCCCTACCTTTCAGGATAACCTGATGTTGGAGAAGGCCTGCATGGCAGTGGAAGAGGCGGCTAAGGGTGGGGGCGTATACCCCGAAGTGTTGTTTGAGGTTGCTCACCAGTGGTTCTGGCTATATGAGCAAACAGCAGGTGGCTCATCCACAGCCCGTGAAGGGGCTACAAGCTGTAGTGCCAGTGGGATCAGGGCAGCTGGGGAGGCTGGGCGGGGGCTGCCTGAGGGCAGGGGGGGCCCAGGGACTGAGCCGGTTACAGTGGCGGCGGCAGCAGTGACAGCAGCCACGGTGGTGCCAGTCATCTCGGTGGGGTCCAGCTTATATCCAGGTCCAGGACTGGGGCATGGTCACTCCCCTGGCCTGCACCCCTACACTGCTCTACAGCCCCACCTGCCCTGCAGCCCTCAGTACCTCACCCACCCAGCTCACCCCGCCCACCCCATGCCTCATATGCCCCGGCCTGCCGTCTTCCCTGTGGCCAGCTCTGCATACCCACAGGTGAGACCAGTGTTCTGCTGGGAGGCTGGGCATGTGGGGGAGCCCACCGGGGGTTCACAGGGGTTGGAGGAGGGCACTCTGGGAGGATGATAGGGCTGTCCCAGAGTCCTGGTGAGCCGGTGGGAGTCAGGGGACCAGCCCCACTACGCTAAGAAATGCAGGGATGCCCAGGTCTGGGATGAACAGGAAAGAGCTCCATCCTAACACAGTTTGGTTATCTTCCTTTTCTTCTCCCCACCTCTAGGGTGTGCATCCTGCATTCCTAGGGGCTCAGTACCCTTACTCGGTGACTCCCCCCTCACTTGCTGCCACTGCTGTGTCTTTCCCCGTCCCTTCCATGGCACCCATCACAGTACATCCCTACCACACAGAGCCAGGGCTCCCACTGCCCACCAGTGTGGCCTGTGAGTTGTGGGGACAGGGAACAGGTGAATGGAGGGGTGGCACGCTGGGCAGGGGCGGTGGGGAGGGAATCCTCTGTCCCTCTTTGGGCTCTTGAGTTCCTCACGTGGCTTTCATCCTGCCCCCAGTGAGCAGTGTCCATCCAGCTTCCACGTTTCCAGCCATCCAGGGTGCCTCACTGCCTGCCCTGACCACACAGCCCAGCCCTCTGGTGAGCGGGGGTTTTCCACCACCCGAGGAGGAGACCCACAGCCAGCCTGTCAACCCACACAGCCTACACCACCTGCACGCTGCCTACCGCGTCGGTGAGAGGAGGCCCCTTTCTGCACTCCCACTGGCTCTTTAATGGCCCTTCCCTACCCTGCCTCTTAGTTTTGAGGTAAGGGGTAGGGAATGGACCCTCACCATGGTCTTACCCTTTTCTCCCAGGAATGCTGGCGTTGGAGATGCTGGGTCGCCGGGCACACAACGATCACCCCAACAACTTCTCTCGCTCCCCTCCCTACACTGATGATGTCAAATGGTTGCTGGGGCTGGCGGCAAAGCTGGGTAACACCTCCCCTCCCCAGGACCATTGTCCGCCCTCACCTGCTTCCCCAACCTTCCTATCCCAGACCTCCTTCCTAGCTCTTGCTCAGAGTTGAGGCCTTGGTCGGGTATGTGTGCGTGCGCGGGGGGTGGGGGGTGACCTCAGCTCCTGGGGTGGAGGGAGGCTCTCTGCCAGGCCAGAGCTGAGAGTAAAGCTGGGTCCCTAGGGCAGAGGTGGCCACCCCCGTCTCATGCCCCTCCCCCTGCCCCCCAGGAGTGAACTACGTGCACCAGTTCTGTGTGGGGGCAGCCAAGGGGGTGCTGAGCCCGTTTGTGCTGCAGGAGATCGTCATGGAGACGCTGCAGCGGCTGAGCCCTGCTCACGCCCACAACCACCTGCGTGCCCCGGCCTTCCACCAGCTGGTGCAGCGCTGCCAGCAGGCATACATGCAGGTGACCACCTGGGCAGCATAGGGCAGGGCGAAACCCCTGGGCAGGCAGGGGGAGGGGCCTGCCTGTGCTCAGTGGCTTATCCTCCTCACCCCGTCCAGTACATCCACCACCGCCTGATTCACCTGACCCCCGCCGACTACGACGACTTTGTGAATGCCATCCGCAGTGCTCGCAGCGCCTTCTGCCTGACACCCATGGGTATGATGCAGTTCAACGACATCCTGCAGAATCTCAAGCGCAGCAAACAGACCAAGGACCTGTGGCAGCGGGTCTCACTCGAGATGACCACCTTCTCCCCCTGAGTCTGGCCCCCCTAGGGCCCTATACAGGGACACAGGCCTGTGGCTATGGGGGCCCCTCACCAAGGGGGAATGAGTCTTGGCTGGACAGATCATCCCCACTCAGTTCCCCAGTAGCCCAGACTGGCAGCTGCTCTTGGGCTGTAGCTTGGGGCCAAGATGCCTCAGACCCTAGAAGCCTAGGGTTAGGGGAGACAGCCCTGTCTGGGAGCGGGCATTGGGTGGCCTCTGGTATTTATTTGGCATTTATAAATATATAAACTTTTTTTACTCTCGTCTGCCTGGGCCTTTCCCTTCTTTCCCTCCATGTATGGATGAACCTTGAACTAGGGCAGAGGAAAAGTTGGATACTTCCTTTATTCTAGGTTTCTCCCACTCCAGCGAGGCAGACAAAACAGAAAAATAAGGATGTTTATTAAAGTCATTTCTAGCCCATAGCTAGGGCTCATACTCAGCTCTATGAGCCATTGTCCGACCTCATCCCCATTCAATGTGAATGACATTAGGAAGGCCGGGCCACAGGTAGATCCCATTGATCCCATGGTAAGGGGTCCCTCCCATAGCCAGTATAGATAGATACACTGCTGGGGATGAAGAGGGAAAGCACTGGATTAATACGTTCCTCTACCCCCTGCCTGGACCCTCTCATTCCCTCCACCTTTCAAGACCATAGGCCAAAGGTGCCTAGTACCATCTTGCAGGGTATCATCAAGGGAGTCCCCTTTATTACACCCCAAAACTATGGGAAAAGGATGCCCTACCCTTCTCAGCCATCCCAGGCCTAAAGGCCACTGAGGTAGAAGGGGGAGGGACCAGGCCACTCTAATCCCCTTGTGGGCCACCCTGCTGTGGGCTTGCCCCTTAGGGAAGCAGGGGGCTTTTGCTGGTACAAGAGGCTGGTACATCAGCCCGAACTGGAATGCTGCAGTTCTTCTCGAAGCCATGAGGGCACTGGCTGTCCAAGCCGGCTCAGCAGCTTCGATAGCTCCAAATTGTGGTTCCGGAAAAAATCCGTAAGGAAAAGGCGGGACTAACAGGAGAAAAAATGAAGTCAGAATGGTAAGGAGTGGACAGGATCAGATCTTAGACATGAAGAGGGAAACCCTGTCCCTGGTTTTCCTTACCTCAGTGTCCATATCTGGGTACTTCCGGCCTTTGCTCTTGCCTAGACAACGAGTCTTGCCACCTTCAAGTCCCTGGCACCAGAATCCCTTATCTTCATCAAACCTGCTCAACAGGAAAAGGCCATGAAGTAATAGAAAAGAAATCCAGGCCCCATAAATGAGCACTACTATCTCCCAGCCCACAGGGACACATGCCTCTCCTTGCAAGACAGGTAAATTCATTTCTCTTCCAAACAGACATGGTCAACTGGCTTCCCCATTTTCCCCAGAGTCATCCTCCCCTGGGTCATGCTCTCCCACCTGAGGGTCCGTGTGTAGTTCAGAAAGGGTGTGATACCCAGGAACTTCTGGATGCTCTCCATTGAGGCAGCTGGGTTGGTACGCAGCTCTTGCCCATCCACAATCAGCAACTAAAGGGACATGAATGTGGTTCCTTGTATGTTCCTTAGAAGCCACTGGGCTGACAGGAGAAGGAAGGGGCCCCCATGAGGGCTACTGGGGAACTATACCTGTCCAGAGGGGTAGTAAGTCAGCCAGCGTTGTAGATGAGTGGAATAGTAGCCGGGGACAAGACAACGGTTTTGTAGGGAACGAAGTGCTGGAGGGGCCTGGGAGGAGGCTGAAATCACCTGGTAGAAGGTATAGTTCAGAGCAACTGGGTCTCCATGTGCTCGCTGATGCTGAAGGACAAGGAATAAGGGAAAGAATTGGTGACCTGACAATTATTCTGCCTTTCCTCTTGGTCTGGTGAACAGACCCCTCCCCTAGGTGCTAGCTTACTTTCCCTACCCTCATTCCTTTGTCTCTCCAGCAGTCACCGCCTCTCATGTTCTAATGTGTCCCTAGCTTCAGACTCACCTGGTACCAGGAGTACGCCCTGTCAGCAGGGTTGGTGAGCACAGTGATGATCTTGGCTCGTGGCAGGAGGGCAGCTCCCCGCCGTGGTACAACCTCTGAGTCAAAGTATGTGGCACTTTTTTCAAATAGGAAATCAGTGCTGGCATTGGAAGGGACAGGGAAGAAATCCATGTACCTAGGAAGTAGTAAAGAAGACAGGGAGACAATTTGCAGAGAGAAGGGGCCAGATGCCTGGGCTGGTGGAAGCAGGAATTGGGGGGGTTTAAGAGGAAAGGAATGTTCTGAGAAGCATCCCAGGTCTTACCAGTCAATGCCCTTGTGGTAATTAGGGCCGTTGAAGAACTGAATCTCCTCAAAGGTGCTGGGGCTAGGGAAACTGCTAGTCACAGCTGGGTGCAGGCTCAGGAAGAAGTGAATAGCTGTGGTCCCTAAATGGGAGAGAAAGTCCAGGCCATGGTGGGAGAGAATCCATCTCAACAACATCAGCTTGAAAGAGGTCAGAAAACAATCACTCTGGGAAGTAAAACACCCTTTGGCCAAACTAGAGCGAGAAAAGAAAAGCCAGAGAGAGGTCCAAGGAAGGGTTAAAATGGTTCTCAGCCTTGACTGTGTATCAGAATCACTTGTGGATCTTTAAAAAAACAACAATGACAAAAAAAGACGTAATTCTGATATACAACCAGGTTAAGAATCACTCAAAGGGACTTCCCTGGTGGTCCAGTGGTTAAGAATCTGCCTGACAATGCAGGGGACACTGGTTTGATTCTTGGTTGGGGAAGATCCCATATGTTGTGGAGCAACTAAACCTGCTAGCCATGCGTTCTAGAGACTGTGCTCCACAACAAGCCACAATGAGACCACACATCACACTAGACAGCAGCCCCCTGCTCACTTGCTGCAACTAGAGAAAGCCCGCACAGCAACGAAGACCCAGCACAGCCAAAAAAGAGTCACCCAAGGGACTGGATTAATGAGGGGTGGGTATGAGAAGGGAATTCCTTGGCCAGAGAATTCTCTGGATTTAAGGCAACAGAAATTGGCTAAGGATGATTCACCTGTCTTCTGGGGTCCCACAATGAGGAACTTGGGGAGCCGATCACAGGTTTTCTCCTTGGACCAGATATCTTTGTGCCTCTTGTCGTCACAGGGATTCTAAAGGTGAGGCCAATAATCAGATAATCTTTTCCTCAAAAGCCACCCCCATCATGTCTCTAGGTCAACCTGAGCTCCACCTCTACCTGCCAAAGGGGGCTTCGCTCTTGAGGGAAGAGGTCAAAGTACTTTCGTGCAAGAGGGACAGGAGGAAGGGTCTGTAGGCGCAGCCTCGTCCAGCACTGGAGAAAGCGCACCAGGCTCTCAAAGGTGTACAGGCCCAGCCGATCATTTCCATAATTAGACAGATGGGTCATAAAGATGCTGATCTGAAAGGGGGTGCCTGCATGTCAGATTTGGAGAGCCTACCCCACTTCAAAAGTGGGCTTGGTGAGCAAAAGTCTCACCCTGCAAACACACTGGCTGTTCCATCTTCTAGCCCTTCCTCTGCACCTTACCGGATTAAGCAGCACTGTCAGAAAGAGTTCTCCACCTCGGATGCTCCGGTCGAGTTCACGAGAGCCTCCGGGATACTCATTATAGAAGATTGTGTGAGTAAAGAGGCCACATGTCTGCCGCGGCAGCACCTGAAGGGAAAACAAAACAACATCAGGGAGAGATAATATTGGAAGGTAGAATGAGAACTAGATGAAGGACAGAAGGCTTGAGGCATTTTAGGATTCCTTGAGTTTACAGAGGACAGCTTGAAGTTACAGCAATAAAGTTCTTGCTCTATGCATTATGACTTTTCACCCCTCTACCCCCTGTTATTACGGACGAGCTTGGACAAGGCAGGCTGGAGGCTGGGCGATTATGGGAGTTTATTCAGGTTTGTACTGGGAGCCCCTCACCATAATGCCATTGTGAATGAAGCCACGGCGGTAGCGGGCAGGGCGGAGATGGGGATACTCCTCAGTGCTGGTCACCTGGATGCCCCACACAGATTTCCAGGCTTCATAGAGCTGTGTGTGGATGGGGTACACGCCGGAGTGGTGGGGGGCCACAGCATACCCCAGATCCGTGGGAATCCCATGCTCCTGGGAATGGGGCATAGACTCTCACCAGGACCTGGTGAGGTTTAGGGAGTAGAAGGTAAAGGGGGTGGGGATGCCTCCATAGAAAGAAAATAGGAAAGGACAAGGGAAGGGTACTCCACTAGGGAAAGGTCGAAAAGGAAGCATTATCTTTGGGGAAAAGTATGGGGAAGAAATCCAAGGGTCTCACCAGAGCAAACTGTTTGTTGAGCCTCATCTGGTCAGCCAGCACGGAGCGATTGTGGAACAGATGTGGCTGCATGTGGCTCCACATGTGGGGGAACCACCAGAACTCTTGGCGGTGCTTCAGCAGCATGTCGTCCCCAGCATCCTCCTCCTCTGTCCCTATGACCACACACTGACCACTGACCAGAGCCAGTTAGGCCCTGGTACTCCTTTGTTCTGTACCAACAGGGACCGCTTTCCATTCTTGGGACAACATGGCTGACCTCTGCCCACCTAGGACTATTTTCCCCATTGCCAACCTGCCCTCCAGCCACCCATGCTAACTGAAATTCCCACCCACTGCTAGCTCCTCACAGCATTCTGACCCCAAGCCTTGCCCCCTTTCTCCAACCTGTCTGCCCAGGAGGATGGACAGTGAAGGGACAGATCAAACTAAGACTGATATGCTGAAGGAACAGGCGAACGAGCTCACCAGTATGATAGAACTTGCCCGAGAAGCCCAAGTTGAAGGTGAAGTTAGGGACTAAGGTCCTGAGTTTGTTCTGGGTGGTCAACAGGGCCTGGGAAGAGTAGCAGGAACATGAGAAATCAGGAAAGAGCAATCTAAGGAGAAAACTGAGAAGTCGCATTCTTCTTGCCTGGAAAAGGGCAAGCTCAGAATCAAGGAAGGGAGTCTGAAAGGACAGAGCCTGAAACAGCTTCTAAGGAAAGAAATCTGAGTCAGGAAAAAGAAAGACTGACCTCAACATCAGCCACCTTCATGCGGGTACCTTCCTTGCCCACAAAGATGTCATCGATGTCTACCAAGATGTAACGGTCAAGGTCCAAGCAGAGGCGCTTGCCAGTGAGGTATGCAACGGCATCAACGAAAACTAGTTTGTGGAGCCAGAAGGAGAGGCCATGACCAAAGAGCACCCTCTGGATGCCGTCGTGAAGCCCCAGGTCCTGCACCACAGTGGGAAGCCGGGCCCGGCGAGGCACTGGTCCTGGCACAGGGGGCTCAGCCAGCCGAAGGCTGGCGAGAAGCACTGGTTCATAGGTACTGTGGTTGGATTGGAAGATGGTCCAGTCATCACCGGGTAGTGGCCCGGGCTCCAGGCGGCTGGGACGTGTGAGATGCAGGAGTGGAGCTGTAGGATTCACTTGGTAGTCCCGAAGCCCCAAGTTTGAATGTAGAAAAAGCGGAAAGCCCTTGAGCTGGGCACTCAGTAGGCTATGCTCATGGGCTCGGAAAAAGCCAATGATGCCCACACCATACTCCACACAGTACCGGTCTAGTAGTTCCCGACTCCAGGCATCCAGGTTGACATACTTGAGCAGGTTCTCATAAATGACCAAGACATACCGGCCACGGGTATGATCAGTCAGTGTGGGCATGTCCCCTCGGCCAGGTGCCAGCTCAGTGCTATAACGAAAACGGCTAGACTCCAAGATGGCCACAATCTCCTGCCCTAGCTGCGAGTATGCACTCTCCACAAACACGAGGACCACGGGTTCAGTTCGCGCTGTCTCTGGAGGCCTGGGGGGCCGGGGTGGAACTGGAGGCCGTACAGGGCCAGGAGCACCTGCCGCGCCACTGCTGCAGTCTCCCAAGGGGAGGGGCATTGGTTCCTTGGCCTTGGGGCTGGTGGATACGTAGTAAGCCAAGAAGCCCATGGAGCCCAGACTGAAAGCAATCAGCAGCAGTATGAGGCGGTGCAGTTCCAGCTGCCGAGCTGGGCGTACCACCTTCCACAGCTTGAGCATGGCGGGGAGGTGAGGCAGGGATGGGGACCACCTCAGGGGATGGGAGGTAGGAGTTCTATAGGCTGAGGCTCTCTGGGAGGGTAGAAGGATATGAAGAGGGGACAGGGATTCCCGCAGGGTCAGCTCCCTGCAAAGGTGGAAACAAGTCCCCTTAGTATAGGGTAGAGGAGGTAGAAAGGGCAACAGGGGGCAACTGGACAGAGTTCATTGGTCTCAGGTCACCATGGCCCACTGGCCCATGCCTTCAGGATGCAAATCTAGTTAGGCTCCACCTTTGGTCTTGGTTGAGCTCCTCACTTCAGATGTCAGAGTTCCTCACAACCTATAAGAGAAATTGGTGCATTACTTCTCTCCTTGAAACTGTAATTAATCCATCCCCCCAATTCACCCCATCTCTCTTACCTCCTGCTCACAGGATGGTCTGTTCTCCAAGAACAAGCTCCTGTAGAAGAACAACACAATCTGAGTCTCATACCTTAGCTTCACAGACTGTTCCCTTTCTTAGAATGTTGTCTAAATTCTCCTCCCTGAACTAAGTTCAGAACTGAAGCAGTATATCCAAGGTCTGGAAGAGAACAAATCTCCCATCTGTAAGAGGCTATTTGGCCTCTTACTTTCAGAAGGCTGAAAATGAACCTGCTCTGAAAGGAGTTCCCAGCCTGTGACTGAGCAATTTGTCAGCCAGTAGGGGCTCTGGTCTTCCTGTGAAGAAGGGAAGGAAAGCCCCAGAAGTCCCATGTTCCAACGAAATATCAGATAAGAGGAAACTCGTGTGTCCGTTAATCTCCTTCATCTATCAAACCCAACATCTCAGGCTAACAGCACTAACGAACTTGCAGTCAGGTGGACACTATGGTAGGGGAATTCAAGAGGAAAGACAAATGGTGCTAGCTAATCATTCTACTACCTTCCAAGCCCAGAACCTGAGAATTCTCTTCCCTACTCCTTGTGAAAAATTACCCACCCCTGCTCTTTACCTCATCTGTGCCAATGTCAGAAGGGGTGATAAAAATATAGCCCCAGAGCAGGCCACATCACTGGCACCTAAGAAAAGCTAGAGAGGTGAGACCAGAATCTGTCTCCCTATCCACTCTACTTCTCCTTCCTAACTTAGCCTGGATAGTAGTACATCCTCATCCCTAAACAGCTCAGAAGGGTCCTGAGCCAGCCTAGAGAGACATGAGGGATTGAGTCCTAGTACAGAAATAGAGCAAGCTTGAATAGGGCTGGGTGGCAGAGAGCAACAGGAGCTTAAGTAGTATCCAATCAATAACAGAGAAAGGAGAAAGTACCATCAGAGAATAGTTTTAAAGAGATCTACATTTCAGGCTTTCTTCCTTAAGTAGACCAACTAGAAGCTTTACTGTCACTCTCCCCATCTTAATCATTTCTAGTAAGGCCAGCGGCAGGCAATCTTTACCACTCACCCCCCACACACTTGGGGTGATTAAGCAGAGATGGGGGTCCTTCAGAATTGAGAAAGACAGTTTGAGAACAGTTCAGCTTTGGCTTGAGTAAAACTAACTGGCATGAACAGACAGCTGGGAAAGGCTCAAAATGGTGATGGGAAGGGGTGAATCCTAAGACCTAGAGGAAACTTTTTGGGGTAAACACAGTAGTGAGAAGAAATCACTGTAGAATGGAGGAAGTAGATACTGGGGGGTGATCACTCATAATGTTAAGGTTAATAGTTAACATTTACTTGGGGCTTACTCTTTGCCAGACATTCTGCTAAGAGCTTTCTCTATATTTAATGCTCACACCAGTCCTAAGAGGTAAGTAATATCCCCGTTTTACATATGAGTAATTTGAGGTCCAGAGAAGCTTAGTAACTTGCCCAGGATCACACAGCTCAGTCAGTGGAGGAACTGGGATTCAAAGTCAGACCTGTCAAGTTCCAGCCCTGCTCTTAACCACTGCATTTTAGCTTCGGACCTAGAAGAAGCAGCAATATTCAGAGAAGGGGTGATGAGAAAGTCCTGGGGGAGGGGGGAGGGCGCGAGGTGGGAATGATAAATACCGACGCTGGACCACGGCCGGGGAGGGGTTGCTCAATGTGTGCGCAACAGCGGGAGCAGAGCAATTGAGGTGGGGGCTGAGGAAGGAGGGGGTGTGGGCTCCGCGCTGGGAGACCAGCAGTGCAGATGCCGCGGGAGGAGGGGGACCTAAGCAGCGACAGGGGCGTGGGGCGCTGGCACACAGGGGTCACAGACGGAAGGCCCAGCTGGGGGAACGTGGGTTCACAGGTGTGTATAGAGAGAGTAGGGCCTGAAGCATTAAAGCGGAAAGGAGAAGGGGCTAGGCTAGGGGCTCGCGGAGGAGAGTCTGCGGTGACATCGGGGCGGGCGTCGGGCTGGAAAGAGCCCCGAGGGGAGGAGGAGCCCAGGGCAGAGGGGACCAGCCAAGAGGAATGAGGCCACGACCAGGGCGGCCTGCGGAAGGGACAGGGGGAGGGGAGCGCGGGCCGCCCCGAGGGGCCGCCGGGGACGCCCCTGCGGGCGGTTTCGGGGGCCACACTGAGGGAAGTCTGTGAGGGGAGAGCTGCGGGGACCGTGGGTGGGGGCCACACTCTGAACGGGGGTCTCCTCAAGGGCGGCTCACCCGGCGGACTGGGCGGCGTCCCCGCTGTCCCCGGGCTCCGCCACGTCCCGGGGCTGCCCGGCTTCCCTGCTCTCGGGGCCTCGGGCCGCGTCGCGGCGGCTCCGCCATCTCCGAGCGAACGTTCTGCCGCAGCCGGGCCCAACCACCGCTCCCACCGGGGGGAGGCGGCGCGCTGCCGCTCGCGGCCCCGCTAGGGTCCCCGCCGCCTCCGGGCCTGCCAGCCGCGCGGCCGAGGCGCCGGGCCGCTGAACGGTGTTCCCCAGCGCTCGGCTGAGCCGCGACCTCAGAGACAGCCGGCTCCGCGCGCCCCCGGCAGAGGCGCTCCCCTCCTTCCCGCGAGGTGGCACAACCTGGCGAGCGTCGGCGGCGCGGCTCCCGAGGCCGGGGCGGGCCGAGGGTGCGGGATCTTCCACTCGGCCCGGCGGAGGGGGAGCCGGGCCGGCACACCGAGGAGCGGCGGGGGAGGGGGCTGGGCGGCCCTAGGCGGGGGCGGGGCCCGGGGCGGGGCGAGACTCCGAGCTCACCTCTTAAGAGCGCAAGCTCTCCCCAACCCCAATCCCGAATTCGCCTCAGCAATCGAGTGGGGTGATTGGAGGCTGATGAGTTTAGGAGGAAGTTTTATTCTAAAATGGGTCCAAAAGAAGTGGGAGAAGGTCCAGCTCTCCACCAGAAGCCTTGTAACCCAGGCTGTTAAATCTAAACCCCTGATCATAAGCCTCCAACAGCAGTAACACAATGGACTGTTTAAAGGTTATTTTATTAAATATCTTCAGTTCAAGGTTTCATTGTAACAAAGCTATGAAGAGTCTACCAACATTCAGAACAAACACTAACTATTTTTAAATTATTTCTATGTCATCATGCAAAAATTCTGCATCAAATGCCTTCCATTTCCTGTTTAAAAGGTGTTGTTGTTTTTAATAGTCTATTGTCTATGGATGCTGACATTAGCCCCAGAAGAGGAGTAAGAATGCTAAGAAGTGGCGCTGGAGCAGCCATATGAAGCTATGGGTCTTAATGAACTCTAAGACCATTTGTCTTCAAGCCAGCAAAACCAAACCCTGTGGTGAAGGTGTCTGCGTGCTGGCACTGCAGGCTGCAGGGCGGGAGACGGCTGGGACCCGGGGGCTGGGGCATGCAGGAGGTGCTCGGAGGAGCCTGGCTAAATCCAAGCACCAGCACCTGTGAGTCTGCTCTTCTCAGCTGGCTCCAAGGTAAACCTGTAGCTTTGTCTCTTCTCCCAGCTCCTGTGCCTCCTTAAGACAGTCCAGGGAGCTGGGGTCTACCCATCTCTCCCCCAATAGTGCAGACATTTGTGCAGACAGACCTGCACAGTTGTTTGGGGGGAAACCAAGGCCACGACCAATTGCTCCTCCATTATCGTCTCTGCTATCTGTTTAGAATATACATTCTTCCCTCCTGGAATGGAACTCCTTGAGCACAGACAGGGACAATGAAGGCAGGAGCCTTGGCTCTGGACATCTCTTTTGGGTACATGCAGGTGAGACGGGGGTGATGCCCATGCAGATTGTCCAGCAGTAAGTCTATACTTCAGTTGGTCAGTAAAGAAGTCTCTTTATAGAGGATACCTCTTCTTGCCAGAGTAGTCAAGTCACTCTCAAAGACAGGAAAAGAGATTGGCGTGCAGCAAGGTAAGAGTAAGAAGGGAGGCAGCCCTGAGGGCAGCCTGAATGCATAGAAACAACCGTCAACTCAATCCCGCAGCCTCACTCCTCCCATCCCACAGGGGCACTTGGCAGAGAGCCCAGGCCCAGATGAGAGTCAGCACAGGGACCACCACCATAAGAAGGCAAGACAAAGATGGTCCAAGTCAGCACGGAAACAGAACTGCCCAAGGCGGCAGGGGGAGCCCAGTCCAAGGCCTGGCTCTCTCCTTGCTAAGTTATAAGAAAACAAACACAAAGCAAAGCGGCAACCCCTCCCACTTCCCAGCTGCTAGGGTTGGGCCTCAAGATCAGAGCCCACGTGCATTGTGCATCCTATAGAAATGGATGAGTAAGTGAGTGCATGTCAGACTAACACGAGGTTTCTCATCAGCTTCAGAGCAGACACGCTTCTGCAGCACCAATTCTCTTCCCTTCTATGCTAAATGGTAGAGTACAGCAACGTCCGGGCCCTGCTTCTCAGTCCTGAGGCCACTGCTTCTCAGCTGCCTCCACGGCAGGCTGGGAGCTCCGCATTCTCTCCCAAGTAGGTCTGTTGGCCACGGTGTTCTCATAAGCCTCGTTCTAGGCGCGTATACAAACTCTGAAGAAGTCCATTCTGAGACCTGGGGCAGGCAGCCCATCTCAGAGGCTGCAGTCACATCACACAGCCCCCAGAGCTCTGTCACAGTTTTTGCCTGGTCCCGAGTCCATGGAGGCCAGAGGCCGAGCTCACCTCTTCAGGGCTGGTGGGTGAGCCCACTGCTTGTGCCAGGATGGGCGTCACACAGACTCCTGCCTTCTTGCCAGCCCAAGGGCTGTTGGTGGTTTTAAAACACATCATGGTATGGATCCTGCTTTTTTTTTTAACAATCTTTTTTTTTTCTTTTTTTTCCCTTAAATGTAAAAAACACCTCGGTACAGCAGAGACAGACACGAAGGGCGGGCGGGAGGGCTGCATGCAGGGGCGTGCGTTGGCTGCTGCCGCTTTGTAATTTAATTGTTTTAAACCTCAAACGAACAGGACTGCCGCTGTCACTCAGGCCCTCCAGAGCCACTGGCTGCGAAGGTTTGACCTCCGGCTGGGATCTCCTCATGCCCCTGTCAAACAGGACAGACGTGATAACAGGACAGAGGACTGTACGCACACAGGAGTTCCAGAGGCTTAAACACACTACACAGGTGGCCAACTCTGCCTGAGAAGGTGGAGGATGGGGAAGAAGCTAGTATTTAAACATAACATCGCCTCCCATTTGCTGAGCACTTACTGGGTGCTTTACTTACAAGTACCTTATTTAAATCACAAAGGAGGCAGGCACCGCTCCTTCCCTCTTTTTAACAGCTGAGGAAAATGAGGCTTAGGGAGGGAAGTAACCTGTTCAAGGTCACCCAATGTAGTGTTATGGAGCCAAGTCTGTCTGACTTGAGAGCATAACTTATTACAACCACCACACTGTCTGGCCTTCACTACCCTTCCGGGATAGCCCATATGTCCTCCCCCAAGGCCACCTCTCAATCCCTTCTTCCTCCTCTGAGCCCACTTGTCCCAGCCCCCCGCCCCCCACCAGGTGCACCTGTGGCTGAGCTCACTGCAGCGGTGCGGCAGGGGCCCCTGAGCAGTGATAGTGGACATTGAGCCACTTGCCATCCCGGCGATGCCAGACCCGGGTCTCCTCCGACTGGCTGGTTCGAGGCCGACCCTGCCCATCGATGTACTGGGTGAGGCGGATGTAGGCAATGCAAGCTGCGTCCTCTCCGATCACGTGGACGTGTGGGTTCAGGATGGTGGTGTGGATGGGCTTGCTGTTCTTGGACAGGACTGTAGTGGGCAGGGTGGGGTGAGGTAGGTAGGAGGGCATCAGGTCTGGGGACGGGCATTTTCCTCCCAGCCTGCACTTCCCAAGTCTCACCCTCTCTCCAGTAACCATTCTGGGAGTTGCCAAGGTCCCCTATACACTCTCCAGAGGCTGGGAAACCCCATTAGATTTGTTTCAATTATTTAAAAGGAAGAGAAAGGTGGGGAGCAGTGTTAATAGCAGCTAGTATTTTAATCAGACAATGTACTGCGGGTTTTACATGCATGAGCCATATTCCTTGGTCAATATTATTTTCTTCGTTATAAGATAAGGAAATAGGCTCAAGGAGGTTAAGTAATTTGCCCACACAACATTTGAACTCAAGATTATCTTAACGAAAGACTATGACGATCTTTCTACCCCGACAGGTGGGTTTAGATTTCACAAGTGTTGTGTGCGCTCAGTCACGTCTGACTCTTTTGCAACCCTATGGGCTGTAGCAGGTCAGGCTCCTCTGTCCATGGGATTTCTCAGGTAAGAATACTGGAGTGGGTTACCATCTCCTTCTCCAGGGGATCTGCCCGACCCAGGGACCAAATCCTTGTCTGTCTTGGCAGGTGGATTCTTTATCATTCTGCGTCACCTGGGTCCCCCTCATAAGGGCTGGCTTGTCCCTAATTAGGGCTGCAGAGCAAAACCAAGAACTTAAAATATTCAAAATTGATTTTTGATTTTTACAAAGGTCCAAAGTTAAAAAAAAAAAAAGTCAGCACAGCACCAAGCTGAGGGTACTCCCAGAGTCCCCAGGATCCTCTGGGGGGAAACCAAAAGAAGATGGGTTGCCATTATCAGCAAACACCAGGAACTGCGTTGCTTTTACTGAGATTCACATTTTAGTTCAATTCGAACGTTAGGGGCTACACGAGACCTTTCAGAGAGTTTCTGTGAGCTTTGGAATTACTTCTGGCTAATAGAATTACTTAGATAACCTAGGGTTTATAACTGTAGCTGAGACATGGAGAGGATGGTAGTTAGCAGAGAAAACAGTGAGAAAGTAAAATTTAGGGCAGGATGGGGAAGGCCCAGGATAAAGTGGGAAAGATGAGGAAAAAAAATAAGGAGGGGGATGGTCTTAGTGGAAAGAAAGATGGGAGGAGGTAATGAATAGCTTCTCATCCTCCGGGACTTCCAGGAACTGCCTGGAGCACAACACCCCGGCCACCCACCCCTAGCCAGGACTCCTGTCTCCCTCAGTGGCTGGAAGGAGGACCCTAGCCACAACTTCCGATCTCACAGTCGCCAACGGTGCCCTGTTACTTGCTTGCACATTCTTATCCTGGTTTTAATTTCCTCTATTGTGAAACCTGCAGACATAGAGCTTCATTATTACTCGTTGATATCATCTCAACCTAACCTCTCATGGTTTTCAAGTGTCTTGGAAAGAGGTAAGGCTTAAAGCAATACAGTGGCCGTGATCATTATACAGCGGCACTGCTGCAGAACAGGGCCACACGGGGCTCTGCGAGGAGGGCCTTTGGAGATGCCAGCTGAAGACCATCCTCAGGCCCCCGGAGGCAAGCACACAGACCAGGGTGCGGCAGGCAGGCCCAGGAAGGGAAAAGCGGGCGGCTGGAAAGAGGAGAAGGTGAGCGGGGACAGAGGCGAGGGGGTGCGGGGCAGGCAGGAGTATCTCGGCAGCACGAACCCACTCACGATTCTCAAAGTAAAACTTATGGAAATCCATCCCTTCCACGAGGTTACCCAGGGCCTCAGGCTCAAAGGAAGTGAGGCCTGGATCACAAATCTTCCTACAGGGGAAGAAAAAAAAAAAAGCAGCCTGTCAGTCTTATATGAGAATTACTGTCTTATCTTCCTCCTCAGCGGCAGCAGGTTAGCTGTAGGCTGGGCCTGAGAAAATGGTTGAGATCTCAGGGCCCTGCCAGCTGAGCAGCTCAGCTCCACCTTTTCAACCCACCAGCTCGGGCACCATGGGTGGGTTCAATCACCGACATCTACCTGGAAGGACTCCCAGGGGCCTGGTGTTTAACTCAGATGTTGTGCCCAAGGCCCAGCCTTCTCTTTTCCCCGGGTCCCAGCTGCTTTTTGAAAGGCGGGAAAGGCTCGAGAGATGACTTGGGTGTCAAGGAAATGGGTCTCTACTCACGTGTAGGCCTCAAAGTCCCCATTGTTGATGGCCTCAATCAGTTGTTCTGTGATCTTAATGATCTCCTGTTTCCGCACTGTAGGGGGAAAAATCCAGCAATTTACCTATGTGAGACTGGGATTCTCCCAAGTGACGCAAAGCCCTCCCCAATCCATCAGAGAATCCCCTGTAATCTCTTTCACAAAGACATCCCTCTTCTCTCTTTAAGGCCCTTCTCTGGAAAAGCGAGCCCACTGTTTTCTCCCTTCTCCCTCTGTTGTCCACAGAGCTAATGACCCTTTTGTCCTAAGGCCTGCCTTATGATCCTCTGGCCTTTGCCTCCCTCTCCATCAATAACCAGGATGCAGAAAACACTCTTGTCTTTAAAGCCAAGGAGCCTGACACCTTGTGAATACTCTGCCCTCAGTCTTTGTATCCCATCCCCACAGGCTCAGGCTCTCAAAGAAGCATCTCGTGGATATGGCTGTTTCCACCACTCATTTCTCTCACCTGAAGGGGCTCAGTCAGGTCTCAATTACCAGCCCACCCCCCACTCCCCCAGCCCTCACTCAGTAGTCCAAAACTTAGCCCTGGGCACCAGCCAGCCTGAAAGCAGACTCTAGCCAGGGTTGAGGAGGGCTCCAAAGGATGAATAGACCCCTGGGATGGATGCTTAATTCTCTTTGCCTTATTCGTCTCCTCCACAGGGCTTTTCTGGGGTAAGGGGTCTTGGAACTATAAACACTCTTTTTAAATGGAGCCTCTTACCAGCTCCGTTCACCCTTGGAAAAACTCTAAATCTCACACCAGCTCTCAAGCCAGGATGTGTCCCTCAGGAAAACCAAGGACAAGGCTCAGACTGACAGGCAGGCAGAGTTGGTGCCCTCAGAGCATCCCCCCCACCCCAACTCCAAGCCAAGGGACTGCTGATGACACCCTGCTCTCGCAGGCAGCTCACTTACAGGGAGCGCCACTATTAGCAGAGGGCGCTGCCAGGGTAAGGGAGGCCTCAGGCTAACCCTGACCGGAGCCCCAGGCTGGCCCAGGCCACGAGCGAGAGGCTGCAAGACAAATGTGAGCGTTAGAACAGCACAGCCAAGGGGCGCGGCTGGGCGAGGACAGTGCAGCCAGAGGTACGGAAGCACCGGGCCCCACAGGCACGAGCACCATCAGGAGGGCGGCTCGAGGCGAATAAGCCTCGAGGTCAGGGGAACCGCAGAGCTTCATCCACTCTCTAAAGGCAAGCAGGTATGTGCACACGCACACACAAACACACACACACGCCCTCTCCAACCCCA